>NC_092742.1:122029565-122366231 GCF_047496795.1 Chiloscyllium punctatum | reverse complement strand
TAAAACGAAAAAGAAAACTTCCCAACATTGCTTTTGAACATTAGTCTGTTGAGAAAAAGTGAGTAAAATGAAATTAGCAACCAAACAGTTTTAGAGGAAGTATTGGAACTGAAAGTAATGAGCACAGACAAAGTCAACAGAGATTGATCAAATGGGAATTATATTTGAGAAAGTGACGTTTAGCAAAATTATGGAGAAGCAATCAATGCAATATGATCACATTTTCAGAAAGATTTTTGACAAAGCCCCAAGCCTATTATGCAAAATCAAATCCTCTGGGACTGGGACTAATATGGTTTTAGAAGGGAGAGCTGGCTGGAAGCAGTGAGTAGGAATAAAACAATATGGTGTTTGAAAGGAACTCTTGGAGGATATCGCAAGGATCGGGGTTTGGGCTCCAGCTATTCCCAATACATATCATATATTTTGTTGACTGGATCAAAGACAATATATCCAAGTTTGAATTAATAACCTTGCTCTGAGGCAGCTTTTAAGGAATAGTGACATTAATAAGGTGCATTTTACACGTTGGCTGCATAAAATAAAGAATGCTCGAACATTCTGGTCAATCATCATGGTAGCCTGGAGGGTCAAGTTCGCTCCAGTAAATTGGGAAAGTGCAATATAACATTCAGTGGAATGGCACCACTGGTTGTTCGAGTCATAGAGTCCGACAGCATGGTCATAGCCCTTCGGCCCAAACTCGTCCATTCCGACCAAATTGTCCACTAACGCTAACCCCAATTCCCAGCCTTTGCCCTGTATTTTTCTAATTATTTCCTGTCCTTGTATTTATCCAAATGCCTTTTAAATTTTGCAAATGTTCCCACCTCAACCTCTTCCGCTGGCACATCATTCGATTTGCGTATCACACCTGTATGAAAAGCAGTTGCTCCTCAGATTCCCTCTTATTGTTTCCTCTCTGACCTAAACTAATGCCCTCTAGTCCGTGATTGCCCAACCCCTGGGAAAAAAGTGAGTGCATTCACTCTGTCCATTCCTCCCATGATCATATACACTTCAGTCAGATTCCCCCTCAGCCTCATACATCTTAAGTAAAAATTCCTAACTTGTCCAACCTCTACATATAACGCAGACCATTGAGTCCTTTGCTACATCTTATAAGTTTCTTCTGCACTCTTTCCAGTTTAATAACATTCTTGCTATAGCAAAGTGAACAAAACTGAACATAACGCTACCAGTATGGCCTCACCAGCATCCTGTATAACTGAACGTAACTCCCTAATTTCGATACTCAGTGATATACACTGATGAAGGCCAGTGTGCCAAAAGCTTTCTTCACTGCCCTGTCTACCTCTAAATCAACTTTCAGAGAACCATGCACCTGAATTCCAAGGTCCCTCTGTTCCACTACACTCTTTCGGAACCAACCATTCACCATGGAACTCCAGCCTTGATTTGACTTTCTAAACTGCAAGAACTTACACTGATCAATATTAAAATCCATTTGCCATTTCTCAGCCACTTCTCCAGGTGATGAAGGTACTGCTGTAATTTCTGAAAAAAACATTCTGATAACCTTCCTCACTCTCCATAATGCTGCTTATTTTTGTGTCATCTTCAAACTTAAAAATCATGCCTGTACATTCTCATCTAAATCATAGATATATGTAATATGTAGTGGTCCCAGCACCAACACATGAGGCATTCCACTAGTCACAGGCCTCCAGTCTGACAAGCATCCTTTCACTATTACCCTCTGCTTCCTACCATCAAGACAATTTTGTATCTAATTTGGCAGCTCCTCCTCAATTTCATGCGATCTAACCTTCCAGAGCAGCGTACCATGCAGAACCTTATTGAAGGCCTTATTGGAATCTATATAGACTACGTATACCACCCTGCACTCCTCAACATTGCTGGTCACATCATCAAAGAATTCGAACAAATTTGTGAACCATGATCTCCCACGCACAAAGCCGTGCTGAGTTTGATGATGGGCTTTTTCCTGGAACATTGATTTTCCTGGTCCTCGGATGCTCCTTGATCTGCTGTGCTTTTCTAGCATCACTGTAATCTTACTCCTAATCACACCCTGTCTTTCCAAATGCATATATATCTTATATCTCAGAACCTTTTCCAGTAAGTTGCCTACTACAGATTTTAGGTTTACTGGTCTATCGTTGCCAGGTTTATCGTTGTAGCCCTTCTTGAGTAAGGGCACTGTATTAGCTACCCTCCAATCCCCCGGGACCTCACCCATTGGTCAGAAATGATGCAAAAATATCAACCAGGGCTCCCGCAATTCCTTCTCTGTCCTCCTGCAGTGTTCATGAATATATCTAGTCAGGACCAGGAGATTTGTAGAAATACAAAGTCTGAAAAATACGTCTATTTATTTCAGGTACAAATACCAAAGAAAGGGAAAATGACACAATGATTCTTAACATAACAATTTCGAAAATGTATTAATCATAGCAAGTGGCTTCAGAAAAATTTAATTCATTGTGGAAACCTGAGAGTTTTCAGAAATTCGCGATTCAGAAACGAGGGCCATGAAACTGATAAGGAAATCAGAAAGAGAACATGAATGCAAACAAACAGGAACAAAAACACTACATAAATCTACAATCTGTATTTCAAAGGGAACAAAATAAAAGGAAGGAAAATATGGAAATTTGTAATCGGAAGAGGAGAGTTTATTGTGGAGAACAGGGAAATGGTCAAGAAAATAATCAGTTACTATTCATCTTTCTTCATGGAGGAAGATCCACAAAGTCACCTAGTAATACCAAGTGACCATGTATGCCTTGTTCAACTAAAGACATAAAGTCAATTTATATCAGTAACAAGGTAGTACTTGAAAGTGTAACTGGATGGAGCATTGCTAAGTCTGACAAACCTGATGTACTTCATATTAAAATGTCAGACATAAATCAGCAATAGAAGTATTAATTGTACTGTCGATGACTGTGTTTTATTTTCCTGTGCATTCTGCAGAGGCCGGAAGCCATTGCGGGTAAATGGAAGTTAGTAAACCTGGCCCAAGCACTTTAGAATAATGGAAGGGATCCAAGCGTCTATAAAGGGAAGAAGACATAGTTTGGAGAACTGCCGAACAATTAACTTGACATCTGCAGGGAAACTGTTGGAATCTGTTATGCAGCATGTGATATTGGATATTTAAAAATTAATAGGATCACTGGAGAGAATCCACATGTATTTCTGCCAGATGTCTAACTCGATGTGCTATTAGTTGTTCGACCCCATCTACCACCCCCTGAGAAAAGGAACAGAAAGTGACTTCGCCACAGGAAATGATATCAACAACCCAAACATATAAAAAGAAAGCAGGAATTTGTCGCTTCGCTTCGCCTGAGGTCCACTGTAGTTGTACCCTAGTAAGGTAATGCTACGTCGGGAAAAGAATCTTCCAGCTCAGCGAACAAACCTGCGTCCATTGTGTACAGATTTGGTGACCGAATCTCAGAAAGAATATACTGACCACAGAGGAAGTGCAATGGACATTCTCCGGATTAATCCCTCAGATAGTGATATTGCCTGATGAGGAAACTCGGCCTGTGTTCTCTAGAGTTTCAAAGAATGAGAGGTGGGTCACAGTGAAATTTAGAAAATTCACAAAACATATGACAAGTTGGAAATTAACAGAACGCTTCCCTCGCTGTCTATTCCACATTCAAGGCAAATAATGACAAGATAAGGGATTGGGCCACTTAAGAACGTAATTTTGAGGAAATTCATCACTCGGTGAGAACTGCCTAAAACAGGGTCACAGAAACCTGCTGGCAGGATAAGATTAGGGATAATCCCCAGGCATTCTGCAAGTGTGTCAAGCAGAAATGAATAACAAGGGAACAGGTGAAGTAATTAGTGACTTGTCAAGTTGCATCCAAATCAACTTAGTGTTAGGAGACAGAGGTAATGGTTGAAAGCTGTTAGTGTGATTGGAGACCGGTGTCCAATGGTGTATAACAGGGATCAGTGTTGTGTCCCTTATTATTTGTGATTCGGAGGTGCTGGTGTTGGACTGGGGTGGACAAACCTAAAAATTACTTAAGTTATAGTCCAGCATGTTTATTCAGAGGCACTAGCTTTCAAAGCACACAACCACCTGATGAAGAAGCAGCGCTTCGAAGCTAGTGCCTCCGAATAAACCTGTTAGACTATAACCTGATGTTGTGTGATCATTAACCTTATTATTTGTGGTATTCATAAATGATACAGCTGTGAATATAGACGGGGGTAGTGGGAGTGTGACAACTAAGTTTGTGTTTGATACAAAGATTGGCCGGGTGGTTGGCAATGAGGAGGAAGGCCTTATGTTGCAGGAAGATACAGATGGAAGGTCAGATGAGCAGAGCAATGGCAGATGTAATGTAACCCTGATAAATATTAGGTGATACACTTTGGTTGAAGGAACTGGACAGGGAGTACTCAATGAATGGCAGCAGACGAGGAAGCTCAGAGGGTGTTTCTCCACACTTACCTGAATGTGACTAAATAGGTTAATACACAATTTGAGAAAGCATAGGGGACCGTAAACATAATCTTTATTCATCAAGGCATCGATTATAAGAGCTATGCAGAACTTTGGTTTGGCCAAGATGGAATACTGTGTGTAGTTCTGGAAACCACATTACAGGAAGGATCTGATTGTAGTGTGTGGGGGCGGGGGTGGGGGCGGGGGGGGGGGAGGCTCAGAGGAGATTCACCAAGATGTTCCCTGAGATGGAGCATATCAACTTTGGAGAGAGGCTGGATAAGCATGGGTTGTTTAGTTTGGAGCAGAGAGGCTGAGGGGCATGTGATTCAGAAGGATAGGATTCCAAGGGACGTGGACATGGTGGACAGACAGCAGCTGTTCCTTTTCGTCAAAGGGCCAAGAACGATGGAGCACATTTTAAAGTTAAGGGTTTGAGATTTGTAGGGAATTCAGGATTGGTTTTCACCCAGAGAGTGTTGGGGTCAGGAATGCACTTCCTGAGAGAGGAGCTGTCATGGTAACTTCACAACCATGAGAAAATACACGGCTGTGCACTTGAAATGCCATAAGCTACACTGCTACGGGTCTTGTGTCGCAAAGTGGGACTAATGTAGACCGTGCTGTATTTCTGATGGTACAATGTCTGTGCTTCTGTGTTTGTATGGCTGTGGAAGGTCAATCACTGAGTAGTTTCAGATAGAAATTGATGTTTTCTGAAGAGTATATTAACAAGGGTTTTAAGATTGAACTTGAAACATCTTCTGAAGATATGTAAATGGCAAAAGTAAGTGGAAAAAGGTGCAGCTTTCTGACAGTCTGATACCAGAGACTTGAGGACAGGGAAAAGGCAGACCTATGGAGCAAATACTTTAGTTATGCCTTCACAGAAGAAATCAAAACAAAAAAAGAAAACTTCCCAACAATACTAGTGAACATTATTCGGTTGAGAAAAAGGGAATAGAATGAAATTAGCAACCAAATAGTTTTAGAGGAAGTATTGGAACTGAAATTAATGAGCACAGACAAAGTCAACAGAGATTCAACAAATGGGAATCATATTTGAGAAAATGACGTTTAGCATAATTATGGAGAAGCAATCAATGAAATATGATTGCATTTTCAGAAAGATTTTTGATAAAGCACCAAGCCTATTATGCAAATACAAATACTATGGGACTGGGACTAATATGGGTTTAGAATGGGAGAGCTGGCAGGAAGCAGTGAGTAGGAATAAAACAATTTGTTTTTTTAATGGAAGGCTTGGAGGATATAGCAAGGATCGGGATTTGGGCTGCAGCTATACCTAATACACATCATATATTTGGTTGAGTGCATCAGATAAAATATTTCAAAGTGTGCTGATGGCACTAAACAATATCGGATTGTGAGTGGGTGAGCAGGATGTCAAAAAAACTGCAAGGTGATTGCGACATGTGGAGTGTCTGGGTAAATACATGGCAGATAGACAATAGACAATAGACAATTGACAATAGATGCAGGAGTAGGCCATTCTGCCCTTCGAGCCTGCACCGCCATTCAATATGATCATGGCTGATCATTCCTAATTAGTATCCTGTTCCAGCCTTATCTCCATACCCCTTGACTCCACTATCTTTAAGAGCTCTATCCAATTCTTTCTTAAAAGAATCCAGAGACTGGGCCTCCACTGCCCTCTGGGGCAGAGCATTCCACACAGCCACCACTCTCTGGGTGAAGTAGTTTCTCCTCATCTCTGTCCTAAATGGTCTACCCCGTATTTTTAAGTTGTGTCCTCTGGTTCGGCACTCCCCCATCAACGGAAATATGTTCCCTCCTGCCAGAGTGTCCAGTCCTTTCATAAGCCTATACGTTTCAATCAGATCCCCTCTCAGTCTTCTAAACTCAAGGGTATACAAGCCCAGTCGCTTCAGTCTTTCCGTGTAAGGCAATCCTGCCATTCCAGGAATTGACCTCGTGAACCTACGCTACACTCCCTCAATAGCCAGAATGTCTTTCCTCAAATTTGGAGACCAGAACTGTACACAGTACTCCAGGTGTGGTCTCACCAGGGCCCTGTACAGCTGCAGAAGCACCTCTTTGCTTCTATATTCAATCCCTCTTGTTATGAAGGCCAGCATGCTATTAGCCTTCTTCACGACCTGCTGTACCTGCATGCTTGCCTTCATTGACTGGTGGACAAGAACACCCAGATCTCTCTGAACAGCCCCTTTACCTAATTTGATACCATTGAGGTAGTAATCTGCCTTCCTGTTCTTGCCACCAAAGTGGATAACCAGAACAGATAGGCAGATAAATCGTGTATTCACCTTCATTTCAGGGGGATTTGAATCCAGGAGTAAGGGTGTTTTACTGCAGCTGAGCAGGGCCTTTGTGAGACCTCATCTCGAACATTGTGCAGTGTTGTGTGCAGTTTTGGTCTCCTTACCTAATAAAGGAGAAACCTGACATTGAGGGAGAACAGTAAAGGATAACCAGGCTGATCTCTGGGAGGACAGGCTTGTTGTGGGAGCAGAGTTTGGGGCGGCTATGCCTGTATTCCATGGGCTTTAGGAAAATGAGTGGAGATCTCAGTGAGATATATAAACTCTGTTAGGGCGAGACAGATTGGAAACAGGGGTGAAAATTCCCCTGGCTGGGGCATCAAAACAAGGGGCCACAGTATTAGGTACAGACAGGCCACTCTGCATTGAGATGAGAATAAATGTCTATCCTCAGAGACTGGTGAACCTGGGGTACTATCCCTCATATCAGGCTGTGGAAACCAAGGCACTGAATATAAATATGGGTTTCTGGAAACTAAAGAGATAGGGAGACAGCAGGGTATGGTATTAAGATAGAGGATCAGATACCATTGCAGGTTGTTCTCCAATAACGTGGTAGCTGCGTTCCTGTGCATCACTGTGTTGCAGAAAATCATGCAATATTAATGATGTGATCTATAGGGAAAAGAGGATAATGGGCGAACTGCAAAATATGAGTAAAAAGCCAAAAAATAAAGTTGGTCTAACACACACTAGCACAGTCTAATTAAACCTTTCCATCATATATTGTAATGAAATAGTGCTAATAATGACAATGCAGTCACTGGCTACATCCCTGTACCTTTCACCAAGCTCTTCACCAGAAAGCACACAGGACTGTCTGACCACGTGATGCCAACATGGAATTACAGTTCTCCTGAAGATTCTCCCCAGGTTTGAAATAAAGTTCCTTCTAATTGGAGAGAGCAATTCCCAGTTTCAAGCTCAGGTTCAAAGCTTGCAGAGGGTTTTGCACTCCTGTTTTAGCTGAAAACTCACAGTGTGCATTTGGCAGACAGAGGATCCTGAAGCTGGGTTTTGTTGTTCAGCTGGTGCCTGGCAAGGAATCGCGTCACAGTGAACGGGAGTTCACTTTATAGAAAAAAGGTGCACAACTCACCAATCGCATTGCAGTCAAATCAGTTTAATAAACACGCGTTATCAGAGAACAGCCTGTATATTGAACAAAGAAGCAAGATTGATGGACTGAAGGGACTACAACAGTTCTTATTTTGTATTTCACAATGTTTGAACCTATTAATAGATATGAACACTGTGTCGGGAAAACTGCATTGAGGAGATTTTCTCCAAGAACTAGAATGTGGAAGGCTCGATGTGTTGTATGACCTTTCCCGATGTTTCTGTGCAGTCTGTGGGAAAGCACTGTCAATGTTGTCTCAAGCTCTCAGATGTTATGAAGGAGGTCTCTGCGGGATCAACAGGACTGTGATTCCCGTTCTCTTTTCTGATATCGAGGCTGGTGCCTGGTATTCAGTCTGTTTTCTTTTCCAATAAGACCTCGGAGCAGTGTGATACAATAGAGTGTCTTGCTTGGTCGTTTCAGGGATCATTGAAGAGTTTATCACATGTCTGTGGGTCTGGACTCACTTTTAGGCCATGCAAGGAAAGCACGGGAGATTCATTTCCTGAAAGTACGTTGGGGAAGGAGATCACAATTTACAATCAACGTTGGATGCAAGGTCACTGTTACAATCAGCAAATTCTAGATCTTGATATTTTATTAATTGTTTTTAACTTCCACCAGCTGCCAGAGCATTATGTCATGTATTGGATTAGTTATCCAGTGACATTTCCACAACAGCACCATCACCACTTAGGAACCTTTGGAAACCACAATGAGCGGGTTATTTCTGGGCTGCTTGACAGCTCTGTCAAAAAGAACTCCCACCAATTTGATTATCGTGAAGGGACTGAGGGGGTGTTAAATGGTCAGAATGTAATTATTCACCTATTAGGGGACCGGACATAGTTGAGTAATTTTCCACATTGCCAGGGAGTTGTCAGAGTTGGAGCTGGAATGAAATATCTTCCTCAGGGATACGGCTTGCTGTGTAGCATAAGTCTTCAGTCCTATTGCAGGAATGCTGTCAGGGTCCATTGTCTTTGTCGTATCTACGGTTTCTTCATGTCACATGCAGCGAATCGAATTGGTTGAACACTGCCATCTGTGATTCTGTGGGTATCATGGCGAGGATGAGGTGGATCATCCACTCAACACCTCTGGCTGATGATGGTGCAGATACTACATTATTGTCATTTTCACTGATGTACAGGGCTGTTCCATTATTTAGGATGAGGATATTTCTGGTGTCCTCTTCTCCAGTAAGTTTTTTAATAGTACACCGACATTTATGTCTGGATGTGGCAGGACTGCAGAGCTTAGATCTGATCTGTTGGTCTTGGGATCATTTTGTACTTTCTATCAGATGTTAGATGTTTGGAATGAAACCACTCAAGCGCCGTAGCTGTAATGGTTTGCCATCAGCTATAGGTACAATTGGTTCTGACCTTGGCATGTTCACCCACTCTCATCACTGAACCATTGTTCGGCTTGATGATAATGGTAGACTGATGGAAAATCCTGGGGAAAATGATACAGATTATGTTTGAATACAATCATGCTTCTGTTGCTGCTGTTGTCTACAGCATCACATGAATGCCCAGTTTGAGCTGCAATATCTGCAATTCAATTCTACTGACTGTTCCCCAGTTAACATCTAGACCCATTCACCGATCAACCGTGTACTCAGTAACCATACCTGTTTTCCGATGCGGTAATACTTTCATTTTCATATTCTCATTCTGCTGGGGGTTCCCTTTGGTGTCATGCTTCCAATAAGTTACATTACTAAAAACCTTTAACATATTCATCTGAATCTTTTCCTTGCTCATCGTGCCATCTACGTTTGAATTAAATGTGTTTCCCTCTTGTCTTCTCCCTGACCATGATTAAGAGCTTTGTGGTGTCAGTGATGCCAGCCTTATGCAGTTTCTGAGCGAATGAATGTGTGCACTTCAGTTCCCAGTGCAGGGCGCTACGTGTTGGACAGGGCGTTTGAGCAGCTTTCACACACGTCATTGGAACTTGATCAAAAACATAATTTGCTGAAGAATCAAAGCAGGTCTGCTGGCATATTCTGCATTGAATGTAGAGTTAATCTTTCGGGTCAAGTGGCCCTATACAAAGCCCGCAGTTTCTTCAGCAATTTTTGTATTTATTTTGTATTTATTTCCAGTATCCATAGTTATTTGTTTCATTGAAAATTTGTGCTGTGTCTATTCGTTTCTGAAGAGCCTCAGCAGGTCTGGCAGAATCTGCAGAAACAGAGAAACAGAGTTAGCGTAACATGTCCAATGTGACTTGTTCTGAACTGAAAAGGGTTGGACACTGGGCTTTTTAATCCCTTGCCGGAGATGGGGGAATGGGTGATTTGGAAAAGAGTGCGTGGCAAAAGATAAAAGGGCTATTAGCAGTGGTGAACGAGAAGATGATGTAAAATGGGTTTAAATTAAGGTGTGAATGGGGGAAAGGGGTTTTCTCTAGTTGAGTGTAAGATAAAGAAGACACAACCACACAAGGCCATAGGGAGAACAGGAGAGAGAATGTTGACAATGTGAGATGATATAGATCTAGATCTATACGTTTTCACAGTATACATCATCACTGCCTTCACTCTATGGTATTCAGCTGCTTGACCTCTTATTGGCACTAGTAAGAGTTTCATGCTGCCTTAGTTTTGTAACATAGAGCAAAACTAACAGTATGAAGTTTGTGCTGCTTTCTACACCTGTCATTTTTAATATTCTTTCAAATTTGCAGTGCTTATCGTTAAACGTTTGATCTTGAAGTTAGTATCAGATGGAGTGTACGAGGTTGAGGGGTGGCAGTCTAGAAGTTTATAATATCATAGAAGGCATGGATAGCGCGAATAGCGAAGGTTTTTTCTGCAGGATCGGGGAGGTCAAACACAGATGCATAGCTTTAAGGTGAAAGGGGGGAAACTTGAAACGGACGAAGGGACAACATCTTTTACACAAAGTGTGATGTATGTATTGAATAAGCTGCCAGAGGAACAGTGGGAGATGCAAGCACAGCTACAATATTTCAAAGACATTTGGACCAACATATGAATGGGAAACGTTTAGAGGCAGATGGGCCAAGTGCAAGCAGATAGGATTAGTTTAATTTGGAAAACCTGGTCAGCATGGACAAGTTGAACCAAAGGCATTGTGTGAAATATTCCATAACTCTTTGGATAACAGGAGTGTTCCAGTGAAACTGGAGAACCTCCAATGTGGCGCCGGTCTTCAAGAAAGGAATGATACAGAAGGCAGGAACAATTTTAGCCAAACCATTATTGCTGGGAATCTGCTGGAGCCTGTTATTAAGAAAGGAATTGCAGGGCACTTAGAAAAGCTTAATGCAGAGTTGTCATAGATTTGTGAAGGGGAAACTATTTTTGCTCTGTAAAATCATACAAATTTTTTTTGGAGATCCCTGAGAATGTCAAGATTAGAGTCATGCTGGAAAAGCACAGCATGTTAGGCATTTTTGGGCGGCACGGTGGTACGTGGTTAGCACTGCTGCCTCACAGCGCCAGAGACCCGGGTTCAATTCCCGCCTCAGGCGACCGACTGTGTGGAGTTTGCACGTTCTCCCCGTGTCTGCGTGGGTTTCCTCCGGGTGCTCTGGTTTCCTCCCACAGTCCAAAGATGTGCCGATCAGGTGAATTGGCCATGCTAAATTGCCCGTAGTGTTAGGTAAGGCGTAAATGTAGGGGTATGGGTGGGTTGCGCTTTGGCGGGGCGGTGTGGATTTGTTGGACCTAAGGGCCTGTTTCCACACTGTAAATAATCTAATCTAATCTAATCATCCAAGGAGCAGGAAAATCAATGTTTCGGGCAGGAGCCGTTCATGAGGAATCCCTGACAATGTGACAAGCAGATTTGATAAAGGGTACTGGTCAACATGAGGCTTTCCAGAAAGTTTTCACAAGGTATCACAAAATAAACGTTCTGACTCAAGACAGAGGCTTGTAGTATGATGAATAATATATTTGCATGGGATAATGGTTGCTTAACACATAGAAATCGGAGAGTCAGGATTAATAGATTTTTATGATCAAGACGTATCTACTGGATTAGAACAAATATCAGGCCGATGGCATGAGCTATGTACAATCTATACTGATAGCCTGACTGTGGGAGCTGACTGCAATATACTTTGGAGTTAGTGGATCATTTTGAGAACCAAAATGCAGGCTGCTATTTATTGAAGAGGACTCCCAAAAAAGGAGTCGTACAAAGGGATTGGAGTGTTCCTGAGTATGAAACGTAACGTCGGCATGCTGATGCATCAAGTAACTAGGTTGGTTCATGAGGCGGTTTCCTGGAATGGAAGGGTTGAATTATTGAATACATTTAAATTGGTGAGATTATTCATTGTGGTTGAAATGAATGAGGGTGATATTACTGAAATGTACAAGATACAGAGGGGACTTGACAAGGTAGATGCTGAGAAGGTTATTCCCCTGAGTCTCGAACTCGATTTGGTCGATTCCGAATAAGGAACAGCGATTTCAATCTGAGGTGAAAAATGATGCATTCTCTCAGAAGGTAGTGAATGATGCATTCTCCCAGAGAGTTGTGGAGGGATGCAGGAAATTGGGTAGGAAAGTGGATGTTGAGCCCGGAAGTAGATCAGCTATGTTCTTATTGAATGAGAGTTCAGTCTTGAGGGGCCGAATAGCCGTCTCATGTTCCTACTTCTTAGTTTTTTATGTAATGCTTTTGGAAAATAATTGGTTATTTTCCTGGAAGACGTGTTGTACAATGTTGCATTCGGGAGAGGAGAAAATTTGCCTGAGTTACCCTGGTTGGGATATGAGAGCTGCATTCAAAGCAATTCCGGAGCAGAAGTTACAGGGTGGGGAAGAATGGAAAAAAGGATTGTGGCTGGGGACCACTTCCTGACCAAGCCTGGAATTTGCAAGTGCATTTCCGAAACTACACCTAACCATCGGCGTGGCTTCGATCTGCCTGTTTGTAGCAGGTCTGAAGGGCTGAATGGAACATCAGAACATAGGGCTGAGGGACGCAAGTGGGCTAATCGGCCCTTTCACACTACCCCATCAGTAAATTAGGTCGTGGCTCATCTCATTGTGGTCCCAGCCGCACTTTTCCCCTCTTTGCACCATTATCCCTGATTTACGTGTCTATGGAAAATCAGACAAAGCCAGCCTCGATATCATATAAAGATTCAGCCATCCCAAACTTCTGGAGAAGGGAATACCCACTTGAGTGAAATCCGACTTTGTGAATTTTTCCTCACTCCGGTTCTGACTAAGGTTGGAGGGTGTCACCATTTCCTTTTCTAGTCCCACTCCTCCACTGCTCACAACAAATTTTAAATGTAACCAGGTTGGTGATATGACCAATGATAAAGGTCCCAGGCGGGGTCAAATTCAGTGATAGGAATATGTCAGGCAGATTTTTTTCGTCAGCCGCAGGTAACTAATAGGGCTAATGGAGCAGCATATTAGATTTGTGGTTAGCACTGCTGCCTCATATCAGCAAGGAGCTGAGTTCAATTCCAACCTTGTCCAACACTCTATGTGGAGTTTGAACATTCTTCCCGTGTCTATGTGGGTTTCTTTCTAGTTCTCCAGTTTCCTCCCACAGTTCAAAGATGTGCAGCTTAGTTTGATTGGCCATGCTACATTACCCAGTGTGACCAGGGATGTGAAGGTTAAGTGGGTTAATAATGGAAAATGCAGGGCTAAATGTATAGGGTCGGGGATAGGCCTGGATGGGATACTGTTCGGTGGGTTGGTATGGACTCGATGGGTCGAATGTCCTGCTTCTACACTGTAGGGGTTCAATGACAACAGCATCAAGTTTGGGCTCCACAAACTCCCAGTCAGTATATACCTGGTTCACTCGCTTTGTATATTTCAATACGACCAGCTTTCATTCCAAGGGTAACGTGTTAAAGTCCCCATAATATCAGCCCTTCATGCATGGAATAAATGAAGTGAAGCACCTCTGAATTGCTTCCAGTGTTACTATATTCTTTCTCAGATAAGAATGCAAAAATAAAACTAACCTCACACACCGATGAGTCTGTTTATTTTTGTTTTCTCAGGGTGTAGTGAGTCTTTGGAACACTCTTCCCTGCAGACCATTCAAGGCAGAGATATTGAATATTTTTGAGATGGGTTCACGAATCACAGATGAGTCAAGGATTATCGAGGATTGGGCAGCAATGTGCAGTGTTGGGGAAAATATAGACAGTGGTACTGAATGACACGACTCCAGGGTATCGCGGAATTAAACTGAATGACAACATCGACAAAGTTTTAACGGGGAAACAAGATGGGAGCTGAAAGGTCAGCTTTGCTGATCTCTGCATGAAAATGTGTTGCTGGAAAAGCGCAGCAGGTCAGGTAGCTTCCAAGGAACAGGAGAATCGACGTTTCGGGCACAAGCCCTTCTTCAGGAATGAGGAAAGTGTGTCCAGCAGGCTAAGATAAAAGGTAGGGAGGAGGGACTTGGGAGAGGGGCGTTGGAAATGTGATAGGTGGAAGGAGGTCAAGGTGAGGGTGATAGGTCGGAGTGGGGTGGGGGCGGAGCGGTCAGGAAGAAGATTGCAGGTTAGGAAGGCGGTTCTGAGTTCGGTGGATTTGACTGGGACAAGGTGGAGGGAGGGGAAATGAGGATCCTGGAGAAATCTGAGTTGGTCCCTTGTGGTTGGAGGGTTCCTAGGCGAAAGATGAGGCGCTCTTCCTCCAACCGTCGTGTTGCTATGGCCTGGCGATGGAGGAGTCCGAGGACTTGCATGTCCTTGGTGGAGTGGGAGGGGGAGATGAGGTGTTGAGCTACTGGGTCGTTAGGTTGCTTGGTCCGGGTGTCCCAGAGGTGTTCTCTGAAACGTTCCGCAAGTAGGCGGCCTGTTTCCCCAATATAGAGGAGGCCACATCGGGTGCATTGGATGCAATAGATGATGTGTGTGGAGGTGCAGGTGAATTTGTGAAGGATATGGAAGTATCCCTTCGGGCCTTGGAGGGAAGTAAGGAGGGTGGTGTGGGCGCAAGTTTTGCATTACAATAATGCTCTACCCCACCCCACCACAGTCATTTACTTAAAATTGAACACTAAAAGAGCTATAGAACCCTTCCTAATGCCATTTTGCCAAGTGGAAATGACAAAACGTGGGCAAGGATCGAGTAAGTCCGAACACACAGCGCACCCGTCAGAAGCTTTCAGCATGCCTGTGGCCGAACCTGTAACATCCTCTGCTCGTTCAATGGACCGGGTTACTCACCAGGACTTGGTCAGCGAGTTCACCAAGTTACGGGAAATGTTTGAAACTATTATTGAAGAAAAATTCAGCAGGAATATAGAACCACTCTCAGCAGTGCTCCAAAAACATGAACAGCAATTTGAATGGCTTGGATACAGAACGGATGAGGTCGAGAGCCAAACTGCAGGGGCAGAGACTGTGATCGATTCCTGCATGGAGCGGATCCTCACCCTTGAAAAATAGGTCCGTACCTTAACTGAACAAGGTGACGACCTTAAGAAGAGGGGCAGGATGAAGAATGTTCATATCATCGGTCTGCTGGACCGGACATAAGGTGATCAGCCAGTGAGTTGTTTTTTTTGAGAGAACCGGCTGCAGAGATTATTTCACTTCGAAGCTGAAGAGGGACGGGTGAAGATTGAGACAGTTCATCGGGTTACGGTGCGCAGGTCAGGCTCAGACCAACGACCTCACCCTGTCCTTGTGCGATTACATTGTTGCAAGGACAAAAAAGACTTATGGAAGCTTCCAGAACACACGGAAGAGACCCGAAAAGGGCTGCAGGATGATGTTATTCCAGGTCTTTTCAGCGGCAGTGATTCAGAAAATAAAATCTTTTGATGATATCAAGAGAAGATTAGGGGAACTTAAGATTCAGTATTCCTTAATGAACTCAGCGTGCTCCGTATGCACTATTGGATCTTTCAATAGATCCACTATCCAGAGGATGCGAAAACTTTGTGGACACTTTAAAGTAGGCTGGATGCGTTAATTGAAAGCGATAACCTTGTTTCTCTTTGGAATTTGGAATATTACCAATTCAGACCAAGCAGCAGCATGCTTACTGGTTAAGGTTAAGGGCAATATAACAGGTTCGAGACGCTGGCAAATCCCTTTATTCTTAAGGATAGTAAGTACATTGAGTATTTCTGTAATGAATTCAGATCTTTCTTATCCATTCATTCAGATTCAACCAGTAACCCATCCATTCTATGGAAAATTGCGAAGTCTTATGCCAAAGCAATAATTATTTCTTAGGATGCGGCAGAAGCTGGAGCAGGGATGCTTGCTCCAGGCACGGTTGAAGGCAGCCGAGAGGGCACACTGTGATAGATCCTCGGTGGTTAGGCTGCAGAGGATCTCAACACTTCGGTCTGCAGTGAATTCCACGCTCACACAGACAGCCAAGAAGGAACTTACTTTTGCAAAACAAAGGCTGTTTGAGCATGGTGATAAACCGAGCAAGTCGTTAGCCTATCTTGAGATGAAAAAGAGAGCCTCAAAGCCATTACCTCAATTAGGGAAGGTACTGGGACCCTTTCCTGCGATCCCAGAAAGATTAAAGCAGCATTTCGGAGATTTTTCTCTGAATTATATCAGACTGAGCATTATGAGGATAGATGGATTAAGATGGAATCTTTCTTCAAGAACTTGGACCTTCCAGGGGTAACTCCCTTAATGCACCATTGTCAGTGCTGGACGGTTTAAAGCATCTTCCAGGCGGACAGGCGCCCGGTCCTGACCAATGTCCACGTGAGTTCTATGAGGAATTTATAAACCTGTTGTCAGAGCCGATGCTGAGTATGTTCGTCACTCTCACAGTCACGACTGCGTCCCACCATCCTGAAGAGAGGCTCATATCGCTCTTATTCTTAACAAAAGGAAGACACCGAAGGATTGTGCTTCCTCTCGGCCCATCTCACTTCTAAATGTTGATTTCAAAATTCTGTCTGAGTCCCTTACATTAAGGATGGAAACTATTTATCCTTCCATTGTCAAAGTATTCCAAACCAGCTTATAAAAAGCTGCAGATATTCCAACAATGTTAGGAGGTTACTCAATATGATTCAAGCGTGTCAACAGCAAATTAAGCAGGTATTAATGATCTCTTTAGATGCAGAGAAGGCATTTGCTTGGGTTGAGTAGCTGTATCTCTTCTATACGTTAGAATGGTTTGGTCTCGGCAAAGTTTTTATCAAGTGGGTGAGGGTCCTTGAAAGTGACCGTCTGTGTACGATCCTGTAAAATTAATATTTCTAGAGGGAGTCGACAAGATTGTTTACGTCAGTGTTGTTTACGATGGTGTTTGAGCCACTGGAGAAGGCCATCTGCAGGCACCCCAACATATGGGCGGCACGGTGGCACAGTGGTTAGCACTGCTGCCTCACAGCGCCGGAGACCCGGGTTCAATTCCCGCCTCAGGCGACTGACTGTGTGGAGTTTGCACGTTCTCCCCGTGTCTGCGTGGGTTTCCTCCGGGTGCTCCAGTTTCCTCCCACAGTCCAAAGATGTGCAGGTCAGGTGAATTGGCCATGCTAAATTGCCCGTAGTGTTAGGTAAGGGGTAGATGTAGATGTAGGGGTATGGGTGGGTTACGCTTCGGCGGGGCGGTGTGGACTTGTTGGGCCGAAGGGCCTGTTTCCACACTGTAAGTAATCTAATCTAATATCTGCCCCAGAAGTGGGATAGAAGTCACATAAGATTACATTGGCTGCAAATGATGGTCTTAAATTTTTGTTAAATTCCACTGTTTTGGTCCCTCAGTTCGTTTGGTGCCTTTTCCGGCTATACTATTGATTTGACAAAGTCGGAGACCATGCCCCTGGGCGAACTCAGGGAAATGCCTGATGCCGTGGGAGAATCCTGATTTCCTTTTCAATGGTCCCAAGGGGTAATGGGGATGTTCCCTATTTAGGTATATTCATTAATCCTTTCTTTGAACTTATGTTTAATGTGGGATTTGTCCATTTATTCGACAAAATTAAACAAGACCTTCGAAGATGGGAGACACTTCCAATATCCTGGCTGGGTCAGATAGCTCTTATAAACATGAATTCCCTCCCTTGTTTGCTATACCCCGTGTGAATGCTTTCTGTGATCTTGCCCAGACAGACATTTAGGAAACTAAATGGATGATGTCGCTCTGATTTATCACCATAAGCAACCTCTTACCAAGTTAACCAAAGTACAACAACCCCACAGTTTGTGGGGAGTAGATCGCCCAGATATTAAAAGCTATCAATTATACTCTTCTTTACCCGATGTTAGTGGGGCCTCGGCATCAATATGGTTAGATATTGAAGCTTCTCAGACAAAGTGCTCCCTTATTAGTCTGCTCCTAATAGACAAAATGAGGACAGTTACGAAGTATTGCCATTTCCCAATGAAAATCAATAATATTAAATTAGGGAGGGCAATGTGTCCGATCGAGGGCAACATAGCCAAAACTAATTTCTTACCCCAAAACGTGGTGTACCATGTTTCCGACGGGGGTTACTGGATTCCATGTTTAAACTATTGCCAACTCGTGGGTGGATCTTGCTTTGATGATTTATCTGACGGAGAAACAAGGATGTCCTTTGATCAAATAAGTCGGAAATATAGACTACAGAGTAGAGATCTCTTCTGTTTTCTTTTTATCAGATCAGAGATGTTATTCAGAAAAGAACCACGCTTTTAACAGACCCGTACAGATCCGATACAGAGAAGAGGGTGCTTATTGTTAAGAACACACTCTCTGTCAGTACACTTTATCATTTGTTGGTGAGTGGCCCCTCAAACGAGACTTTGTGCCTTTCTGAGGTCTACAAAGAGAGTTGGGGGTTCAGATCTCTTTGGACTCAGGGGAGGATATTTGTGAAAATGCAAGAAGGATTTCAATCTGTAAGAAGACTCTTGCCATGTTGTTGAAGATTCTTCATAGAGTCTATCTGGCCCGAGATACTCTCTCAAAATTCAAGTTGTGAGTATGTCTTAAATACAAAATGACTATGGACACTCTTACTCATTGCTTGTTGACCTTCCACCGGCGCTATAGAAGCGGTGTGCTTGCTGGGATGGAGAGCATCTTGCGGACCGAATTGGAGATGGATCAGGTTTCCTTTTTCCTGGGCCTGCCCAGTCTACCTTACTCAGATGTGCATAGGAAAAAAAACACTTCAATACCCTCATTCTTAGTTTAGAAAAAAAAGTTCTGTTGTGTTAGGTGTCTGAAAACCCCCTTGTTCTATTGGTTTGTCGTAACCTCGTCATGGAGCATAGCCCTTTGGACTTTTTTAAAGGTGTGTTGCACCATAAAATAGAGGAGTTTTATAAGACATGGCAGCCCTTTTTGAGTTACCAAGGTACAGGCTGATCTGCCACTTTAAAAAGGACGTTTATATAGTTGTGACGAACTTGACTAATGTATCTAATGTCCAGAGAAGAGGAATTACGAACAAATGAACGTGTATTAGTTAATGTTCTTGAAGGTTGAGAGATATAGTTTTGTTACACTGAGTTCTACTATTCGTTTTTTATTTTTTTTCATTTTTCCTCTGTCCGTTGATTTACCTTTTCTTATGTCCATGCACATGGGTGTAATTGTGTTCAATTTGCATTGTTCTTTCAGTTGGGTACTTATTGGTTCATTGAAACATTAAAAAGATTTTATCTGAATAAAAATATTTTTTTGTAAAAATTAAAATGTTAACATGGATAGAATAGAGTCGCAAAGGACCACTTTCTCATTAGTGAGACCACAAATTATGGTTTATCTTAAGGGTCATCACACCTCGGGTGACAGGATGATGTTGAGTGGATGTGCCCTTCGTGGCAACCTCTGTCTGTGTGGGGAATTGAACATGCGCTATTGGCTTTCCTCTGCATCATAAGCCAGCCATCCTGCCAACAGATTGCGAGACTGTGTAACTGCTATAAATAGAAATAGCCAAAGTCAAAGTAAAAAAAAAGTTTAATAAGAAGGACAAAAAGGTACAATTCAGATAAAGGTCAAGATAATGGCTGAGGGCAAAAAATCTCCGCTGGAAAATGTACTTTATAACGAGAGAGTTGATCGGATGCTATCTTTGGTTGAATAAGTTGACTCAAGCGAAATAACCAGAATTACTAATTGTGATTAGATGTCGAGAACTATAGAATATGAGTACATTTCTGATTGGTCTGTGTGAAGCATGCTAGCCATTGTATGAAAGTAAAAAGCTGATGGAAAATATTTTTTGGAGTGTTGGACCCCATGGGAAATGCCTCCCAAACTCATGTTTGAAGAAACCCACGGTAGAAAGTGCGTGAGTATCCTCTGGTTTGTGACAGGAAACCAGGGGGCTGAATGATTGAAAGTTCCTGCAATGTGAAGCTCAGAAGACAGTCAGATTACCCCCGATCTTATGAAATGGTACAGCACATTTGAAGGGCTAAATGGACTCATTATGGATTTTAATTGCATATGATTTTTTAAAAAAATACTCTGTTCTTTCACCTAATGTTTTACACACTGGGGCACTGTCATTTTAATGAAACTGGGAATTATTTGGAATATTATCTGGAACATTCCATAATCAACATTTTCCGGAGCATTCTACAATCTGTGGAGATATTACAAAGGAAAGAGACACAGAGAGATGGGGGGTGTGCTGCATGCAAGAGTGAGAGTGGTGGAGCATGAGCCTTGTTCGGGTGTCGGTGCTGGAACAGACATACATTGAGTGTGAGGGACCAGAGAGCATACGATGACCCTTATCCTCACAGAGTTGGGAATGTTATCGATGTTTATCCTGTATTGCTGGACATTGCTACTGATCGCAGATACTGCACTGAACTGGGTGGTGAGCTCAGATAATGCTTGGTGGGTCTGGTGGTGTGACCCACTCTGGGAAGAGACGTACTAACCCATCCGCCAAGATATCTGTGACCCTGTTGACAAACCGTGGTGAAATTGACCCTTACCTGCTATGTTCTGGGTAAAACGTACATGCCAGCTTCAAACTGAGGAAAGCTCAATCGAGTGCCCATTGTCCTCTTAAAAATGGCACCAGTGCCAGGGATAATGGAATATCCAGCGGCATCTGGGCGATAGTGGGTACCTCCAGCCAAAGTAGGTGGGAGAATCGGGGAAACACTGAATGAGAGTGACATCATGGGTAAGGGTGGGTAGTTAATAAGGCGAGTTCTGTAAGATAGCACCAGGAAACTAGTTCGGCCTCGTGCAGAGAATCCCCATGTCACACTCAAAGAATATCACTCAAAAATAAATTATTGTTAGATTCAGACGGATGAGTTGAAGACTCTGCTGACTCCATTCAGAATTACTGAGCTGCAGAACAAATCCTCATCCACAACTCTCCATCATCTGAACTCACACCTATGTTCTGTTCACCATCATTCCTGGTAATACTGGCTTATGTTGCCAGATGCTATCGAAATGTGTATATCTCAGCATTCTGAAAACTGTCAGCACATCCTTCCATGATATTGTTGCTCAATCTCACCCTCTCTGTCTATACCCCAAACCACTTTCATTTACAGTCATGCACGGAGACAGGCCCTTCAGCCAAAACTGGTCTATACAAACCAAAATGTCCGTCCACATTAACCCCAATTCCCTGCACTTGGCCCATATCCTTCTCTGCCTTTCCAATTCATATATTGTTCGAACAAAGTGCAGCGAGGTTTTGTGACATCAGGGAAGCCGTCAGGGAAGATGTCGCTGAACCTACTATTCATCTCATCCTAGCAATCAGATTACACAGAAATAATTTGACTGGAGGTTATAAACAAGAAGTAAAAGTAAACACTGGTGGGAGATGTGTATGGAAGTCAATACTGCAGGGAATAAGTGTGTACGTTCTAAACAGGAAACTAGATATACAGCGTTTGCAGGCAAAACCCGACGGGTCTGGTACCATTTGAAGGAAGGAAGTCGAAAGTTTGGCCCTTGAATAGCACAGCAGGTTAGGGCACATCCAAGGAGCAGGAAAGTCTATGTTTCGGTCATAAGCCCTTTTTCCTAATCCTCTGAAGGAAGAGAGCCAACATTTTTAATTTGGGAATTCTTTATCAGAACAGCTTTTGTTTTTGATCTCCAGTATATGCAGCTCTTTGTTTTATTTTAGATCAGCAATTATCTTGCATGCTGCAGTATTAATGGAAAACTTGATCTGAGAAGAGGGGAAGGGGTGAAGGCAAAGAGCAGGCAACGTGTAAGTCACAGCTTAAGGCCCTGTGGAGGTAAAGGAAGGCTTGTTGGAAGCACCACACTGGAATTCTGCATCATTTGAACAGATGTGACAGATCCAGAGAAAGTGGGAGGATGCAGTTTCTTGCGCAGCTGGTCATTGAGTGTCATAGTGGCGACCAATACTGCCTTACAGCATCAATTACCTGGGTACGATTCCACCCTTTGGTGACATTCTGTGCGGTGTTTGCACGCTCTCCTTGTGAGTGCGTGAGTTTCCTCTGGGTGTTTGGTTTTCCTCTCACCGCCAAAAATGTCCAGGTCAGTTTCAGTGACCTCAAGAAATTTTCCGCAGTATCCAGGGATGTGCAGGTTCGTTGGATTGTCTGTGGGAAATGTAGAGTTACCGGGATAACCTTTGGGATTTTTGGTCGGGATGTTCTCTGGAGGGTCAGTGTGGACTCGGTGGGCCAAGTGGCCTGGTTCCACACTGCAGGGCTTCTCTAATTTCAATTTAGCTGTCTGTGTTTGAAAACACTTCCCAGGATCCTACCTATAAGTGCTAACACAATTTGCCTCAACAAAATGTTACACCTTCCGTTTGTCTAACATGAACTCCATCAGCCACAACTCGGCCTTTTAGCCTATCTGATCAGCGTCCCGGTTTGCTCTGAGTTAACTATCTTCACTGTCCACTACCTCACCAGTTTTAGTGTTATCTGCAAACTCACTAACCATTCCTATTGTATTCTCATCCAAATCATTTATATAAAATGACAAAATCCATTCGATCCTTGTTGTACACTGCTGGTCACAGGGCCCCAGTCCAATAAAAAAAAACAGTTCACAACATTTACTTCGTCCATTACCTTCGAGCCAATTACCTCCAACTCTCCCTGTAGTCCATGTGATCTCACCATGCTAACCAGTTTACCATGCAGAATATTTTTGTATGCTTTACTAAAGTCTATATTCTATTCCACAGTTCTATTTCTGTGCCTTCGTCAACCTTATTCGTCACTTCTTCAAAATGCTAAATCAAATTAGTGGGACACGATTTCCCACACACAAAGTCATGTTGACTATCGCTAATCGGAATTTGCATTTCTAAACAAAAGTAAATGCTGTCCCTCAGAATCCCCTCCAACAACTTACCCACCAATGACATCAGTCCCACTTGTCGACAGTTCCCTGGCTTTTCCTTACCAACTGTTCTTAAACAATGGCACAACCTTACCTGCGACTGTCCATGATACAAATATCTCAACCAGAGACCGAACAATTACTTCCCTAGCTTCCCAACAGATCTGGGGTACATCTGATTAGTTCATGGATCATAGAACAGTGCAGCACGTTACTGGCCCTTGAGCTGTTGATGTTGTGCCGGCAGTTTTTCCTACTCAAAGGTCAGACTAACCTTCATGCCCTTCATTGTAATAAAATCCATGTGCCTAACCAAGAGTCACTTAAAAGGTCAGAAGGGGTTATCCACCTTAATGCAATTTAAAATATCCAGCTCCTCTCCTTCTGTAATATGGACCAAATTTCACGATATCACTATTAATTTCCCCAAGTTCTCTACCTTCTATATCCTACTCCACAGTAAATACTGATGCAAAATATATATTATTTCACTGATCTCGTGTAGTTCCACACATAGGTCAATTTGCTGATCTTTAAGGGGTCCTGTCCTCTCTCTAGTTACTCTTTTGACCTTAATGTATTTGTAGAATCACTTTGGAATGTCCCTTACCCTATTTTCGAAACATATTTTATGTCCCCATTTTGCACTCCTGATTTCCCTCTTGGGTATTAGCCTACATCCCTGGTACTCCACAATGGATTCACTCGATCCCTACTGTCTGTACCTATCATATGCTTCCGCCTTTTCTTGAACAGAGCCTCAATTCTGCTCGCCATTCATCATTTCCTACACCTACTAGCCTTACCCTGCTCATGGACAGTAACATGCTGTCGCTAGACTCTGCAAATCATTTGTGATGGCCTCCCACTTTCCCGCCAATAGCTTCTCCAAAGCAGCTTTTCAAAGTGCCAACATAAAACGTTCAAAGTTGGCCTGAGTCAACTTAAAGCATTAAAATTTATATTAGGAGTATTCTTCTCCATCAGTATTTTACAACTGATAGTTACTGCATAACAGACTCAAGAAACAGAATGTCCTCCTCCTGTCCCTCTGTAACAGACCTGAGAGGCTGAATGGCCTCCTCTGTCCCTTTGTAAGAGGGGCGTGTGGACAGAATTACTTCCTGCTGTTCGTACACAGCAGTCTCGATGCTCTGAATGATGTCCCAAGGTAATGGAAGAATTTGACAACAGTGCACATAAAACCAGAAGCAACATTACACAAAGTAAATGACAATAAATATATACACTGGTTTATTGGCTCTGGAAATTGCCCCACCAGTCACCTTATGCAGTTGTCTGTTACTTTTTCACTGTCACCATTTATAAACAGTATGTTATATACACAGTCTTGCAGTGTTCTGGCACTACTCCCACATACAAAAGAAGCAATAAGAATACTGAAAGATTTATGGTCAATCCCGAAGCAATGACCATCCATTTCACCCACAGCGAATAATGTTCCCTTTTATTGGGATATGAAAAGTGATGTCAGGAAGGGGTTAACTGGACCTGTTTATTCAGTGACTGTGATTAATGTTAGTCGCCATGGGTTGCAATTACCCCAGTGGACGGTTTCCATCTTTTAATGATAAGTGGGCTCCATTCAATGTGTCATCCCACAGTATGGTGGGACCATCACCAACAGTATTAACAGGGATCAGCAGATCCAGAGAGACGGGGGGAGAGATAAAAGGTGAGCACAAGAGTCTGGAATGTTTCAACGATGAATCAGAATCTGAGAACATTAGACTGGAATGTCCCAAGAATGGGCAGGAATTTATACAGGGATGTTTGGTTTCTTTCTACATATTATGGTCGAAGGTCATTATCGTGGCGGATCAAATATGCACGTTACATTATGCAATATATTTATTATCAAATCCTGGCTTTTGTTGGTGTCCCTGGAAAGTCTCACTGTTCAGTCATTAATTCTATAAATCATGTTTGACAGTAATACTGTTCTTTCATTCACTCTACCCTCCTGGCCACTGTTATTGTTCCTGCTAAGACTCTAAATCCACATATTCACTTGACAAACCACTACTAAATTGTTAATTCACTCTCTCCCTCCTTGCTTCTGGCAGTGTTACTCATGTTACTATGTTGACTTGCTCAGTTTCAGCTGTGAACCATGATCCGTTGTCTCACTGCATTTGCTATCTAAATATTGAAAGCATTGAGGTCACTATCTTTTGTTCTGGTTACAAACTGCATTTCCTACCTCTGACTCCATCTCATCCCCGGCCAATACCTGAAGCTGAAATAGACAAATAACAATAGTGGTGATCCCTTTGGACATGAACCAATTCCTGACACTATATCCTGACTATTCCTAATTATAACTACTGATAAATCCAGTATATACTTTACTGGCTCATCCCATCTGCTATTTGAACCATGAGCTGTGAAATACAGTCTTAAAGATCGCATTCGTCTGTTACTGACACTCACAGCTGCAAACCTGCAGAAACAACTCTGCATCAATACTCCACAGCTCATATCTGATATCACACAGAACTCCCCATCCATCCACCATTCCTGTGCGTACTGATCTATAATGCTATTAGGTCCGGCAATGCCTTTATTTAATATTCTCACGAACGTCATTCAGAGCTGCCCATGAACTATCTCTCTGTCAATTATACCAAGCCCTACCAGTTATTCATATTTAAACTGATTTTCTCCAGGTGTGCTCTCTCTTTAGACAATGATTTTCACATCTAACACTGCCCCAGAACCACACACACATGCACACATAAAACCCCTTGTCTTGAACTGATGCATTAAGATACAGAGACATTAATTGTGGTAGCCCATTTACTGTCACTCGCAGTATGTGCGGCAAATTGTTCCGTGTTAGGCAGTCACGCAGTGCAAATGTAGCAGCAATATACCGGCAATGCTTTACAATACTGCTATGCTGGGCAGCTGGTCCAGCTGACTGAGCAATACACTGGCATAGTCAGCACAGCTCCCCATGCTGGCCAGGTCCACCTTACCGAGCAATAAACTAGCATAGTTTGCACAGCTCAACATGCTGGGCAGATATTCCACCTTACCGAGCAATACACTAGCACAGTCTGCACAGCTCCCCATGCTGGGCAGATAGACCAGTTTACTCAGCAATACACTGGGATAGTCGGCACAGCTCTCCATGCTGGACAGATAGACCAGATTACTGAGCAATACACTGGCACAGTCTGCATAGCTCTCCACGCTGGGTTGTCTACTTGTCCCAGTGTTTAGTTTCTGCGTTTGTTCTGTGAGGCAAATTCAGAATTTAGTGAACAAATTTGGTCAGCTGATCTGGCAATGCCTTTACTTAATGTTCTCATTCTTATGACCTGACCCGCCAAGGTCTCACTGCTCCAGATGGACCCAATACCTTGTTTTTTTATCTCATATTTAAATAACATGCTCTGTTTTTGTCTTAATTGTCCGTTTCTATCATTAATGTGAATGTCTCTGTCCATCTGTATCTTTCGCTGGCCTCGGTGTTTGGTTGTGTATTGTATCGAATGCTGGCATCATGAAGTTCAGAAATAATGTAATGGTGTGTGTCAGGCTATTGTTCACTTCCGGCTGTGTCCCATATGTTACTCCATGTACAGGGGAGTGTGTGCTGGGCTGTTAATCACATCCTGGTGTGTCCCTTGAGGTGTTTCCTGAAGAGGTGTGTGTGTGTGTGTGTGTGTGTGTGTGTGTGTGTGTGTGTGTGTGTGTGTGTGTGTGTGTGTGTGTGTGTGTGTGTGTGTGTCGGGCAGCCGTTAACTTCCCGGTGTGTCCTTGGTCGTCCTCCATGTTGGACAGCGGTGTGTGTGCTGGGCTGTTGTTCACTTCCTGGTGTGTCCCATGTGGTGCTTCATGGACAGGGGGTTGTGTTTTGGGTTATTGCTCACTTCGCGGTGTGTTCCAAGTTATGCTCCATGTTGGGCAGGGAGTTTCAGCATCTTTGACTCATGTCCTTAAAATTTGTTCTGTGCCTGTCGACTGAACGGCTGTGTTTGCCCTCCCAGCTGATCACGTGGTCAGAAACACGAGGAGGACCCTGAAGTGTAATTATAAAGGAGTAGGTATCTCACTTTTAGTGAAGGGAAGTCTGATTGTCTCCTGTTATTGAAAAGTTCGTGGAGGGGCTGCGGATGGTTTGCTGGAGGTTGTGCTGTGAGCTACGTCAGACATTCAGGGAGACCAGAGGATTTGGTGACCCAACTCTGGATGGAGCATGGAGACTGTAGTTACATCATCAGTGTCTGTAACATGAACAACAAATGGAGCACAGGCTGTAGAGCATGGACGCTCTGAAACCACGGACTGGGTGTATGTGGGGAAAGGGATCTGCCAAATCTGTCTGTTCTTAAAGTGAGCACAGGCTCTCACTCTCATCCTTAAACATACACACACCGTCTTTCGCTCACACACATGGAAACAAACATACACATCATCTCTCTCTCACACTCGCACGCCACCCCGCCGACCCACCACACACACACACACACACACACACACACAGTCCGCATCTCTTGCACAGACACACCGATAAATCGGGGGGCTAATTTGCGTTTGCAGTTTTATATTTGTGGATAGATTGTATTTTGTTCAAAACAGCATTTTATTTTTTACGCAGCCAATCATTGTGGTATTTTATAAAGTCCTGCTTTGGAAATGAATCCAGTATGACTCGAGAGGAAAACAAGTTGGACTCCACACAAGACCTTCCATGGTTTGTGCAGGGAAGGTCACATCTTAGCAAACATAACAGAATTCTTTGAGGAATGACAAAGTTGATAGTGGAGAAAGGACTGTAGATATCAAATACATGGTCTTCAGTAAGGCGTTTGATTAGATAGACTGATGGAGAAGGTGAAGTCGCAGGGGTCCATGGTGTACTAGCTCGATGGATTAGAGAACTGGCTGGGCAACAGGAGACAGAGTGTCATAATGGAAGGGAGTTTCTCAAAATGGAAAACTCTTCTGTGTGGTATTTCACAGGGATCCGTGCTGGGACCACTCTTTGTTGTGATATATTTCCATGATCTGAAGGAAGGTATAGGTGGTCTGATTAGTAAGTTTTCAGATGACACTAAGATTGGTAGAGTAACAGAAAGTTGAGGGGACTGACAGAGAACACAGCGGAATGTAGATAGATTGGAGAGTTGGGTGGAGAAAAGGCAGATGTGCGGTGATGCATTTTGGAAGATCTAATTCGAGAGGGAATTATACAGTAACTGGAAAAAGCCCTGGGGAAAATTGATGTACAGAGAGATCTGAGTGTTCAGGTCCATTGTTCAATGAAAACGGCAGGTCGATAGAATGATCAAGAAGGCATACAGCATACTTCCTTCCTGCATTCTAACAATTTAAGAAGTGGAGAACCACAGTGGCTAACTCGACAACAACAGGAGGGAATCTGTTGGAATCTATTGCGTACAAGTGTAGGCAGGCCGCATTACAGTTGTATAGGACTTTGGTTCGGTCACATTCGGAATACTGCGGACAGTTCTGGTTGCCACATTACTAAAAGGATCTGGATGCTTTGGAAAGAGGGCAGAGGATTTTCACCAGAATGTTGCCTAGTATGGAGAGAACGACATTCAAAGAGAGATTTGAAGATTAGGATTATTTTCATTAGAAAGATGGAGGTTGAGGGAGGACTTGATTGAGGTCTACAAAATCTTGAGAGATGTAAAAAGGGTGGATAGCAAGAAGCTTATTCCCAGAGTGGGCGACTCAGTTACTGGGGGTTCAGAATTCAAGATGAAACGGGAAAACTTTATTGGAGATATGCTCGAAAAGTTCTTTGTGCAGAGGTTGGTGGGTGGCTGGAATGCGTTGCCAGCTGAGGTAGTAGAGGCGGGGATGATAGCGTCATTTAATATGAGGAAGCAGAGATATACAGATCCTTAGAAAATAGGCGACAGATTTAGATAGAGGATCTGGATCGACAAAAGCTTGGAGGGCCTGTTCCTGCGCTGGGATTTTCTTTGTTAATTGTAAATACTGGCAAAAAGTGTCTGCTGATACTTGAAAGGAAAATGAAATCAAGATCAAATGTGGCACATATGTGAATACGATAATTTATTGTAGACAACAGAAAAATGACAAGGAGACGAAACAGTTACATTGCATCTGTCTTCAAAGAGGAAGATCCAGAAAATCTCCCAGAAATACCAAGTCACCACGGGACCTTTGTAACTAAAGACTAAAATAATTCATATACAGTTACAAGGTAGTATTTGGAAACAGAATTGGGATGAGTTTGATCAGTTTGACAGACAAGATATAATTCAAACTGAAATTTCAGAGAAAACAGCAATACACATGTTGATTGTAAAAGGGACCACTGTATTTCTCTGTATTCACTTCGGAAGGTTATAAAGGCATTCAAATGATTTATGAAGGGAAGAAGTGGGAGAGTGGAGAACGACAGGCCAGTTAGTTGTCATCCACAGTAGGTAATCTGTTGTAACTTATTGTAACGAAGATCTTAATGGACACTGAGAAAGTTATAGCAAATTTCATGTGAATTGTTCTGCATTTATGAAAGGGAAGTAACAATTTACAAAATTTTCCTTGAAGATATCTCTTGTATTTGTAAATAATTGCGAATCAGTGAATATGGTACAGTCAGATATTCAGAAGTAGTTTTAATCAGCACACACATTAAGTTAGCAGAAAACATTAAAGCAAAGTGTATTGGGAGGAACATATGCAAACAGGGGAAGGAAAGCACTGGAGAAACTATTGGAGAACATAGGTGGTGGTAGAAGGCTGTTTGTGTGACTGCAGACCAGTGTACGCTTGTGTGCCAGTTTTCAGTGCTCTGTCCCTTTAAACGCCTTCATTTAAAGGGACTCCAAATACAGAGGATGAAGAATCAACTAGACTGAAAGTGTTAGCTTGCTCTCTCTTTACGGATGCTGTCTGCGTATCTGTGATTCAATACCAGGGTCCTGTGCTTCAACGGAGGAGACTACAACAGAAGGAAGGGAGGACTTGGCAAAATCGACTGGAAACAAATACTTTATGTTGAGAGTTGATGAGCAGTGGAGGATTTTCAAAAGACTTTTTCAAAGTCCTAAGCAAAAGTATATTCAATGAAAAGGAAAGACTCGAAGAAAAGGGGAAATCTACCGTGGGTATCTAAGCAAATACGCAAGGCTATCAAATTGAAAGAGATGGACTGCAAAGTGGCCAAGAACAGCAGAACCTAGAAGATTGGGAAAGGATGAAAGGTCAACAGAAAGCCATGAAAAGAGTTATAAAGAAAAGTAGCATAGAACACGAGAGAGAAAAATCTAGCACAGTATATGAAGACAGATACCAGATGAATCCATAAATATATAAAATGAAAATAAGTGGCTAACTTAAATGTTGGTCCTTGAGAGGATAAGAAAGAGCATTTAGTTACAGGATATGATGAAATGGCTGTGGCATTGAACAGGTATTTTGTCTCAGTCTTCATAGTGAACGACACTAATAACATGCCAGTGATCGACGAAGAGATGAAGATTCTAGATTAGAGTGGTGTTGGTAAAGCACAGCAGTTCAGATAGCATCTGAGGAGCAGAAACATCGACGTTTCGTGCAAAAGCTTTCATCAGGAATGCTCTGAACTGCTGTGCTTTATCAGCACCCCTCTAATCTAGAATCTGGTCTCCAGCAGCTGCAGTCCTTGTTTTAACGAAAGAGATGAGGGTAGGTGAGGACTTGTGAACAATCATTATTACAGAGGAGGTAGCATTGGGCAAGCTAATGAAGCAAAGGGTAGACGAACTTTGACAGGGTGCCACACAGTAGGCTGCTGCATAAGATAAAGCTGAATGGCGTTACGGCTGAAGTATTAGCAAGTATAAAAGATTGGTTGACTAACGGAAAGCAAAGAGTGGGTATAAATGAGTGCTATCCTGGCTGGCAATCAGTGCTGAGTGGTGTGCCTCAGGGATCAGTGTTGAGGTTGCAATTCTTTACAATTTATATAGATGATGTGGAGTTGGGAACATGCGTAGTTTGTCAAAGTTTGCAGATGGCACGAAGATGAGCGCAGAGCAAAGTGTGCAGAGTACTGTGAAACTTTGCAGAGGAAAATAATTACATTGCATGAATGGGTAAAGGTCTGGCAGATGGAATACAATATTAATAAATATGAAGTAATGTATTTTGTTAGGAGTACCAGTAAAAAGGATTATTACTTGAGTTGTACAAAGATGCAGAATGCTGCTGTGCAGAGGGGCCTGGGTGTACTCGTGCATGAATCACAGGTTGATCTGCAGGTACATCAAGTAATTAGGAATGTTAATGGTATTTTGTTCTTCATTCCGAAAGGGGTTGAATTTAAAAGCCGGGAGGTTATGTTGCAGCTGTACAGGCTGATGGTGAGGTCATACCTGGAGTATTTTGAGCAGTTTTGGCCTCCTTACTTGCAAAGCAATGTACTGGCAGTGAAGGTGGGGCAGAGGAGGTTCACTCTGGTGATTCCGGAGTTGAGGGGGTTGTCTTATGAGGAGAGACAGAGTAGATCAGCATTATATTCATTTGAATTTAGAAGAATGAGGGGAGGATCTTAGTGAAACATAAAACAAATTATAAAGGGAAGAGGTAAGAAAAAAGTAGTGAGAATGGTTCCACTGGCAGGTGAAGCTAGGACAAGATGTAATAACCTCAATATTAGAGGAAGCAGATTTAGGATTGAATTAAGAAAGAACCTTTTCACCCAGAGGCTCGTAATTGTATGGAACTCCCTGCCCAGTGAAGTAGTTGACGCTACTTCAGTAAATGTTTTTCTAGCTGAGATAGATATGTTTTGAACAATGAAGTAAATTACGGATACGGTGAGAGCGTGGGTAAGTGGATATGAGTCCACGAGTAGATCAGCCTTGATGTTACAGAATGGCTGAGCAGGTTAGAAGGACCAGGTGGCCTACTCCTGCTCCGAGTCCTTCTGTTCTTATGAAAGGGGAGTGGTCAGTTTTCCCAGTGCAGACCCTCTGCTTTGATTTGTTTAGACTGATTTCTTGCAGACTGGCTGTTTACTGAAAGCTGGCAGCCAGTTGTGAAGCTACCAGGCCAAAGAAGAAGGTCCATGCTGATCCCTCCTCTCTCTGATATCTCTCCTGGAAAAACCTGGGTTTGGTTTTTCCATGGGGTGTTTATGGGGATTGTTTCAAGTACTTCGAACAGCATCTTACATTATTTAGATACAGATTACTTACAGTGTGTAAACAGGCCCTTTGGCCAAACAAGTCCACACCAACCCTCCAAAGAGCAACCCACCCAGATCCATTCGCCTACATTTACCCCTTCACCAAACACTACGTGCAATTTAGCATGGCCAATACAGCTAACCAGTGCATTTTTGGACTGTGGGATTAAACCGGAGCACACCCACACCGACACGGGGAGAATATGCAAACTCCACACAGACAGTTGCCTGAGGTGGGATTTGAGCCCGGGTCCCTGGCGCTATGAGGCAGCAGTGCTAACCACTGTGCCACGATACCACCAATGGCTTTCAAACATTTTCGGATTCTCAGTTGAGAAGTGGAGTGCTACTGAAGACCAGAAATCTTCTCCTGGAAGATTTGTTGAGTAGCCAACTTTTAATTTTTTAAAAATTATTTATTTAGAAAACTTTAAAATGACAAAATCTGAGAATACTCACTTTAGTTCTACGTACTGTGGAACTAGTAGCATGGATATGGCTTCTAATTAGCTGTCTCTTGGTATTGTCATTCCTAATCACGTTACACAGTAATGCCCTACATTTTTGTCGGCTGGATTGAAAGTCAGTTCTTGGTCTTCCCATGTACCCACTCGTTATGAATTTAATTTGCTAACATTAGGATAGGTTTTCGGATAGGTTGTTATTCTGCATGCTATTCTCTTCTGTTTGTGTTTCATTCTGTAACCTTGAAAATAAATTCTGTTTTCTTTAAAACTAAGTGGCTTGACCAGCTGCGTCACTCCTGGAATATCCGCCTTACACCTGCTAAAGGCAACAAGCAAAGTTTGAGTCTGCACTACTTCCTTGAAATGACTTGAGGTGATCTGTCCTGGCCCTTAACAGTGTGCAACAGTGAGATCTAATATACTGGCATGGGTAGAGAATGGCAGAGAGCTGAAAGAAAAAGTGAGTCAGAATAAGCAGTTCCTTTTTTTGGAGTGGAAAGCAACTACGAGCAGGATGATCCCGGAATTGATGTTTGGCACCCATCTATTCAGGATGCAGATTACCATCTGCTCGAGGGTACTAAATGTAATGTTTCAAAATCTGCTGATGGCACCAAACTGAGAGTTGATTGTGTGAGGCGGATGTAAAGAAGTTCAAGGTAATTGAGACACGTGGAGGGAATGGGCAAATACATGGCAGATGAACAGCAATGAGGATGGACGTAACACTGAACATTTTGTTTGGAAAAATAGAATATCAGCCTAGCATTTCAAAAGGAATTGATGTGAAAATGTTGATCTGTGAAGATACTAACGTGCATACTTTTATTAACTTCTTCACCGAACTCTGACGTCCATTCACAGCAGTGAATCCTGAAGCCAGAAGACAATACTGGGATTGGCATTGGCACGCTGCCCAATGTACATAGACCCACCAAGTGGGTATATGTAACATTGAAAAGGATCTGGATCTCCCTATGCACCAGTCACTGAAAGCATTATTGGAGCAACTGAAAGCAGTTAGGAAGGTAAATGGTGTGTTGACCTTCATTTCCGTGGAATTTGAGTCCAGGAATAAGGGTATCTTATTATAGATGTACAGGACCTTGGTGAGACCCCATCTCGAACATTGTGCAGTATTGTGTACAGTTTTGGTCTCCTTACCTAATAAAGGACACACCTGACATTGAGGGAGAGCAGCAACGAACGACCAGACTAATCTCTAGGATGAGAAACTTGTTGTGGGAGCAGAGTTTGGTGCGACTGAGTCTGTGTTACATGTGGTTTAGGAAAATGAGTGGAGATCTCAGTGAGATTTATAATACTCTGACAGGGCGAGATATATTGGAAACAGGGATGATACATCACCTGGCTGGGACGTCTTAAACAAGCGGCCACAGTATTAAGTACAGTCAGGGCACTCTGCATTGAGATGAGAATAAATGTCTGCACTCACAGACTGGTGAATCTGGGAATTCTATACCACACAAGCCTGTGGAAGCAAAGGCACTGAATTTCGTTAAGTATTTCTTGACACTAAAGGGACGAGGTTGCAGCCAGGAGTTTGGTGTGGAGATCGAGGATCAACCTTCCTTATATTGAAAGGGAAAGCAAAATTGATGGACCAAAGTTCCTAATTCATATTGTTCCTATAATTAATCACTTCAAATGATATACAGTATGCAGTGTTTGTGAAAAAAATATAATTGAAGAGATGTTAGACCAAAAACTAGAATGGGGGAGACTCAATGTGTTGAATGACCTACTCCTTTTCCAATGTTTCTGTGCAGTCTGTGGAAAACTCTGTAAATGTGTCACAAGCTCTCAGCTGTTAGGAAGGAGGTATCTGCTGGATCAACGGGACTGTGTTTCCTATTACGTGTCTAATGTCGGGATTGGTGCCGGCTGTTCTGCCCAATTTTATCCATTAAGAGCTCGGAACAGTTTGATACAATAGAGTGTCTTGCTTGGCATTTAATAGACCGTTGAAGAGATTACCACATGTCTGTCGTCTGGAGGCACTTTTAGGCCAGAACAGGAAAGCAGGGGAGAATCACTGCCTGAAAGTACATTAGGAAGGCAATTGGTGTTTACAATCGACATTGGCTTCAAGGTCACTGTTACTGACAACAAATTTTAGATTTCGATATCTTATTAGTTGATTTTAACTTCCACCAGTTGCCAGAGCATTAACCTGGTCTGGATTTGTAATCCAGTGTCATTTCCGCAACAGCAGCATCTCCACATGGGGAGCAATCGGAAACCACACTGAGCAGATAATTTCGGTGCTGCTTGACAGCTCTATCAAAAATAACTCACACAATTTTGTCTATCGTGATGGGACTGAGGGGGTGGTAAATGGTCAGATTGCAATTATTCTTCTTTTATGGGACTGGACATAGTTGAGGAATTTTCCACGTTGCCAGGGAGATGTCAAAGTTGGAGCTGGAATGAAACAGTTTCCCCAGGGACACGATTTGTTGTGCAGCACACGTCTTCAGTCCGATTGCAGGAATGGTGTCAGGGCCCATTGCCTTTTTCGTGCCTACTGTGTTCAGCTGTTTCTTCATGTCACGTGCAGCAAATCGAATTGGTTGGTGACTGGCATCTGCGATTCTGTGGGCACCACCTAAGGAACTATTCTGGCTGATGATGCTGCAGACATTGCATACTGTCTTTTACACTGATGTGCAGCAAAGTTCCATTCTTTCGGGGAATGGCAAAGCAATATCATAGCGGTGAAAACAATGACTGCAGATGCTGAAAGCCAAATACTGGATTAGTGGTGCTGGAAGAGCACAGCAGTTCAGGCAGCATCCAACGAGCAGCGAAATCGACGTTTCGGGCAAAGATTCCTGATGAAGGGCTTTTGCCCGATACGTCGATTTCGCTGCTCGTTGGATGCTGCCTGAACTGCTGTGCTCTTTCAGCACCACTAATCCAATAACATAGCGGTATTGAGCTGTTAGTCTTGCGACCCACGCAATGCTCATGTGACCTGAGTTCGAATTCTGCCACAGCAAATGGTGGAATTCAAATCCAATAAATGCTTGGAATTAAGAGTCTAATGATGATCATGAAACAGTTGCTGATTGTGTGAGAAACCCATCTTGTTCACAGATGCCCTTTCGGGAAGGAAACTGCCATTCATTCCTGCTCTGGCCTGCATGTACCTCCAGACCCACAGCAATGTGTTTGACTCTTAACTACGGGCAATAAATGATGACAAATGCAGCGACACACTAATCCCATTGAACATTTTTTTTGAAAAAATAACATTTGTGGAGTCCTCTTCTTTCATCAGTTCTTTCATAGTTCAACTTCATTTCTAACTGGCTGTGGCAGGACTGTACAACTTCGATCTGATCTGTTTGCTTTGCAATCATTTCGTCCTCTCTATCAGATGTTAGTCCTGCTGCTTGCAATGTAAGTGAGTAGTCAAGTATGGTAGGTTTAATGCGTTGTCATCGATTTTAGGTACACACAGTTATGACCCTGGTATGTTCACCGACACTCGTGCCTGAAACATCATTCAGCTTAATGGGAATAATGGAGAGAGGAATTATCCTGGGCAAAGAGCTACAGATTGTAACTCAGTACAATTCTCCTTCTGTCTAACTGTGAGCAACACTATTACGTGAGTCCCGGTTTTGAGCTGCAATTTCTGCAATGCAATTCTGCTGTCTGTCACCCAATTCATACCGAGACCCATTGAACCTTATCCCGTGAGCTACTCTGGTTTCTGATGTGGCAACACTTCCATTTTTATATTCTCATTCCTCTGAGCGATTGTTTATGGTCTCACACCTCTTACTTGTCATGTTTTTCAAAACACCAAAACATAATCCGTGAGGTAGCACCACGGCTCAGTGGTTGATGCTGCTGCCTCACAGCGCTAGGGACCCAGGTTCCATTCCATCCTCTAGCGACCGTCTTTGTGGAGTTGGCACATTCTCCCTGTGGGATTCTTCTGAGTGCTTTGGTTCCCCTCCACAAACCTAAAATTTGCAGTTTAGGTGCATTAGTCAGGGGTAAATATCGGACAAGAAAATAGGTGTGCTTGGTTTAATCTTCAGACGATCGGTGTGGACTTGTTGGGCTGAAGGGCCTGTTTCCACACTGTAGCGATTCTTTGAGCATGTTCAAAGACACACATCTTTGAACATGTTCAAAGCCAGAAATTTCTTGAGAAACTCAGCAGGTCTGGCAGCATCTCTGGAGACAGAGAAACAGAGACAGTGTTTCAAGTCCAGCGTGACGCTTGTTCAGAACTGAAAAGGGCTCCTTATTGCCTTTGCAAAAGTGTACGAGGGATGATTGGGAACAGAGCTTGTGGAGGTGCAATGGCACAGAGATGTGTGCTTTTAATTGTGGTGAAAGAGAAACAGGTATAAAATTGGTGTAAATTAAAGTGTGGATGGCAGGAATGGGTTGTCTCTATTGCGTACATGACAAACAAGTCACAGACGAGATCATTGTGAGGCCAGAAAGTAGACTGCATGAAAAATGGAGTATAGCCATAATGGAGTCCGGCTGTGAATTTGGAATCGTATATTAACTCCTGCAGGCTGTAACACATCAAAAGTGTAAAGTGATGTGTTACTCGAGCTTGGGTAGAGTTTCATTGGAACATTGCAGCAGCTCAGGATTGAAATATTAGGATAGGAGCAAGGTTGATTATTGAAATGGGAAACAATGAGAGGGTCAGGGATATTCCTACAGACAGAGTGAAAGTGGTCCTTGAAGCCGTCTCTGTTTGGTCTTCCCAATGTAAAGGAGAAAGCATTGTGAGCAGCAATGACAGGAGACCGGATGGAAAGAGTAAAAGTGAAATGCTACTTCAGCTGGAATGTGTGTTTGGGGTTTTGGACAGTGAGGAGGGAAGAGGTGAATGGGCAAGTGTTGCAGCTTCTGTAATTGCATGGGAAGGTCTCATGTGGGAGTGGGGAAGTGTTCGGAATGATGGAGGGTGTCACAGAAGAAATAGCCCCTATGAAATGCTGTCCGTGGACGCGAGGGGAAGATGTGTTTGATGGTGCTGTCCCTTTGGAGATGGTGGAAGTGGCGGAAGATGATTCTATGAATGTGGATTCTAGTACAGTAGAAGTGAGGACGAGGGGAGATCTATCATTGTTCTGGGAAGGAGGGGACGGAGTGAGGGCTGAAGCACAGGAGATGGGACAGTCACAGCTTAAGGCCCTGTCCACTGGAATTAGCGGATTTCTGATTTGAAGAAAAAAGAGGTCACGTCACAGGCAGTTCACTGGAATGTGTCATCATCAAACAGAAACAACAGAGATGGAGAAACTAGGAGAATGGAGTCAGCCTCCCCTGATCATGTCTTCAGCTACATGCAGTAGTCCCCCATGAATGATTGAAAGAACCAGACATCTAAATTGAGGCTTTCTGTCTCACATATGATCAGAAGCGGGATGTGGAAGTCGACCCAGAGGAAAGTCAGTGGGTATACCTGGACAGACATTCAACCAGATATCCAATAACGTTCAGAAATTATTGTTTCTGTTTAAAAAGAAGGACTTGTTAAGAAAATGTACCACCCACGGTTGACAAGAATACTATGATGAGCATTAGTGTAGGTCCAGATTTAGGATGTTTATTTCAGGGACCATAAGCAGATGCTGCGCATGACTTTCAGCTGTGCTTCCTGAATTCCCCCCAGAAACCCCTGCCATTGCTGCTCCATCTTCTTCCCTGGCCTCTCCCCTTCCTGATTCAAGTTCTGCATCTCCAATTGCAGAGCAAATTCTCTCACATTATGGTCTCTTCCCACTTCACCTGAAGCTCTTTGACCAAGTCTACCTTCCCTGCACTAGCATCAATCTGCGTTTTGTTCTGCCACCTTGCCTCTGGTCTGAGTGTGGCTCGGTCTCTCCATTCATGCTGTTTTAGACCTCACACTCACATCTCATTCTGGAAAGTTTCATTCTTAGAGTAAACCGTATTGAAAACACCATTCCCCGTTTGCACTGAATTCCCATTGTGGTCACAAATCCAAAAGGCACACTCAGCCTTCATCTCACTCTGCTAAAGGTGCATGCTGACCGTATGGTATAAAAATTCCTTTTTTTTATATAGAACTGGCCAGAGATACGTTTTCACCGTTGAGATCATCACCCCCTTTAAACAAAGGAATTTGTTTGCTTGACGTCTTATTAGTACTAATAAGAGTTGCAAGCTACCTTAGTATTGTAACATGGAGAAAAACAAATCACATTATGAAGTTTGGGCTGAATGTTGTTTTCCTGTCATTTTTAATACTGTTACAAATTTGCAGTGCTTATCATTAAATGCTTGTTCTTGAAGCTAGAATCAGATGGAGTGTTGAGAGGTGACATTCTAGAAGTTTTAATATCATGGGAGGCAAGGGTAGGGTGAATAGCCAAGGTCTTTTTGAGAGGACAGGAGAGTCCAAACATAGACGACGTAGCTTGGACTAAAAGGGTCTGTTTGTGCGCGAAATGATTGTATAAATCTAGAAAGCGAGGCAAAAGTAAGAAAAGATATGATGTAGGCAAACTGGCAAGAAATATAAAAGCAAGCAGTGCAAGCTTTAATGTGTATATAAAGAAAGTTCAAGATGAATGTATACCCTATGGTAGAAATGAAGTCAGGAAAATATATTGAGGACGATTGGAGGGTATGCCTAGAGGGAACAGACAGATAATTTACACCAGAATTTTATATCATTCCTCACATTAGAGGGCACTGTAAGTATTTCAATGATATTATCAAAATAGCAATAGGAAGGAAGTTTTGAACTGCCTCTAACAAAAGGAACAAGGCTTTTTAATAAACAGATAAGAGTAAGGGTACGCAGGTCAGCAGTAATTCACAGTTGGTTTTAAAAGCAGCGGTTACAGAGTGACTTTTGTTACTGTGAGAATTATTTCATAACTCTATGGATTGCAGGAATGTTTGAGTGAAACTGGGAACCCTACAATGTGGCGCCTATTTTCAAGAAAACAGCGAGACTGAAAGCAGTAAGCATTTAGCCTCAACATTATTGTTGGGATTCTGCTAGAGTCTGTTATTAAGAAAGGCATTGCAGGGCATTTCGAAAAGCTTCACGCAAATTCACCATGGTTTTCTGAAAGGCGATCTATATTTTGCCTGTAAAATCATGCAATTTCTTTTAATGGAAATCCCTGAGAATGTAACAAGCGGACATCATAAAGGGGATCTGGTAGACACGAGGCTTTCGAAGATTATTCATAAGGTTTCACGAAATAAAAATTATTACACAAGACCGAAGCTCATAATTTGACAGATAATATATTAGCATGGGATAAGAGTCGGTTAATACATAGAAATCGGACAGTCAGGGTTAATAGATCTTCATGATAAAATGTATCTGCGGGAGTATCACAAATATCAGTCCAATGGCAAGTTTTAATTACAATCTATATATATACACGAGTTTGAGGATGACACTGAGAACTAAAAGGCAGGCTGTTACTTAATGCAGAGGACACTCACAAAACGAACATTACAAAGGGACGTTAAGTGTCTGAAACATAACGTCAGCATCCTGTTGTAGCAAGTAACGAGGTTGGGTTCATTAGGCGGGTTCCTGGAATGAAAGGGTTGAATTTTGAGTACATCTAAAATGGTGAGGCGTTTATTCATTGTGTTGAAATGAATGTGGATGATATTACTGAAATGGACATGATGCAGAGGGTGCTTGACAAGGTAGATTTCGAGAATGTGTATCCATTCCAGAGCAGAGAGTCGAACTCAGGGTTGGAGATACAGAATAAGGGATATCGAATTCAAACTGAGATGCAAAGAAACGTCTTCCTTCAGAAGGTAGTGAATGTCTGGAATTCCCTAACCCAGAGATTGTGGAAACTGGGTCACTGAATGCATTTACAGACTGGCTGGATTGGGTTTGACAGATTAGCGATTTGAGGGATACAAAACTTTAGCAGGAAAGTGGAATTGAGCCCTGAAGTAGATCATCGATGTTGTTATTAAATGACAGTGCAGGCTTGATGGGCCGAATAACCTGCTCCTGTTTCTATTTCTTGCGTTCTTATGTTGTTCTTTTGGAAAGTAACTGGTTATTTTCCTGAAAATGGTGTTGTACAATGTTGCATTCAGGGAGAGCAGAGGATTTATTTGAGCTAACACTGGTAGAGGGCTGTATTCACAATCAATCTGGGTCAGTAACATGACCCACATCTGGAGCAGATGTTTCAGAGACGGGAAGCCTGAAAAGAGGGATTGGGGTGAGGGTCAATTCCTGACTCAGCCTGGAATTTGCAATTACATATCCCAAACTACATCTAACCGTCGGAGTGGCCTCGATCCACCCCTGTGTAGCAGGTCCTGAAGGGCTGAATGGAACATCAGAACATAAGGCTGAGGGACACGAGTGGGACACTCGGCCCTTTGACACTACTCCACCAGTTGATAAGGTCGTGGCTCATCTCATTCTGGTCCCAGCTGCACTTTTCTCTCCATGCATCATTATCCCTGATTCACCTGTCTATGGAAAATCAGATGAAGCCAGCCTCGATATAATATAAAGCTTCAGCCATCCCATATATCTGGGAAGGAGAATACCAACGTGAATAAATTCCCACTTTGTGAATTTCTCCTCACGCGGTTCTGACTGAGGTTGGAGGGTGTCACTGTTTCCTTTTCTAGTCCCACTCCTTCACTACTCACATCACATTTTAAATGTGACTAGATTGGTGATATGGCCGATGATAAAAGTCTTAGACTAGGTATGGTTCAATGAAAAGAACAAGTCAAGCAGATTTCTTTAGTCAGACATAAGTAACTTATATAACTAATGGAGGAGCATGGTGGATCTGTGTTTCACACTGCTGCCTCACATCACCAAGGAGCTGGGTTCAATTCCAACCTCGGGCGTCCTGTATGTGGAGTTTGAACATTCTCCCTGTGTCTGTGTGGGTTTCCTCCAATGTTCCAGTTTCCTTCCACAGTCCAAAAATGTGCAGCTTAGAGTCGATTGGCCATGCTAATTTGCCCATAGTGCCCAGGGATGTTTATGTTAGGTGAGTCAGTCATACGAAATGCAGTGTTATATGCATAGGATGAGGGACAGGTCTGGCTAGGATGCTGTTCGGTGGGTCAGTGTAGATTTGATGGGCAGAATGCCCTGCCTCCACCCAGTGGATATCTACCTGATACACTCTGCTGAAGGTTTTGTACGTTTCTGTAAGATCACCTGTCTTTCTATGAGTACCATAATATAAGACCTTCATCTCTGGAATACATGAAGTGAAACATCTCTGAACTGCTTCCAATGTAATTTTATCCAATCTCAGGGAAGTAGACAAAAAATAACCTCACACCCCAGGTGAGGCTTTTTTTTTTGTTTTCTCAGTGCTATGAGTTTATGGAACTCTCTTCCCCGCAGACCATTGGAGGCAGAGATATTTAATATTTTTGAGGCATAGACAGAAGTTTCATAAGTAATAATGCAGTCAAGGAATATCAGGGAATGTGCTGGAATGTGCAGCCTGGGGAAATATTGACAGTGGTACAAAATGACACTGCTTCAGAACATCTGGCAAAATGAAATGATAATCTAGAAAACATTTTAAAATGCTAACAGTGATAGAACAGAGTACCAAAGGACCATAGGGTTGCTCGGTCATTAGAGAGAGACCACTTGTGGTCGTTTCAGCTGAGGGTCACCACGCCTCGGGTGATGGGTTGAGGGTGAGACAGCGACCCATCATGGTAACCTCTGTCAGTGTGGTGAATTGAACCGGCGCTGTTGGCCTCCATCTGCATCACAAACCAGCCGTCCAGCCAATTGAGTGGGAGACAGTTTAACTGTTACAGACAGAAACAGTCACAGGCAAAGTTCAAGAGAAACATTCATAACAAGGAAAAAGGTACAATTCAGATAACTGTCAAAATAACGACTGAGGGTAAATACGTTCCCTGCTAGAAATCGTATTTTATAATGAGACAAGTATTTCAAATCCGCCTTTGGTTGAATACGGTAAGGTGAGACAAATGAAATAACCAGAATTACTAAGTGTGATTGGATATCGATAACCATAAAATACGTGCAGATTTTTGATTGCTCTGTGTAAAATGTGCTTACCATTACATAGACGGAGAAAGCTGATGGAATATATTATTGGAAGAGTGCGCCCCCATGGGAAATGCCCTTGAGCAGGAGCTTAAAGAAAACCGGGGTAAAGGTGAATATTGTCTGCTCAGTGACAGGAACCCAGGGAGTTGAATGACTGAAAATTCATGTAACATGGAACTGAGAAAAGCATCAGATCAGCCACAATCTTCTTAAATGCTTGAATGCGTTTGAAGAGCTGAATGGCCTCATGGTGGATTTGAATTGCAGGTGATTTGAAAACTGTACAACATTGTTCCTTCCCCTTCTGTGTTACATACTGGGGCATTGACAATTTCCTGAAAATGGGAATTATTTGGAACACTAACTTGAACATTCCAAAATCAGCATTCTTCAGAATATTCTATCAACATGTGGGCGAATTGCAAAGGCGAGAGTGTTTGTGTGTGTGTGTGTGTGTGTGAGAGAGAGAGAGAGAGAGAGAGAGAGAGAAAGATAGAAGGCTTTGCATGCAATAGTGAGAGTAGTGGACCATGAATGGTGTTCGGGTGTTGGTGCTATAACAGATATACAGTGAGTGTGAGGAAGCAGGGAGAATACAGTGACCCTTATCCTGACAGAGTGGGGACGGTTATTGAAGCTTGTCCTGTATTGCTGAATATTTCTTCAGACCGCAGATGCGGCACTTAGCTGACTGGTGATCTCAGACCATGCTTGGTGGGTCTGGTGGTGTGGCCCCTCTGGGAAGAGAATGGTCCCCCTCTGTACTAGCCCTTCCACCAGGAGCTTCGTGTCCCTGTCGACAAACCGTGGTGCAATTGCCCCTTATCTGCCATGCTCGGGGTAAACTGTGCAGGGCAGCTCCAAACTGAGAGAGCTCAATCGTGTGTCCGTTACCTTTAAAAGATGGCACCAGTAGCAGGGATCACGGAATATCGGGGCATCTGGCGATCGTGAGTAACTCCAGCCATGATGGGTGGGATCGGGCTGGCATGGAATGATAGGGACACCATGGGGTGGCTGGGTAGTTAATGAGGTGAGTTCGATATGATAGTACCAGGAATCTAGCTCAGCCTCGTGCAAACAACCCATCTGTCACACTCAGTGAAAATCACACAAAGATAAATCATTGTTATATTCAGCACAATGCGTCATAGACTCTGCTGTGCCCACTTTCAGTTACAGGGCTGCAGAACAAATGCTCATTCAAAACTGTCCATCATCTGAACTCACACCAATATCCGGTTCACCCATCAATCCTGGGAATACTGGCTCATGTTGCAGGGTACTGTCGAAATAACTTCATATCAGCATGCTGAAACATGTGATCGTCAATGAAATATTCTCTCAATCTCCCTCTCTCTTTTTCCCAAAATTCTTTTGTTTATAGTTATTTAAACGGATTTCCGCACCATCTCTCTCTGGCAGTGATTTACATATCCGTTGTCATGGTACAATGGAGCTGTAAATGGTTGGGAGCTTCACATCCTTTCACTTCCAGTATGGGCTGCAAGCTTCGCCACGCTGGTCAGTGATCTAACACAGTGTTACTGAACAATGCACTGGGGTTGTGTGCACAGCTTTATATGCTGCGATGGTAACTGCTCCCGGTTTACAGACCAATTCACTGCTTGTCACTGTACAGGTACCCATACTGAACAGAAACCTGTTTACAAAGCAAGACACTGGTGTGGGCTGCATACCACCCCATCCTGGACAGACCGTTTCATCTGGGTTACTGAATCCATGCACCAGTGTGGTCTGTGCTGGTCCCCATGTTGGACAGATAGCCAGTGGCCTGGTGAGACTTACGCATTATTCCATCCTGGAGAGATTGCTGGAATGTACTGGGCCTCGTCTGCACAGTGCTCCATCCTGGAAGATTGCTGGGTTGTCCTGAGCTGAGTTGTACAATGCTCCATCCTGAACAGATTGCTGGGTTGTTCTGAGCCTGGTCTGCACAGTCCTCCGTGCTGAGCAGGTATCTCATCTAGGCTTATACGTGTCTGGACTGGATCTGTGAAGTGGATTGAGTATCCAGTATAATTCCTGATCGAGCTATCACTCCTCCAGCTCGGCGCAGTCCGCTGTTATACCCCGTATTTCTGCAACATGTTGTCCATTAAGTAATTATCCAATTAAAACATGAATATCTGTCCTTCTTGCGATGCAAATGAGCTGACTTACCTGAAAATATATGATGAAGGTTGTCTCAACCCAAAAGTTTTCTTATTTTAAAGGTAAGTATGAGGTGCTCTGTTTCAGATGCAATTCGCTTTGTCAAAATATTTGGCATTCAGCAAAATACAATATATTCAAACACCGTCAATAAAATACAACAAAAACAAGAGCAACTTGTAATAACTTAATTTATTGGAAAACATAACAGAATAATAGTATATTTAACTACTAGGCAGTAACTACTCCAAAATGGCAGCATCCAATAAACACCCACTTTTCACAAAACAAATTCAGGAAACAGATGGTCTCACATGCAGTTCTCCAAACCAGGAGGAACGAACATCAAAGGACAATTCTGAGAGAAATCTCAGAGAGAGAGTGCAGCAGCTGGGAGAGATTTCCTGCCTTGCAACCCTACTGAGACCCTACCAATAACTGGCATAATCTAAGACTAAGAATCCTGCTTCTATAAGAGCTTGGCCATCACTCCACAGGACCAGGCTGCAGCTTCAATGACCACAATGAATGGAGTGTATCTACGCCGTCTATGATACTGCAGGAGCCTCTCAAAAATGCCTAATCCAACCCAAGCCGTTAAATGATGATAAGATAAATGTCAAAGTTAAACATAAATAAATTAAAGAAAAGCGTGCAGCTGCCTGGTGATCAGTCATGGACGGTCTCGGGATCCCAGCAATTCCTACCCTGCCAAAACACAGTAGAATCATCGACCTTGTGAAGAGAAAGCATCATCTCTCTCCGTCACCTCGAACTTTACAATTGGAGATGTGCCATTCACCCAATAGTCAGCGATGTCAATACCCTACCCAGACTAAGTATTATTGTGATCTATGCGGGATGCAGTGAAATTGGTTAACTGGAGCTGTTTGTTCAGTGACTATGATTGATGTCAGTCTCCATGGACCCTAACTGCGTCACTGGAGAGTTTCTCTCTTCCATAATTAAGGGGCGCCTTTGAACCTGTTGTCCGGTAGTGTCAGGGGCAGCGTGATCCTCAACACAACAGGACTAAGCAGCTCCAGAGAGCGGGAGAGGAAGTGAATCAGAACAATAGACTGAAATGTTCCAGCAATGGATCCGAATCTGAGAAATTTACATTGGAATGTCACTACAATGAACAGGAATTTATCATTGGGTATTTACTGGCTTTCTCAGGATTGGCCATCGTTAGAGTGGCGGATCGAAGCCGTACTGAGGATTATTCAAGCATGTTACTACCCCATCCTCGCTATTATTGGTGTTCCTGGTAAGTCTATCCCTTTCAATTCTATAAACTATGATGAAAATCATTGCTAATTCTGTCATTTATATTTCGCAAAGACGTAGAGTATTTTATTCAGTTTCAGTCACAAACTCCACTTCCTTTAAATTAATTTCAGACTCTTCACTCATAAACATCTCAGAGGGAACATGACTGTTCACAACCTCAATCTGACGTTTGCCCTGAACTGTCCTATGTCTCGGTATTCCCTCTGTCATCGAATCTGCCCACACCCAACTCAATAATATCCCCCGTCTCGACCTCTGCCTCAATGCTGTTGCTGAATTAAACATCATGTAGCCCTTTGTTAAATTCAGATTTTATGGCACCCGTTGTATTCTGACTTCTCTACCAGTGACAAATATTTTGACCACAAACTTGTTGCCGTCACGACAGGTACTTCACAACAGGTTCTCTGTGTCAGATTCATAATGTCACTGCACGTGTAATTCAGAGGCAAAGGTGATAACTCTAAAGGCGTTGTTTGAAATCCTACCACAGCCGATGATTGAACTTAAAGTCGAAAGATAAAAATTAGAATAAAATTTCACTGATGGAAAAAATAAACAATCAGAATTTCTTTTAATATTACACTGATAGCCTTTGGTAAAGAAACTTAACATTATTGCCCGGTCTGGACTAAGGGCGACTTCAGTTACACAATAAAATAGTTGGCTCCATGATGTCTTGACAAATGACCTCACAGTCAAGGGCAATTAGGATGGACCACACATGCTGCCCTTGCCAGTGATGCTGACATACAACATTAAAGGAGAAATAAACCAAGGAACTGTGGATAATGGAGATCTGAAATAAAATTCTCCAGTGTCCAGAGAGAGAGAGAGAGAGAGAGAAAGGAAAAAGAAATAAAGCGATTGCTGAAGATGGACTGGAAGGAAAGTAGAATGACAAGTTATTCTAACATTCGTGACTTTCCCATATTCCCGAATATCACGTCCATTTAGGTATGTCCCTGATTAAAATGAGTTATGTTCCCTCCGTCTCTCTTCTCTGAGTGTGATGATTTATTGAAATTGGCAATACCGGTACTGCTCTTGCCGTTGCTGAGATACAGAAAAAGGTAATGTTACAGAGTCAACTGCTTCTTTGGAGAGAGGAACTGTTACTGTGGGACTTTACAGAGATGCAACGGCTTTCTCAGCCGGGAAGAGAAACTAAGGAGAGGGAGGCATTTTCAACACTGAATAGGTGCACCATGTGTGTCGGGCATTGACTTGCTGCTGTCATTGGAAAGTCAGTGGAGTTTCTGAGGATAGTGTTCTCAGGGTTGTTTTGTCAGCTGCTGAGTTCATTCAGGGCGACCCGAGGGTCTGGTGATCACACCCTGGACACTGCATTTACAGCGTGTCTGGTTCCATGGAGCGAAGACTACACAGAAGGGAAGCTCTAGAAACAAGGAGGAGCAAAACAGAACTAATGAAAAAGATATTGAATATTCTTCAAAGCTGGTTAGATTCTGGAAAGGATCCTGTACTTTCCTTCCTGGGATTTCCAGGAACATTTGTCTCAGCTGGACCCATTCAGGTGTAAAGTGTGAAACCAGTTTGTTTCAAACATGAGGTGCTCACTGAGCTGTTTCCCTCCTTCAGTATAACCTGTAGCCTCACACCAGGGACAGGACTGTGCTGACTATCACCATGAATTTAACTGTTTTAATTCTGGAACTTTCCAGGCAGGAGTGGGTAATTTAGCCATCCTCTCTGAAGTGTAATCCTCCGATGTATCACGAGCTAACAGAAGCCACCTGCCTGCTGAGAGGAATGCATTGGTTCCATCTCCTCAGCAGAAGGGACAGAAACCAACTTCCAGATATACTAGAGACAAGGGGGATTGGTGAAAATGAGGAAATGCAGGAAATTAGAATTAATGCAGGTTACCCTTTTGGAATTCCAATTGAACTGAAGTTTCATAAGTTGCTGCATCTGATGAGTTAGTTCCCATGGTATTGAGGAGATGAAAACAAAACTAGTGAAAAAAATATTGATTATACTTCAAAGCTGGTTAGATTCTGAAAGGAAACTGTCGACTGGAAAACAGCTATTGTAAACCTGAATATTTAAAACAGGACGGAGAGGGAAAACATAAAACTAAATAGCTTGGTGTTAGCTGTGAGAAAAAAAAACATTGGAACCTTTGATAAGGAAACTGACAACTAAATACTTGGAAAATAATCATATGATTTGGTAGAATCGGCCTAGATTCGTGAAAGGGAAATGATCGTTGATAAACCTTTTTGTGGAGATTGTGCATTGTGACATCGACAATTGAGAACCAATGGGAGTGGATTATTTGAGTATTGAGAAGACACTTGACTTGATCGAACACAGGTGAATGGGGAATGCGAGAATCCATGGGTATGTCGGGGAGGAATATATACCATATGGATTAAACATTGGTAATGGAGATACAAGAAGAATACTGTTTTTTTCTCTGGACTGAAGGCTTGATGGATGGCAGCAGGATCAGTGTTTGGGCAATATCTGTTCACAAGGTATAAAATGATTCAGATGTGCACAACAAATATCATCATGTACACTTACATTTATTAAATGGTAAGAGATTGGGAAGTGCTATTGTTGAAAAGGACCTTGATGTCCTTGGTCATAATTCGCCAACAGAATTCTTATGGGGCAGGAAGTCAGTTATATGTGGCTCTTCATGCAAAATGATTGAAGCACCAGAGTTAGAACATGTTGTGGTTCTGTTTGCCGAGCTGGGAATTTGTGTTGCAGACGTTTCGTCCCCTGTCTAGGTGACATCCTCAGTGGTTAGGATCCTCCTGCGAAGCGCTTCTGTGATGTTTCCACCGGCATTTATAGTGGTTTAATGCCAGAGGAAACATCACAGAAGCGCTTCCCAGGAGGCTCCCAAGCAATGAGGATGTCACCTAGACAAGGGACGAAACTTCTGCAACACAAATTCCCAGCTCGGCGAACAGAACCACAACAACGGGCACCCGAGCTACTAATCTTCTCCCAAACATACAAGTAGAACATATTTCGCATTGGTCGTGTTCTATTTTGAGAGTATTTGTTTGTTCTGCTTTATAGACAATGATGTCTTTGTCACCGAGACAGCGCAAAGGAGTTTTACCAGACCAAACCCTGGCATGTTGGTAACTTGAGGAGTGAGTTCAGTGACTATGTATTTAATCTGTAGGGCTCTGAGAAAATAAGAAGCTGAAACTTGATGATTATGGATGGGCATTTATTATGTCACAAACAGCTGAATACTGTGAAAACTCCATACTTTTCATTAAATGATTGATTCCCGATGCATGTGCTGAGAACATGTCGATTGACAGAGAGCTACAGGCTCTGAATGAACTCGGAACACTTGAATGCACAGTTAGTGTTTGACACTGCATTGAATGTCACTTTGTGCACAATCCTGTCAGCAGCTACTATAACTTCATTTTGAAAGAGATAGGCATTCCCCATCAGCTTCTGACCCCCATGAAGACCATGGGTCTGCCTTCTTGGAGATTGAAGACAATTATTTGGAGAATACTTTAAAAAGGTTGGCTTCATTTCGAATGCCACAAAACCATGTTAAAGTAACACTTATGTACGATGAGTAATTAAGTCATGTGGATCAATTTGGAGCAGTCTATCTGTGCAGCCTCTGCTCCATTTGTTTGCAACGTTAGAACATCTCTGACCCTTTCCTGTTCCCGTGATATGACTTGAGAAGCTGAATGACCTCTTCGTGTTCATTTTTAATGATTCCGGGGGGTGAAATTGTCTCTTTCTGATCATGTGCAAGTGGCTGTGGGAGTAAGCAAATTCCTTCTCTTCCTTTTTTTATGGGCAGGAAGGACTGAATGGACTATCCCTCTTTTTGCCCAGTAGTTGTGATAGGCTGAATGGCTTCCCCATATTCTTGTGAAACCAGATTGAAGTGCTGAATGTGCTCCTCGTTTTACTGTGGAAATATACAGTGCTGTAACATAAATGTTATACAGGCTTTAGTCGCACAATCTTGAATGTAGTCCATGTCTAGCTGCACATGGACACAGACTGCTTCAAGAGCTGAAGAGGGACAAATTGTTCTAAACATTATGTAAACTTCAGTGAATATCCCCACTTCTGCTCAGTTTTGACTCAATGGGCTGAAAGGCCTCCTTCCAAACTGCAGGGATTCCCCGCTGACGAACAGAAGATGCCTGGGCTAAGGTAACTACCTTGAGGATCTCCTGCAGAGATGCCCCATGGCCGAGATGATTGATACCCAACAATGATAGTCATCATCCCTTGTGCCGTGAATGACTCCAAACACTGGAGAGGTCACAAACAATTCCCATTAAGTGTGATTTTGCTCAGGCTCCTTGATCTCATCCTCAGTCAAATACTGCCGTGAGTTCAGGGCCAGTCTGTCTTATCTGAGCCCCTGTGTTCCCTCTTTTGTTCATATCAATGGTCATGATGTCGAAGCAGAGAATGTTTTCTTCAAACAGAGGGCACTGAATGTCAGGAATTCTATTGCAAAGAGTTAGGGGAGCTAGATCACTGAAAAGGACAAGTGGCGTTCAGCAGGGATCGGCTCTGGGACACCTACTCTTTGTTATTTCTATAAATGATTTGGATGGGGGTGTGGAATAGTGGGTTAACAAGTTTTCCAATGACACAAAGGTTGGTGGAGTGGTACAGAATGTGGAGGGCTTTTGTAGTTTACAACGGGACATTGACAGAATGCAGAGCTGTGCTGAAAAGTGGCAGATGGAGTTCAAGCTGGAAACGTGTGAAGTGAATCTCTTTGCAAGCTCGAATGTAAATGCAGAACACATGGTTAAAGACAGGATTCTTAGCAGTGTGGAGGAACAGAGCGACCTTGGGGTCCGTGTCCACAGATGCCTCCAATTTGCTCCCCAAGTTGATGGTGTGGTTAAGGAGGCATATGGTGTGTTGGCTTTCATTAGCGGGGGATTGAGTTTAAGAGCAGTGAGGTTATGCTGAAGCTCTATAAACCCCTGGTTAGACCACACTTGGAATATTGTGTTCAGTTCTGGTCACCCCATTATAGGAAGGATGTGGAAGCTTTAGACCGGGTGCATAGGAAATTTACCAAGATGATTCCTGCACTGGAGGGCAAGCTTTATGATGAAAGCTTGAGGGAGCGAGGCCTTTGCTCATTGGAGGAAACAAAGATGACAGGTGACTTGATAGAGGTGTGCAAGATGATGAGAGGCATAGCTAGCGTATAGCTAGCGACTGTTTCAAAGGGCAGAAATATCTATCACAAGGGGTCATAATTTTAAGGTAATTGGAGGAAAGTTTAGGGGAGATGTCAGAGGTAGGTTCTTTAGACAGAAAGTGGTGGGTGTGTGGAATGCACTGCCAGCAGTGGACGTAGAGTCAAATACTTGAGGTAAACTTAAGAGAATCTTGGATAGGCATATGGAAGAAAGTGAACGGAAGCATGTAGGATAGTCTGATCATAGAGTAGGATAAACGGGTGGCAAAACATCGAGGGCCGAAGGTCCTGTACTGTGCTCTAATGTACTTTGTTCTGTGTTCTATGGAAGTCAGAAAGTTGAGGGCTATAAAGCCATGATTTTAGTGAAAGGCAAGGCAGGCTTGGGAGGTGAACGACCTGCCTTTGTTTCAGATATTCTAACATTCTGTTATTGGAAAATTAGATTTGATTAGATTAGATTACTTACAGGAATGTACCTGGCAGGTCAGTAATGGAATGTTGCAGTCAAGGAGCCCAGAGGGCTTTGTGAGCATCTCTGGATGAGGTATGGGGGCTGTATTCACAGTGAATCTGGGTCTGCCAACAAGTGGAGAACATGTTGGAGAGAGGGGAAGCTCTGTAAAGAGAAATGAAGGACTGCTTCCATATTCAGCCTGGGTTTTCCAATTACATTTTCCAAATCTCCAAAACTGTGTGTTACAGTCATGAGGGAGTGGAAGTTCTCCTCTGTTTCTGTGCACCAGGTGATAGCAGTAAGTGGCCTCCAACTGCTCCTATCCAGCAGGTTTGAGGGTCTGAATGGAACACAGAAACAGGGGGCTAGGGAGTAGGAGTGGGTCATGAGATGCTTTGAGACTTCTCCACCAGGTACTAAGATTGTGTCTTATCAGGTTTGTTCTCAGCCCCACTTCCTTGTCTATATCCCATTATCCATGACGCAGTGTCTGTGAAATCTTTAACTAACTCAGCTGTGAATACTTGCAATCAGTGAGGCACCACAAACTTCTGGGGAAGAGAATTCCCATTCTAAAGCCCTTTTAGCATTTAACTCATACCTGTGATAGAATAGGAGAGTCAGACAGCATGGAAACACAACCTTTTTTTCCAAATTCTCCATGCTGATCAGGCATCCTAACCTGACCTCGTCGCACTGGCCAGCATTTGGCCCATATCCCTCTGGACCATTCCTATTCATGTATCGATCCAGATATGTTTTAAACATGCAATTGTACCCGCTTTCTCCACTTCCTCTGACAGCACTTTCCGTACACCCACCAGCCTCTGCGTGATAACGTTTCCCCTCAGGTCGCGTCTAAATCTTTCCCCTGTCATCTTCAACCGAAACCGTCTAGTTCTGGAAGTCCCTACACTGGGAAACATATGTTGGCCATTGTGACTATAAGCGGTCCTCAGGATTTTATAAACCTCTATCATGTCATTATTCAGCCTCCGAAAGTCCGGGGGGAAAAACCTCAACCTGTTCATCCTCTCCTGCAGCTCAATTTCTCAGTTTCCAGAAAATCCTTGTAAATCTTTTCTGCACCCTCTCAAGCTTAGCAACATCCACCCTTTAGCAGTGCCAACTGAATTGTACGCAATATTCTTAAAGTGGCCTCACCAACGTCCTGTAGAATCGTAATATGTTCCTTTACTCAATGTTCTGACTGAACATTAATACTCTCTCTACCTACTACTTCACTTTCAACGAACTATGAACCTGTATCCATAGGTCTGTTTGTTCAGCAACGTTAAAACTTACCAAAATGCAAAACCCTCTAAGTGTCTGCATTAAATTCTATCTGCCAGTCCTTGGCAATTTGTTTGTCAAGGGTGCCGTTGTACACTGAAATAATCTTCACTGCCCACTGCCCCTTTTTTTAATGTTACCTGTAAACCAATTAACCATGCCTCTGATAATCACATACAAGTTGCTTATATACATGATGAAAAGCACTGAGCTCAGCACTGATTCTTTCAGCACACCCCGGCCCACAGGTCTACAGTCTAGAAAACAACCCGTTACCTTCAATCCAATTTTGTATACAATTGGTTAGCCTTTCCTGAATTCCATATGATCTAACCTTAGTATTCTGTCTATGATGAGGAACCTTATTAAATGCCTTGCTGAAGTCTGTGTAAACAATGTATACCAGAGTGCCTTCCTCAATCTTCTTCGTCACCTTTTCAAAACACCAATCACATTAATGAGACATGATTTCCATCGTACAAAGACATGTTGACTCTTCCTAATAAGTCGTCGTCTTTCTAAATGCATGTAAATCCTATCCCTCAGAATCCCCTCCAACAATCTCCTCTACACTGGCATTAGGCTGACTGAGTCGATAATTTCCTGTGTTTTTGGATCGCTGTTCCCTTTTCTAGTCCCACTCGTCCATTAGCCACAAAAAAAAATTATAACTTGGTTGGTGATATGGCAAAGGATATAGTTCTCAGAGTGTCAGCGTCAGTGTTAGGAACAAGTAAGGCAGATTTCTTTAATCTGTTAAAACAACATGTATATGACCAAAGCAAAGTTACTCAAACTATGATGGAAAGAAGAATGACGAGTGGATATTGCAAATATGTACATTGATATTTCCCTTTTAAAAATACTGCGGAACACACACACATGCACAACACACACACACACACACACACACACACACACACACACACACACACACACACACACACACACACACACACACACACACACACACGTATGTTTGACATCAAACTGAAAAGGACAATCAATGCAATGTTATCTTGCAAGAACTTTGTCCAAGTATTATTCGAACTCATGACCAAAGGAAGAATGAGAGTTTGACCCAAATGCTGTTCTATTTATAGAGTCATCAAGTCCTACAGCATGGAGAGAGGCTCTTTTGCCCAAACTGACCCATGCTGACATAAATATCCATCCACATTAACCTTTCTACCCAGCACATGTCACTTCTCGTCCTTTCCTGTCATGTAATTGTCCAAATAATATAAATGCTTCAATCACTTCCGCTGGCAGCTCATTCCCTTTGTGTACCTCTCTCTGTGTAAAACAGTTTCCATCAGCTTCCCTTTTATTCTTTCCCATCTCACCTTAAATTGATGTACTCTCGTCCTCAATTCCCCAACTCTGGGAAAAAAGGCTCAGTCAATTCACCCTATCCATGCCTCTCATAATCTTGTACACTTCTATAAGATCCCCCTCAGTCTCCTACGCTCTAAAGAAAAAATGCTCTCATTTGTCCAACCTCTTCCTATAATTCATAATGTTAAGTCCTGGCAGCATCTTTGTCAATTCTGTTTGCACACATTTCAATTTAAAAGCATCCTTCTGATCGGAACGTGACCAAAACTGAACACAACACTACAACTGCAGTCTCACGGACATCCTGTATTACTGCAATATAACATACCAACTTCTCTCCTCCATGTCCTGACCGTTGACCGCCAGTGAGCCAAAAGCCTTCTTCACTGCCCATGTCTACCTGTGACTCCACTTTCAGAGAACGGTGGACATGAACTACATGGTTCCTCTGCTCAACGACACTGCTTAAGGCCTTATCATTCACGAGGAAACTCCTACATTGATCTAAGTTTGCAAAACATATTCCTCAGCCCACTTTTGCAGTTGATCAAGATCCTGCTGCAATTTCTGACAACCTTCCCCAACTGTCCACGATACCACCAATTTTAGTGTCATCTTCAAATGTACTAATCATGCCTTGTACATTCTGAAGAATATCATTGAAATAGATCATAAAGAACAATGGGCCCAGCACTGACCACTGAGGCATTTCATGTGTCACAGGCCTCCACTCCGAGAGCATCCTTCCAATATTACCCTCTGGTTACTACCATCAAGCCAATTGTGTATCCAATTTGTCAACTCCCTCTGGATTCCTTGCGATTCTAATCTTCCAGACCAGCCTATCAAGAGTAATCTTGTCAAAGGCCTTACTGAAAACCATACAGACTATATCTACCGCTCTGCCCTCATCCACGTTCCTGCTCACTTCATCAAATAATTCAAGCAAATTTGTGAGGCATGATCTCTCACTCACAAAGTCATGCAATCGTTCCAGTCTAAAAACAACTATTAATAATAAGAATTATAATAAATAACAACAAACAATAATAAATAATAATAAGATGACATTTTCAGTGGAGAATAAATGATCCATGGTATGTGACATTGTAACGTGCATCATTGGTGAAGAGCAGAATAGATTTTGTCGTTGTGTCATTGAACTGCGTTGACAAAAAGCAGGGGTGGCATGGTGGCTCAGTGGTCAGCACTGCTGCCTCTCAGTGCCACGGATCCGAGTTTGATTTCAGCCTCGGGTGACTCTCTTGTGGAGTTTGCAAATTCTCCCTGTGTTTGTGTGGGTTTCCTCTGGGAGCTTCATTTTCCTTACACAATCCAAAGATGTACATATCAGGTAAATTGGGCACAGCCTCATGTGCATTAGTCAGTGGTAAATATAGGATTGGGGCATGGGACTGGGTGGGTTGCTATTCAGAGTCTCGGTGTGGCCTTGTTGGGCGAAATGGCCTGTTTCCATACTTTAGGAAACTGAAAAAAAATATTTCTGATCAAACCCTGTCTTTCCAAACCTGTGTATATCTGAACACTCAGAATCGTCTCAAGTAATCTGCCTACCACAGATGTTAGGCTTCCCGGTCTATAGTTCCCAGATTTTCCTTTGCTTCCATTCCAGAATAATGGCACAACGTTTGATAGACTTCAATATTCTGTAACCTAATCTGTGGCCAACGATGATACAAAAATATCACCCAGGTCCCCGTACTTTCTTCTGTAAACTCTTGCAGTATTCTTGGATGCATCTGTTTAGGACCAGGAGATTTTTCCACCTTCATGCATTCTAATGCAGCCAACACGTCCTCTCCTGTGATATTGACTAACCCTAATATCGCCTCGACCTTTGTTATCCTCCCAAGTCTTCTTGTATTTCTCCATGGTAAAGAGAGAGGAGACATATTTGTTGAGAATCTGACACATCTCCTAGTTCTAGACATGCATGTCCACTTTGGACCTTGAGGGGTCACATTCTCATGCAGTTATTCTTTTAACTTCAATATCCTTAAAGAACCGCTTTGGATTTACCGTAATCTTCTCAGACAAGGCTATTGTGTGCGCCCTTTTTGCCCTTCTGATTTGCTTCTTCGGTGAACTCCTGTATTCTCTGTACACCGCCAGGGATTCCCTTGATCCCAGCTGCATGGACCTCAGCCAGATCACCTTTTTGCCTGTCAAAGCCTCAATATCTTCGAACAGCCAGGTTTCCCTCTTCATGCCAACCTTGCCTTTTACCCTCACAGGAACATACAGACCTTGAACTCCAGCCATTTCAATTTTGAAGTCATCCCACTTGCTGGAGGTTCCTTCTCCTGCAAACAAACTCCTCCAACCAACCCCTACAAGCTCCTATCTAATTCCATCAAAATTCGCCTTGCTCCAGTTTAGAACTTGAACATGCGGGCCAGTCTTGTCCTTCTCCATAAGTATTTTAAAACTAACAGAACCATAGTCCCTGTCCCAGCTTGCACTCCCATTGTCACCTCAGTCATCTGTCCTGCCATATTTCTTGGAATAGGTCAAGTATTACCCCTTCCCGAATTGCACCCTCTACATACTGCTTGAGGAAACGTTTCTGAACACACTTAATAGATACACCCCATCTCAGTCCTTAATTCTATGTCATTCCTAGTCAATGTTCAGAAAATTAAAATCTATGATTATGGCAATCCTATTGGCCCTACAAGTCTTCCCAATCTCTCTACATATTTTAATTATTCTAGTTTCCCGTTTACTATTTGGGGGCATATATTAAAACCAAATAATATCATCATTCCCTTTTTATTTCTTAGCTTCCCCCACAAATCCTCACTGGATGATCCATCAGTTATTTTATCTCTGATTACTGCTGTGGTACTCGCCTTAATAAAAAATGAAACTCCCCACACCTCCTTCTACCATCTCTGTCTCGCATAAAGCACCTGTACCTTGGTATATTAAACTGTCATTCCTGTCCCTCCCTTAGCCGTATTTCAGTAATGGCTATAACATCCCAGTCCCACGCACCTATTCACGCACTGAGTTCATCGGCCTTACCTGTCAGCCATCTTACATTGAAACAGATGCAACTTAATCCAACTGGCATTCCTTGCTCCCTGTCGTGTTCCTGCCTTACCTATCTCTGCACTTTACTATTTGCGATTACGGTATCTCCTTCCAGCCTCGCACTTGCAACCCTGCTGTTGAAGATCCCACGCCGTCCCCAACGCCAGCCAATCTAGTTGAAACACTCCCTTGTAGCAACAGCAAATGCCAGCCAGGATATTAGTCCTCTTCCAATTCAGGTGCAACCCGTCTTTCCTGAACAGGTCACCTCTGCCCCACAAAAGATCCGAGTGATCTAAAACTCTGAAAACCCTACCTCCTGTACCAATTATTTAGCCACGCATTCATCTGCCATGTCCGCCTGTTCTTACCCTCACTAGCATGGAACACTGGAAGTACACTGGATATTATCGTTGTCCTGGTCCTGTCTTTTACCCTTTTTCCTCGCTCTCTATCATCACTCTACAGGACCTCATCACTACTTCTCCCTGTGTCATTTGTACTCCACACCCCGGTGAGAACGTTCCTCAGCCACTCTGCGATGGCCTGGACCATGGAACGTGGGAGGCTAAACACCATCCCAGATTCTCATTTGCAGCACAACATCTCTTGTCTGATGCCCTCACATATCGAGTATGAATAATTACTTCTGTAGCTATTCATCTCGCATAACCTTCGAACAATGGGATTTCTTCCTGAAACTGTTGGATTTGGCTGAATTGCTTTGCAGTGGGGAGATTCTAATCAATTATCATCAGGAATCCTCCATGAGTGGAAAAGACGACTAGGCTTTTTTTTTCACTCCCACACATTGCTGTGTTGAGCGGCAGGGAAACAGAAAGGGAGCAATAGGCTGTTACTTCACAGATAGGCTACATTGTTCTCACTGTAAGTTAATTCATTAACGTTATCAGGCCCCAGACTGGACCATGTGAGCTCTCCTTGAATATTGTCCGAATTATATGACTCCATCACATTCTCGTCTCCAGGTCAGTGCATCATTGTGGTTGTCATACACCGAATCAATTCATTAGCAATAAATGGCACTACTTGTTTTGAAGATGTGTTAATATGTGCCTGCATAATGTAAACATAAGCATTTGATGACTTCACAATATCTGTGTTAAGATGAATATCTTTTATTCTTAAACAAATACAGAAATTGCTGGAAAAGCTCAGCCTGTCTGGCATCAGATATGAAAAGAAATCAGAGTTCAATTTTTCAGTTCATTGACTTTTTCTTTGAACCTGACTTATTCTTAAATTATTTCCCCAATTTTATCCTCACACATAAGAAGAAATATCCATCCGGTATTCACCAACTACGCACTTCGCAAGATGTTACATGGTCAATAAAACTTCTCTCATTCTCAGGTCGAACTGTTCCTTCATCGTAACGTAATGCCTTCATCCCAAGAATGAGTAAAGAGAAAAATCTTTGAAACGTTTCGAATGCAATTTTGTTGTTATCAGTTAAGGCAATTATAAATCCAGCAATGCCCTGTACTGATGCAAAAATCATCGCTAAGATCAAACACAACACCCCTTACACGAAACACAATAATTCCATTTACTTCCAAATCACCAGCTGCATCTTCAGAGTCATTTGATGTGATTCATGTACTAAGACACACAGATCCCTCTGTACCACTCAGTTCTGCATTCTCCTTGTATTTAAATAATTTTCTGCTGTTTTGTCTTTTCCCCGAAACAGAAAATTCCCATCACAGAAATGTTGTACATTTTTTTCTGCTGAAGGTTTGCTCAAAACTGTCCTCTGTCTGTATGCCATTGCTTGATTCTCTGCTCCTCCCCCTGTCTGTATCCCATTGCAGACACTCTGCCCTCCCCCTTTCTGTGTCCCATTGCAGACGCTATGCCCTCCTCCTGTCTGTATCCCATTGCAGATACTCTGCCCTCCCCTGACTGTAACCCATTGCAGACACTCTGCCCTCCCACTGTCTGTATCCCATTGCAGATGCAATGCCCCTCCCCTGTCTGTAACTCATTGTAGATGCTCTGCCCTCCCCCTGTCTGTACCCACTGCAGATGCTTTGCCCTTCCCCGTCTGTGTCCCATTGCAGACGCTCTGCCCTCTCCCTGTCTGGTTTTGTGCACCCCACTCTGGGAAGAGAATAATCGCTTCCTCATCTAACTGCCCCTGACAACAAACCGTGATGTAATTGCCCCTTATCTGCCATACTCGGGGTCAACTGTAGAGGGCAGCTTCTAACGGAGAAAGCTCAAGCCATGTGCCCATTGGCCGGTTAAAGATGGCACCAGTGTCAGGGGTAACAGAATATCCAGGGGCATCCGGGTGATGGTGTATACCTCCAGCCATGAAGGATTCCCATTTACAAAACTGGAGAACAAATGCTCATCCAAAATTGTCCATCATCTGACCACACACCAATATCCCTTTTACCCATCTTTCCTGAGAAGACAGGCTCATGTTACAGGATGCTATCGAAGTGACTACATTTCAGCATTCTGAAACCTGGGAACACATCCTTCCATGACACTGTCTCTCAGTCCTCCCTTCTCGGTCTATACGCAAATCCCCTCTCATGTGGTGATATTTAAACAAATACCCACCATCTCTCTCTGGCAGTGATGTTCACACCCACAGCACCACTTTGTTATAGTACAATCGAGATATGTAGCTGTAAATAGATGGGAGCTGCACATCCTGCCCCTTCCAGCATAGGCTGCAACTTTCCCCACGCTGGACAATTATCTAACACAGTGTTACTGAGCAATGAACTGGGATGGGGTACATAGTCCTACATGCTGGGAGGGTAACTGCACCTGGTTTACAGAACAATGCACTAGGGTGGTGTACACAGTCCTACATGCTTGGAGTGTAATTGCTCCTGGTTTACAGATCAATGCACTGGGGTAGTGTACACAGTTCTACATGCTGGGAGGGAAACTGCTCCTGGGTTACAGATCAATGCACTGGGGTGGGGTACAGAGTCGTATATGCTGGAAGGGTAACAGCTCCTGGTTTACAGCTCAATGCACTGGGTTGGGGTACACAGTCCTATATGCTGGGAGGGTAACTGCTCCTGGTTTACAGATCAATGCACTGGGGTGGTGTACACAGTCCTATGTGCTGGGAGGGTGACTGCTCCTGGTTTATAGCTCAATGCACTGGGGTGGGGTACACAGTCCTACATACTGGGAGGGTAACTGCTCCTGGTTTTCACATTAGTGCCTTGCTGTGGTCTGCATAGCTCCCCGTGCAGGACAGATATCTAGTCTGGGTTTATTGATCAATGCCCTGAACTGATCTGTGCGTTTGAAGGTAAGTGTTCTGACGTGATCTGTGCAGTGTTCCACTCTGGACAGATTGCTGGGTTGTATTGACCAGTGAAATGGATGAATCTGGAGAGATTTTTGGGTTGAACTGAGCAGTACACTGGCCTGGTCTGCAGTGTTCCACGGTGAACAGATATCTCCCCTGCGTTTATGGTGTCTGGGCTGGTTCTGCGATTTGATTGAGAACGTGGTATATCTAACCATTTCAGCTGATCTGGCCATGGCTTTAGTTCCCATTCCTGTGATTGGATCCTCCGTCTCTCACCCCATTAATGTTACAGTGTGCCCAGGCACAGTACACTATGTTGGTGGGTTGGATAGTGGGGAAAGGTGATGGACAGGTCAAGGAGGTCCCCGGAATGTTCTGTCCCCGACATTCTGTAACTGACAATCCCCGGGTCGTTCTGTCCCCAACATTCTATAACTGATATTCCCCGGAACGTCCTGTCCCTGACATTGTTTGTGAACGGCCGGACGTCAGTGAATTGATCAAACGATAAGATCCTGAGGGAAGAGATCCCGTTCCAGGGAGAAGGAGAAACTGTTGTGAAGGTCCCTCAGGCAGTTAAAAGGGTGAATACATTTTCCCTGCGTTTACATTTTTCCACGACAAAGGATTGACCACAATTTAAACGAAAATACAGAAATTCCCAAACTCCGTTTGCCTTCAGGAAACTGGGAGAGAATCTTTCAGGGCAGCAACGTTTCAAACCTCCGTATTCGGAACTGGGAAGGAGTATTCTCTGTCTGCTCTCGAGTGATCGAGTGTGTGGGAATGTCCTATAAACCATCTGTCCTTATGGATGTGTATTTGTGTGTTTAGGGAGGGAGGATTTCTTGTCGTTTATGTCACATTTTTGTCAGTAATTCCGACCTTCCCATTTGTTATTCCAGCTCCAATTATTTTAATAAATCCCTGAATACAGGGACACATTTGAAAATCTCACTGGGTCTCCGATCAAACGGGTCTCTTTGCCACCAGGCTGATGGATAATGGGGTTGTTTTCCTTTCTCACAGTTAACGTAGTGACCATCTATGTCCTGCTTTATAAAGATTGTGGATTGTCTCAATGTGTCAGAAGTTAGTTGGGGGCCATGGCAGCGGCGGATCTCCTGGTCATTATCCTCGACCTAATCCTGAGACACATTCCCATTGGTTATCCGGAACAGTTTTATTTCCTGAAGTACTCTGAAATCGTGTGTAGTACCACGCCGTCCTGCTTTATGCAGCCTCTGACTGCTCTGTCTGGTTCACCGTCACTTTTACCTTTCACAAGTGGTTTGTGGCCACTTGTTGCCAGAAGCTGAAAAGTAAAATATTGCTGTGGGAAAACGGCGGCTGTGGTTCTGGGAACAGTGACTCTGCTGAGCTGTTTAAAGAACATCTTATGCTCATGGCTCGGTATCGGCTGGGGAACTTCCCCTGGTTTTGTGATGTAACACACGCTGTTGCATTCTCCATTGTCTGGGTCACAATCGAGTTCGTCCGCTACATGCTAGCCCCGTGTGTCCCATTTCTCCTGATTCTGCTGCTCAATGGTCTCACCGTCAGACACATTTTAGTGACCAGCAGAGCCCGCAGGAGACTCCGCGCTCACACCAATGGGGAAGCTCAGTCTGACACTGAAATAAGAAACCGAAAAAATCCATCATTTTACTGTTTGTGATCTCGGCCAATTTCTTCCTGTTATGGTCAACGTTAATGCTGTATTCTTTATGGATCCGGATGCGTGATATTGTGTATACCCCCGTATACCTCCATTGGTTTGTGCAGGAATTGGGCTTCATGCTGCAGCTCCTCAGTTGCTGCACAATCACCGCGATTTATGCCATGATCCAGACTAAGTACAGGCAGCAGCTGAAGAATGTGCTGAAATATCCCTTCACCCAAATCCATCCATCAATCAAATTCCCTCATAAATCAATCCATCCGGGATTTTCTCATTTCAGTTCAGTGTTTCAGCAATGGAGCAGCCTGTCGCTATGATAACAGACTGAGGGTAGCGATGGTTTGTCCTTCCTTATCCCACAGGGGGGTTACAGCGAAATATTTCAATGTTTCACACAACTCAGGTGCCAGTGAGAAAAGGCACCATCCCACTGACTGTATCCATCACTTCCATTTGTAAACAATAAAAATGTTCATGAAAGCATGCCGAGCAGCAGAGTGACAGATGTTGTTGTGTGTCTTTGTATTGGAGAAACTGAGCTGGAGAGAGACAGACTCAGCCCCAAATCCTGGTCCTCAGGGAAGGGAAGGTTAACAGTGCAAATACACAATTTAATGACAGAGCTATTTCAGGTTTTGTATTATACAGTACATACAGTACACCATATACATTGTTGCATAGAGCTATTCGTCAATTCTTAAACATTGGAGCTGATCTGTTTGCATGTAAATATTACTGTACATCGAACTATCACATTTTATTTCTAAATCTTCTTTGTATGGGAACTGTTTGTTTATAAATACAAATATTGTTGTGGATTGGAAATGTTCATGTTTATATTTAAATCCTGTTTTGTCTTGGAGATGTTCATTCGTTTTCATAAATATTGTTGTGGATTGGAATTGATATGAATTATATCCCAGACCACGACAACTCGCTGTATCAAAACATCTGCCCCCTTGATACCTTTTGCTCAATTCGATGGGCCATGATAACATCAGCAACAGCACATTTGCCTTGTGTGTCAGAGAGAATAGTTATATTTCACTCAAACCCTTCCTCAATCTCATTAAAAAGTGATTAATCAAAGAAACGACATGTTTTTATAATTCAACCAAATAAAATAAAATTTTGTACAAAGTTAGAAAGATAGAATAATCTGGAGTGTATATGTCCATCCCTGTTTCCCTTCAGTGTTCTTTGGATTTGTTTGGACTGAGAAAAGGGACTGCAGATTAGAAATAATTGAATGAACAACAGAAAGGAATCTGTTTTTAAATTTCACTGGAATTTCAGTGAAGATTCTGAAGTCTGCTCTAAACCCACAAGATGGCAGCCTATTGCAAACTTCCCATGGAGCAGTCAGGCAGACTCACAGCAATGTGCTCTGACCCCACTAGAGGGCAGACTATTGTAAACTCCTCATGGAACAGTCAGATATACTCACAGCAATGTGCTCTGACCCCACTAGTGGGCAGACTATTGTAAACTCCCCACGGAACAATCAGACAGACTCACAGCAATGTGCTCTGACTCCACTAGAGGGCAGAGTATTGTAAACTCCCCATGGAGCAGTCAGACAAATTCTGGATAGAGATCAGATTAAAATTACATTCGATGTATGTACTAAAGACAAGAATCAGTGTAAAGTTCCCAACATTTTACATCTTGGTAAAACACGCTGTAATGAGAAAAAGAAAAGAGCCATTAATGAGCAATCCAAACCAAACAGTTTTTGGAGACAATTGCACATTAAAAAGATCGTACAACACCAGGTTATAGTCCAATAGGGTTAATTGGAAGCACAGTAGCTTTTGGAGCGACGGTCCTTCATCAGGTGATTGGAGAGTTGCTCCGAAAGCTAGTGTGCTTCCAATTAAACTTGTTGGACTATAACCTGGTGTTGTGTGATTTTTAACTTTGTTCTCCCCAGTTCAACACCGGCATCTCCAAATAATGACATTGAAAAGTGGATATCTTCAACTGGACGTTAATTTAATGCAGCTTTTTTTTTAAGGAGCATTTAGATGCGACAGGACCGATGCTTAAAACCAGAAAAGGAAAGGGACTGCTTTCATCCGGAGAAGACGAATTCTCATTCGGATCAAACTCAAACTCGGCAGAGCTCACTGGTTCATGGTATTTTCATCAGTCTGTGCAACACCTTGTGTAAACATGTGGAATAAACTGGTGTTAATTTGGGCAAAACTGTTGTATCAATCTGCACAAAACTCTTGTCTTAATTTGTGCAATAAGCTTGCGTTCAGCCAGGAAAAAATGTTAAATGAATTTGTCCAAAGAATGTGTGTTAACTTGTACAAACGTCTTGTGTTAGTTTGTTGGGGAAAATTGTGTGGTTTTGTGTTGTGTGTGTCTGGGGTTGTTCAGGATTTGAACCTGCAGCTTTGTGTCTGTGTCTGTGTCTGTGTGTGTATTCCCAGGCTGGGCTAAGTGGATAGTTTGGGGGAGGAGTGAACAGACACAGGAACAGACTGGGTCAGTCCTGATCTAACCCATTGACCTGCTGTTTCCTCCAAGACCCCCCCCCCCCACGAAATCTCACAAAGATGGTAGTCGGTGTGTTCCATACCTGGGAGAGGTGGGTTCCAGGTAATGTAGCTGGGAGCTGACTGGATCAGCTGGCATTTGGGAGGAGATGGGGGTTGAGTGACAGACCTGAGGCTATTTAAACCAGGCTCAGGAAGCCATCATTCCCTTTGCCATGTGGCATGCCCAGTGGTGAGTATTGGGGAGTTAGTATCTCTATGTCTCTATGACTCTACGTTTATATGTCTCTCTGTCGCTATGTCTCTGTGTCTCTGTGTCTCTGTGTGTGTGTGAGTGAGAATGAGTGAATGTGTGAGTTATTAGATTAGATTAGATTACTTACAGTGTGGAAACAGGCCCTTCGGCCCAACAAGTCCACACCGCCCCGTCGAAGCGCAACCCACCCATACCCCTACATCTACCCCTTACCTAACACTACGGGCAATTTACCATGGCCAATTCACCTGACCTGCACATCTTTGGACTGTGGGAGGAAACCGGAGCAAACCCACGCAGACACAGGGAGAATGTGCAAACTCCACACAGTCAGTCGCCTGAGGCAGGAGTTGAACCCAGGTCTCTGGTGCTGTGAGGCAGCAGTGCTAAACACTGTGCCATCTCAATCCTAGGGCTAACCCATTTAAGCAGCCTCAGTCCCTGATGGGACACAGAGAGAGCTCTTGGGGAGATGGAGCCGAGAGCAGCTGGGAAGGTGGGTATGGGGCTTCTTAACGTCTCCATGTCTCCACTTATCTCACTTTTCTCTCAACCTCACTTTCCCCCTTCCCTCTCTGTTGATGTTTCTCTCCATCCACCTTTCTGTCTTTCTTGTGTTCTCTCCTTCCAACTCACTTTCTTTGTATCTCTCTCTGCCTTTCCCCCCTCGACTTTCCCCCCTCGACTTCCCTCTTCGACTTCCACCCTCGACTTCACCCCCGACTCTCCCCCCAACTTCCCCCCCCGACTTCCCCCCGACTCCCCCCTCGACTTCCCCCTCGACTTCCCCCCTCGAATTCCACCCCTCGACATCCCCCCTCGACATCCACCGTCGACCTCCCCCCTCGACTTGCCCCCTCAACTTCCCCCCCTCGACTTCCCCCCTCGACTTCCCCCTGACATCCCCCCTCGACTTCCCACCCACGACTTCCCCCCCCTCGACCTCCCCCCTCGACATCCCCCCGGATTGAATGACAGCTTAAAAAGAAGATCTCTTTAATGCAGCGTTCTTTCTCCATCCAACTACAACAGGACCCTATAAACCCCTAAAAAACACAAACCCCTCCTCCCCTCTATATCGATCTATCTATGTCTCGGTGTGTGTCTCTGTGTGTGTCTCTGTGTGTGTCTCTGTCTCTGGCTGTCTACTTACATACTTACTATCCTGTAACACTATAACGTGGTGTTTCCCAATCCAACACCGGCATCTCCATGATCGAAATATAAAAACCACCAGATGCTTGCTTGAAACACACACAGCAAGACCTTACAAGCAGCAGTGTAACCACAGACGGATCGTGTGTGTCCCTGATGCTGGTTAAGGGTTTGAGTGCGTCTCCTGGACAAGAGGGAGCAATCCTCCTGTTGGACAAACTCCAAACATTTCCCCGTTCCTTCTCTGTGCCCTGCACTCTGATTCCTGTCTTGTGCTCTCTCCATCTGAGATCTCTGTCTGTTCCCCCCTCTCGCTGTCTCCATCTCTGATCTGTCTTCCCTCCCTCTCTCTGTTCCCCCTCTTACACTCCATTTCCGAGATGTCTCTGTTCCACCCCTCTATCCCTCTGTCTCTGCAATCTCTTCCTCTGTATTCCCCCCTCTCGCTGTCTCCATCTCGAAGATCTTTCTCTCTGTCTCTCAAAATGGTCACATTTTATCCCACTGGCCTTTGCACATGACTCTGACATTAGAATGGGTCTTTGGAGAGAGTTTCTCATGTTAAGGTATTAAGTCCCTCCTCTGGGAGTCCTTCCTCCCAGATCCTAGGGGTGTAACCAGTTTGTGTCACAATCCCAAGGCCCCAGTTCCTTTAACCCCAGGCCTCAAATCTATTTTAAAAAAATGAACGCTCCACTGGGGCAGTCAGTTCTCTCTTTCACTACTGTCTGTCTCTCCCATCCCCTTCACACTCCCATTCTCCACCCCTCTCTCTGTCCCTGGAGCTGGAGTGAGAGGGGGCAGTGACATCTGTGGGATCAGAGTGTGCAGCAGCTCCCCCTCCATCTTTTCCCCCCTTTGTCTACCCCAGTCCAGATCAGAACATGCCCCCTTGTGGTAAAAATCCCAGAGACAGCCTGAACCCCACCATTCTTTACCCCGCGTGTGTGTTTGTAAATAAACGACAAGGAGACAGGACAGTTTCTGATTATTCGCTCTCTGTGTCTGATTCTTCGCGGCAGAAGTGATTTAATTCTCTCTGTCTCTGCATCGTTCAGAGTTTCAGCTCCTCTGCTATTGGATCCAATCTCCTCCTCACCTCCAGGGTTAGGGGGAGCTGGTGGGGGGGGGGGGGAAACACAGAAATAAAAACAAGTCAATTTGAAATAAAATACAACAGTGGCACCAAAAGCAAAGCAAGATACCACAGTTCTCTGCCTTCCCCAATCTCCCACGGGACCCTTGTTCAGTTTAATTGTTGCAGAATGAATGAATTGCTGACCATCACAGCGACATTGAAATACAGACATCACCGCAGAGCAGTACACCAGCGGGCAGAAACATTAATAAGCACGCACAGCAAGATCCCACAAGCAGAAATCTAACCCCAAACACATCGTGCGTGATGCTGTTTAAGGGTTGACGTATTTGTGTCAAATCCCAAAGCTCCAGTTACCTTAGACTCAGACTTCAAACCTGTTCAAAAATGTCAAGGCTGCAATCCGATAGGACCCGGTTAACCAGAGGTCCTGGTAAAAGCCAGCACCCCCCTGCCCTCCACAGGAGATTAAACCTCTGGATAATACACAGACAAAACTCACCTGGGCCCAACAGACTACATCCTCTCGAACAGGCCTCAGGACTGTGTTCCCCCTCTGGTGAAATTTCTTGTTTGAAGGTTTTCTGCTCCAAGACACACACCTTTCACATCCTCAAGTGGCCAGGAAGACCCCTTTGGGAGGAAACAGACAGCATGAGTGGGAAGGCTGAGCAGGGAAATCTTTCACAGGGAGGTAGTACAGTAAAATCCCAGCTTTTCCCCTCTCTGTCAGACAGACAATTTCTCAGCAACATCCAAACACAAACACGTCGGGTGATGAGTTGAGTTTTCATGTTGAAGTTTTTGAAATGATGGGTTAGCTGATTAAAACCACTGAGTGCCTGCAACGATGGCATTCGGCCAATTGACGCACAGCAAGATCCCACAAGTGACAGTGCTGCAGAAGCTCGATAATCTGATCGTTTTTATTTCCAGTTTAATTATTTCCTTTCACCCCAGAATCAAATGTTGCCGCTATTTCACAATCTCACACTGCCCCCTCTCTCTCTTCTGTTTCTCTTGCACTCACGATTTTCCATTTCATTCTCTCACTCTCTCTCTCTCCGTGTCAAATTCGATCATCCTGCCCTCTCTAATGACCCACTTTCATCTGAGAGTGTGACAATTCATTCCAGAGGGTCAGATATTTTGGGTTACAATTCTCTCCTGAGGGAGTCCTGTCTCCCAGATCTTGGACGTTTCACCTGTTTGTGTCACCAATATCCCGGTTACTTTAACCCCAGGCTTCATACCCGTTTTAAAACCGACAAGGCCGTGATCTGACAGGACCCAGTTAACCAGAAGCCCTGACAAACCAGGCTCCCACCCCACCCCACCCCCACCCCCAGAGGCGATGAAACCTCGGGGGAAGAAACAGACCCCAACTCACTTGGGCCCCACGGGCTACAGCCTGGCTAACAGGCCTCAGGCCTGTGCTCCCCCCCTCCACCAGAGGTTGCTCTTGTCCAAGGCTTTCCTGGCCCCCAGGCATTTTGGATCTTCACTTTCCTGCTTTCCCAACAAAAGTTCCTCGGGATAAAAGAGAGAAGAGATGAGTTGGTGGGGGACCTGGGGAGCGAGAGCAGTGTGATGCAAAATTACACAGCAAGGTCCCAATTTAAACACAATCCCACCACCTCGTTGCCCCTTCCTGAATGCATTTCATAACCTCACAGCAACATCAAAATACAAACAAATCATAAGAAAGCAATCAACCAGAGGCTGGATACATTATTTTATACACACACACACACACACACACACACACACACACACACACATACACACACCACTCTGTCTCAACCAGACAGGGAGGGCTGCTCCAACAATGAATCTGACCAATTCCTTGTGCACATTTATTCTTGGTGAGAGGTTAGTGGAGCCCACCACTGCCTTCTCTGACACGTTGCATCGACTGTCAGTCTGCTCTCTGGGGAGGGCTCTGTCTGATTGACATGTTAATTTTCAGGATAGGAGCCTTGTGGGTTCTTGCTGCCCACTGAGATATTAATTCTGGGGCAACAAAGTGTCTGCTTTCCCAGTTTCCACAGCTCTCTTATTTTATTGAAGCCTTATTAGTTGTGTCAGTGCAGTTTGAAAATATTAAAGATTACTCCCACACTAGCATCTCAGAGCCTGACTGCAGGTAGGCTTCCTGAGACACACACACAGGGCTGGGGATGGAGAGGGGGATATTTATGAGGTTTTTTTTCTCTCTCTCACTGTCTGCCTTCTCTCTCTGTCCCTGTGTCTCTCTCTTCTCTGTGTCTCTGTCTCTCTCTCTCTCTGTCTCTCTCTTTCTGTCCCTGTATGTTTGTGTGTGTCTCTCTCTGTCTCTCTCTCTCTCTCTCTCTCTCTCTGTCTCTCTCTCTGTCAGTCTCTCCCTGCCCTGCTCTACATCCAGCCATTTCTAACTTGATTTTGAGTCTTTTATTTCCTTTCCCTTTCTCAAAAGTATTGGCAGAGTTTGGGAATTTATATCATAGATCACGTGTCTGCCCCTCAACACCCACATTTCACCCTCTCTTCTCCCCTGCCTTCACCCTCCCCCCCCACACACACATACACCAACACACCGACACACACACTGACACACACACCGACACACACACATCGACACACACACACCGAAACGCACAAACCGACACACACACAGACACAGACACATGCACACAGAGACACACACACAGGCAGACACAGAGACACAGACACACACACACACAGACAGACCGACATACACACACACACACAGAGACACCGACACACACTGACACACCCCAACACAGGACATGGGCACTGTGCACAGATTTAGTCTGGGGGGAGTGTCAGTGAGGGTCTGAGCATCGCAATCTCTCTCTCACACTCACACAAACAGACACACGTGCACACTCTCTCTGTCTCACTAATAAATACTCACTTTCACTCACTCAATCTCTCTCTACACCCTCTCTCATACACTCGCTTCCACATACTCTCTCAGTTACAAACACTCTTATACTCACACTCTCATACACACGCACTCCCACACACTCATATTCACCATCTCATATATGCTCACTTTCACACACTCACTCTCTCTCTCCAAAACTCTGTCTCTCTCACACACACTTGCAAAGTCTCTCACACATCCCCTCTCTCTCACGTGCGCACTCACTCTCGTTCACCTGTACACACTCTCTCTCACATGTGCACACATTCGCATGCGCTCACTTTTACACATGCACATACACACTTCCTCTCTCTCACTCTGACACACTCTTTCTCACACTCACACGCACTCTCATGCATGTGCACATCATATTTCACACACGCTCACTCTCTTTCTCACTCACTCACATGCACACATTTTCTCTCTCATGCGTGCACACTACCTCATGCACGCACTCTCGCACCCAGGCATTCTCTCTCACACACACACGAATTCTCTCTCTCTCTCACACACACGCATTCTCTCTCTCGCACACTCATTCTCTCTCACACACACGCATTCTCTCTCTCTCACACACAGACGCATTCTCTTTCATACACACTCATTTTCTCTCTTGCACATGCATTCTCACTCTCTCTCACAGACATTCTCTCTCTCTCGCACACACATTCTCGCTCTCACACACACAGGCATTCTCTCTCACACGCGCATTCTCTCTCTCATGCACGCATTCATTCTCTCTCTGTCACACACACGTTCTCTCTCATACACACACGCATTCTCTCTCTCGCAACCACGCATTCTCTCTCTCATGCACACTCATTCTCTCATACACGCATTCTCTCTCACACACATATTTTCTCTCTTGCACACATGCATTTTCTCTCTCTCACACACGCATTCTCTCTCACGCACACATGCATTCTCTCTCTCAATCACGCATTCTCTCACTCTCTCAATCACGCATTCTCTCTCTCTCTCGTTCACGCATTCTCTGTCTCACGCACACAGGCATTCTCTCACACACACGTATTCTCTCTCTCATAAACACATGCATTCTCTCTCTCTCTCTCACACGCACGCATTCTCTCTCTTGTACACACATTCTCTCTCACACACACACATTCTCTCCCTCACACACGTATTCTCTCTCTCATACATGCATTCTCTCTCTCTCTCGCACACGCATTCTCTGTCTCTCATGCACACAGGCATTCTCTCTCTCTCACACACACGCATTCACTCTCTTGGCACACACGCATTCTCTCTCTCATACACACACGCATTCTCTCTCTCATGCACGTATTCACTCTCACGCACATGCATTCTCTCCCTCGCACACGCATTCTCTCTCTCACGCACACTCATTCTCTATCTCACAAATGTATTATCTCTCTCACAAACACATTCTCTCTCTCACACTCAGTCATTCTCTCTCTCACAGATACACATTCTCTCTCACACACACATGCATTCTCTCTCACACACACACGCATTCTCTCACACACACACACCTTCTCTCTCTCACACACATCTCTCTCACACACAGGCAGTCTCTCTCTCACGCACACTCATTCTCTCTCTCACGCGCACTCATTCTCTCTCTCACACACGTATTCTCTCTCACACACATGCATTCTCTCTCTCACGCACACTCATTCTCTCTCTCACACGCGCATTCTCTCTCTCACACCCACGCATTCTCTCTCTCATGCACACGCATTCTCTCTCCCTGTGTAACCCTCCCTCTCTCGATCTCTCTCTGTCCCTGTCCCTCTCACTCTCTCTGTGTCCCACTCTCTCTGTCCCACTCTCTCTGTCCCTCTTTCTCTGCGTGTCTCTTTCTCTGTACCTCACTCTCTGTGTCCCCCTCTCTCTCCGTTCGTCTCTCTGTCCCTCTCTCTCTTATCCTCTCTCTGTGTGTCTCTCTCTCTGAATCTCTCTGTCCATCTCACAGTTCCTGTCCCTCTCTCCCTCTGTCCCTCTCAGCCTCTCTGTGTCCCTGTCCCTCTCTCTCTGTGTCCCTGTCCCTCTCTCTCTGTCCCTCGCTCCCTCTCTCTGTCCCTCGCTCCCTCTCTCTGTCCCATTCTCTCCGTGCCCCGCTCTCTCCCTGTCCAGCTCTTTCCCTGTCCCGCTCTCTCCCTGTCCCGCGCTCTCCCGGTCCTGCTCTCTCTCTTTGTGTCCCACTTCCTCTCGATCTGTCTCTCTCTCTGTCACTCTCTCCGTGTCCCCCCATCTCTCTGTGTCTCCTTCTCTCTGTCCGTCAATGTCTCTGTCTGTGTCCCACTCTGTGTCTCTCTCTCTCAATCTCTCTCTCTCCCTCTCTCTCTCTGTGTCCCTCTCTCCCTCTCTGTGTCCCTCTCTTTCTCTGTCTTTCTCTGTCTCTGTCCCTGTCCCTCTCTCTCTCTCTCTCTGTCCCTCTCTCTGTCGCTATCCTGTTCTCTCTTTCTGTCACTCTCTTCCTCTCTGTGTCCCCCTCTCTCAGTCCCTCCCTCACTCTCTCTGTTTCTCTATCCTTCTCTCTCTCTGTCCCTCTCTCTTTCTCTCTCTGTCCCACTCTCACTGTCTCTTTGTCCGTCTCTCTCTCTGTCCCCCTCTCTCTCTGTGTCTTTCTCTCTCTGTGTCCCTATCCCCCTCTCTCTGTCCCTCTCAGTGTCACTCTCCTCTCTGTCCCTCTCTCTCTGTCCGTCTCTCTCTCTCTGTTCCCCCCTCTATCTGTCTGTCTTTCTAACGGACCCTCTCTCTCTCCGTGTCCCTGTCTCTCTCTCCGTGTCCCTCTCTCTCTGTGTCCCTCACTCTTTCTCTGTCCCTCTCCCGCTCTCTCTGTGTCACTCTCTCTCTTTCTCTCTCTATCCCTCTGTCTCTCTGTCCCTCTGTCTCTCTGTGTCCCTCTCTCTCTCTTTCTCTCTCTGTCTCTCTGTCTCTCTGTCCCTCTGTCTCTCTCTGTCTCTCTCTCTGTCTCTCTGTCCCTCTCACTCTGAGTCCCTGTGTCTCTCTGTCCCTCTCTCTGCCCCTCCCTCGCTCTCTTTCTCTGTGTCCCTATCTCTGTCTCTGTCTTTCTGTCCCTCTCTCCCTCTGTGTGTCTCTCTGTCCCTCTCTCTCTGTCACTCCTTCACTCTCTCTGTGTCCTTCTCTCTGACCCCTCTCTCTCTGTCCCTCTCTCTCTGTCTCTCTGTCCCTCTCTCTGTGTCCCTCTCTCTCTCTGTCTGTCACTCTCTGTGTCCCTCTCTCTCTCTGCCCCTCTCTCTATGTCCCTCACTCTCTCTCTGTCTGTCAATCTCTGTGTCCCTGTCTCTATATCCCTCTTTCTCGCTCTGTGTATCCCTCTTCCTCTCGTTCTCTCTCTGTCCCTGTCCCCCCCTCTCTCTCTCTGTCCCTCTCTCTGTCCCCCTCTCTCTGTCTCAATCTCTGTTCCACTCTCTCTCTGTGACCGTCTCTCTCTCTGTCCCTAGCTCTCTCTCTCTCTGTCACTCTCTGCGTGTCCCTCTCTCTCTCTCTCTCTCTGTGCCTCTTTCTTTCTGTCCGTCACTCTCTCTGTATCCCTCTCTGTCTGTGTCCCTCTCTGTGTTTGTCTCTCTCTCTCAATATCTCTCTGTCCCTCTCTCTCTGTCCTTGTCCCTCTCCCTCTCTGTCCCTCCCTCTCTGTCTGTCTGTCTGTCTCTCTCTCTCTGTCCGTCTAACTCTGTTTCCGTCTCTCTCTATCTTCTCTCTCTCTCTCTTTCTGTCCCTATATCTCTCTGTGATCCTCTCTCTCTCTGTCCCTCTCTCTCTGTTCCTCTCTCTCTCTCTGTTCCTCTCACGCTCCCTGTCCCTCTCTCGCTCTCTCTGTGCCTCTCTCCGTCTCGGTGTCACCCTCTCTCTCTGTATCCCTCAGTTTCTCTCTGTCCCCCTCTACTTCTCTGTCCCTCACTCTTTCTCTGTCCCCCTCTCTCTCTGTGTCTGTCTCTCTCTCTGTCCCTCGCTCTCTCTCTCTGTCACTCTCTCCGTGTCCCTCTCTCTCTCCGTCAATCTCTCTGTGTCCCCCTCTCTCTGTGTCCCTCTCTTTCTCTCTCTCTGTCCCTGTCCCCTCTCTCTGTCCCTCTCTCTCTGTCCCTCTCTCTCCCTTTCCCTCTGTCTCGCTATCCCTCTCTCTCTCTGTCCCTCTCTCCCTCTCTGTGTCCCTCTCTCTCTCTATCTTTCTCTCTCTCTGTCCCGGTTCCTCTCTCTCTGTCTCTTGTCCGTCTATCTCTCTCTGTCCCTCAGTGTCTCTGTCCCTCTCTCTCTGTCTCTCTGTCCCTCTCCCTCTGTCCCTCATTGTCTCTGTCCCTCTCTCTCTGTGTCCTTCTTTGTCTCTCTGCCCCTCTCTCTCTCTCCGTGTCCCTATCTCTCTCTGTCCCTCTCCCTGTCTCTCTCCCTCTCACTCTCCCCCTCTCTCTGTCTGTCCCTCTCTCTCTATATGTCCCTCTCACTCTCTATCCCTTTTTGTGTCCCTCTCTCGATCTCGCTCTGTCCCTCTCTCTGTCTCTGTCCACCTCTCTCTGTCCGTCTCACTATCTCTGTCCCCCTCTCTCTCGCTCTGTCTCTCTGTCCCCTCATCTCTCTTGTCCCCTCTCTCTCTGTCCCTCTCTCTTTCACTCTGTCTGTCTCTCTCTCTCTGTCCCTCTCTCTCTCTGTGTTGCATTCAAATAGCTGTAGGATAGTGAATCCCTAAGCAGAGACACAGAGTTAAACTCTGTTTAAGGTCTCTCCATCCCACACATCCACACATAGAAACTGAATATAATGTGGAGAAATGTCCATGTGCAGCACAGATTTCCAAACTAACTCAGTGACAGACGAAAATCCCCGTACTTTGCCCAGAGCCCACTTCCAGACCCAGGGAGGTTTTGTCCCTGACCCAGAGCAGTTTTCTGACTGGATATTATTACATTGCAACATGAAGGTACTGAGTGTAACAATTTGCTACATCCCGTCATGTCATCTACTTTGCTGTCGGTGTTTTGTGAATTATATTGAAAACCTTGGCAGGTGCAAGAGAATATTCTGGAACGTGATTTGCAGTAAGAATAGATAAAGCACAATGTTTATGTTTCAAATGGTGAGAAATTTTAAAACGTTATTGTCTACTGGGTATGGCTGATCTTACACATAAACATCAGAAAAATAACATGATGGTACACGGCTTTATGGACTCAAAACTTTCCTAGTTTGAGGACTATCCTTTTCTGTTTACCCCTTTCACTGAAGATATTAATATCCTTTTTATACTGCACTGCCATTCTGGTTACAGTGCTGCCTATCTCTCACTGTCTCATTTATCTTGAATCCTGTTGAAAGATACTTAAACACACAAAGTTCCAGAAAGAGCCTTGTTTAATTGCAGGTGCATTATTTTCTTTCATTTGTAGACATCACACAATGTGAACCCACAGAAAGTCAGTGCAGGATTTGAGAAACCCTTCAATTTGGGATGAGACCTAGCCAGGCAGGATTCTGATACAACGCTGCACGTCTACAATTCAGTGGCTGAGCTCTTTCAGGTTTTGTATATTATATTTCTCTCATATATTACGAGGTTGGAAAGTAAGGCAGACCTGTCTGGAATGTCACATTGTCTCTCCGCATTCACTGTAAACAGGTTCTGGGATTTGCATTTTAATCACCTCCAAAGAGATGTTTCCATTTCCTATCTCTATTAGCATCCATGAATGGAAATGGGTTTTGACACGTTGCCCCCTCTCCCTGACACAAAGTATTCCTGACACACCCGTTCACATACCATCCTCTGAGTGAACAAGTTGCCCCTTAGGTCACTTTCATATCTTTCCCGTCTCACATCAAACCTATGCCCTCTTGTTCTGGACTCCACCACCACAAGGAAAAGACTTTATCTATTAATCCTATCCATGCCCCTCATGATTTCATAAACCACGATAAGGTCACCCCTCAGCCTCTGATGCTCCAGGGAAAACAGCCCCAGCCTATTCAGGCTCACCCTGTCGCTCAAATCCTATAACCCTAGCAACCTCCTTGTAAATCTTTTCTGAACCCTTTCAAGTTTCACAACATCCTTCCAATAGAAAGGAGACCAGAATTGCATGCAATATTCCAATTGTGGCCCAACCCATGTCTAGTCTAGCCGCAACATGACCTCTCAATGCCTATACTCAAAACTCTGACCAATTAAGGAAAGCATACCAAACGCTGCCTTCATTATCTTATCCACCTGCCACTCTACTTTCACGGAGCTACGAACCTGCACTTCAAAGTGTCTTTGTTCGGCAACTCTCCCTCGGACGTAACCATTAAGTGTTTAAGTCCTGCTCAAATTTACTTTCCCAAAATGCAACATGGATCGGTGCTGGGCCCTATACTTTTTGTCATTTACATAAATGACTTGGATGCGAGCATAAGAGGTACAGTTAGCAAGTTTGCAGATGACACCAAAATTGCAGGTGTAGTGGACAGCGAAGAGGGTTTCCTCAGATCACAACAGGATCTGGACCAGATGGGCCAACGGGCTGGGAAGTGGCAGATGGAGTTTAATTCTGATAAATGCGAGATGCTGCACGTTGGGAAAGCAAATCTTAACAGGACTTCTACATTTAATGCTAAGGTCCGAGGGCGTGCTGCTGAACAAAGAGACCTTGGAGTGCAGATTCATAGCTCCTTGAAAGCGGAGTTGCAGGTAGATAGGATAGTGAAGAAGGCGTTTTGTATGCTTTGCTTTGTTGGTCAGCGTACCCAGTACAGGGGCTCGGAGGTCATGTTGATGCTGTACAGGACATGGTTAGGTCACTCTTGGAATATTGCGTGCAATTCTGGTCTCCTTCCTATCGGAAAGATGTTGTGAAACATGAAAGGGTTCAGAAAAGTTTTACAAAGATGTTGCCAGGTTTGGAGGATTTGACCAACAGGAAGATTTTGAACTGGCTGGGGCTGTTTTCCCTGGAATGTCGGAGGCTGAGGGGTGACCTTATAGAGGTTTACAAAATTATGAGGGGCATGGATAGATTAGGATAAATAAACAAAGTCTTTTTTCCAGGGGTCAGGGAGTCCAGAACTAGTGGGCATAGGTTTAGTTTGAAAGGGGAAAGATATGAAAGAGACCTAAGGGACAACGTTTTCACGCAAAAGGTGGTATGTGTATGGAGTGAGCTGTCAGAGGAAGTGGTGAAAGCTGGAACAATTGCAACATTTAAGAGGCATTTGGATGGGTATATGAATAGGAAGGGTTTGGAGGCATATGGGCTGTGTGCTGGCAGGTGGGACAAGATTGGTTTGCGATAACAGGTCGGCATGGACAGTTTGGACCGAAGGGTCTGCTTCCATGCTGTGCATCTCTACGATTCTATGACTCCATAACTCACTCCGGGCTACCTGTTATTCTGTATATAAACCACCCTGAAACCCTCGATTTGATTCCAGTCTGCAACTCACTCCGGGGTATCTGTTATTCTACACATAATCATCCCGAATCCACTTGATAAAATTCCAATTTGTAACTGACTTCCAATTTTAAGGGGCTCTGCACATTAGCCACCTCAATCCTTTGATTAGATTCCAGTCTTATCACAGTCCGAGGTATCTGTTATTCTGTATATTAACCATTCAATCCAACCCCTGTTAAAATTGCCCATGGTATTCAGGGATGTGTAGATGAGTTGCTTTATTCAGGGGTAAATGTGGGGAAATGGGTCTGGATGGTTTGTTCTTCTGAGGGTCAGTGTGGTCTTGTTGGGCTGAAGGGCTTGTTTCCCCACTGTCATAATTATATGAATCACCCGGAGCCCTCTCGATTAGATTCCAATGTGTAACTCACTTCCATCTATGTGTGACTCACATGCTTCAAAAACACCCCAAAACCTTCAATTCTATTCCACTTGTTGGAGTTTAATTTAGATAAACACGAGGTGCTGCATTTTGGGAAAGGAAATTTGAGCTGGACTTATACACTTAAAGGTCAGGTCCGAGAGAGAGTTGCAAAACAAAAAGACTTTCAAGTGCAGGTTCGTAGCTCCGTGAAAGTAGAGTGGCAGGTGGATAAGATAATGAAGGCAGCGTTTGGTATGCTTTCCTTAATTGGTCTGAGTTTTGAGTATAGGCATCGAGAGGTCATGTTGCGGCTGGACTGGAAATGGGTTTGGCCACAATTGGAATATTGCATGCAATATTGGTCTCCTTCCTATCGGAAGGATGTTGTGAAACTTGAAAGGGTTCAGAAAAAAATTACAAGGAGGTTGCTAGAGTTAGAAGATCTGAGCTACAGGGAGAGGCTGAATAGGCTGGGGCTGTTTTCCCTGGAGCATCAGAGGCTGAGTGGTGACCTTATCGACGTTTATAAAATCATGAGGGGCATGGATATGATAAATAGACAAAGTCTTTTCCTTGTGGTGGGAGAGTCCAGAACTAGAGGGCATAGGTTTAGTGTGAGAGGGGAAAGATATGAAAGAGACCTAAGGGGCAACTTGTTCACTCAGAGGGTGGTACATGAATGTAATGAACTGTCAGAGGAAGTGGTGGAGGCTGGTACAATTGCAACATTTAAAATGCAGCTCGATGGGTATATGAATGGGAAGGTTTGGAGGGAGATGGGCCAAGTGCTTGAAAAAGAGACTCGAGTAGGTGAGGATATCTGGTCGGCATGGACGGGTTGGACCAAAGGGTCTGTTTCTATGCTGGACATCTCTTTGACTGTATGACTCCGCAATTTTGTGACTCACTACTTGTTATCTGTTATTCTGTTTGTAAACCACCCTGAACCCTTCGATTAGACTCCAGTCTGTAACTCACCCCTTGGTATCTGGTTTGCTGTTTATAAACCACCCCAAACCCCTCGATTAGATTCCAGTCTATCCCTCACCTTTGGGTATCTCATGTGCTCTATGTAAACTCTAAACCCCTCAATTAGATTCCAGCCTGGAACTCACTCCTGGGGATCTGTTATTGGATCTGTGAAGTGATCCTTGTTGAATATTAGACTGAAGACAAGATAAACTAAATGGTCAAATGTTACATTGGGTGCAGGAACACAGAAAGCGGCTGATTCATTTCTGTTCTGTTACAGATCTCGAAGTTTTAGATTGGGGTTAAATATCTGTCACAATGGGGAAAGTCTCAAAAGCTGTTTCAGCACATGTCCATTAACAATATTTATCTGTTTATTCTGAGCAAACATTAAAAGTTGCCTCTGTAAATTCAATATACTGCGTTTTCCATTCACTGACATTCCGATTTTTATTGCTCATCGTTTTCTTCTTAAATACTGATTGCAATACAAGTCAGGTATATGCTCTCAACAAGAAAACCAATGGGAGGCAACATAGAGTTCTTGAGCAGACTATGCATTTGAATGAAAAGGCAATTTCTTCGAAAAAATACTCTGCACACCTGTATCTCTTTCAATTCAATAATTCTGCAACTAGATTACAGTTGTGAGTTGATCTGTCTTAATTAGTATCTGCGTCACTGTAAACTGCTGAAAAATATTGAATTGTTTTATTTGTTACAATGATTTAATTATCAATTCTTTGTTACAACAATAAGTGAACTATATTTTATCTATTCAGTAAGGTCAAGGGACCAGTGGCCCGTACGTGAACATTCTGAATATTACTACAACTGGAGAAATTGGAGCTGAATAAAGGTCAAACTAATGCAAACAGTAGGCGAAATAAATCAGCTTCATCAGACAGTGGAAACCCAGGTCAAAGAGGCCACAACGGTTCGGAAGATCCAGTTACAACTAGCACAAGACTTGTGTATTGGAGAGTTTGAAGCAGACTTCCTGGCACCTTGACTTCCAGCCAGTGTCTGAGCAGTATGCACCTCACTTGGGAATGAAAACAGTGTAGGGTGTTTGCACGAAGCCCATTGGATGTTTTGAAACCAGAGCTTTGTCAGAATGTTGTTAAACATTGTCCAAATCATGGGGAAAAGCTCAAAGCTATTGAAATCACAGTAATGGGAATGATCTTCAAGGCCACCTAATTAGTGTTCCATGAAAAACTCTTTGTAAGTATCATATTGCTCTCAGTTGAATAAACACAGCAATCATCACACTGCCACCAGATCCAAAGATATGCAACAGGTACCTTCTTATCGATCACACGCTATATTTTTCCCAACCTAAAAATCACACTTAATTACTTATCACTGAGGATGCTAATAGTAACATGCATCGTGAGGGAGAAATTCCTGAAAGGCAAGTTTTCTCGAAGGTGTCTATTCCAATTATCATGACAAAATTGTAACTGTGGCTCAGTACATCAGATCGCCATTAAATGTATTCATCTGCTATTTCAGAGACAATATTGAAAGCACTTTCTCTAAACATGCTTTTGACTGTATTTTCTATGATCCCATTTTCTTTGTCTGTTTATTTTCTTCTGACCGACATGTGTAAATATCAATTACATAAAAATGACACGACTTTCATATTACATTTCTCCAGAAGAAAAGCAGAAGCCGGAAGTACAGAAATCTTGAATATCCTCGAATTTTGTATACTGAAACAATTCTAATCAATAATCAGTCAATGTGTCATATTTTTCCACAAATCATGCTGTCGTTTTAATTCTCAGTTCACTGATCTAAATAAATATCTAGTCAACATCAGATCAAACCTGTTTGGAAATATTGAATCATTTACTTTGCCAGAGTTCTATACCTAATTATTAATTCATTGTCATTCCAGTACTTCAGTTTAGGGTTTGTAACAAGCATCATGAGATTCACATTTAACTTAAGCCATTATCTCTTAGCGCCAATGCTGCAATGGAAAATGGATCCTTTATTCCAGATCAATACATCCACAAACCAACCAATAATGTCCCATCCAACATTCAGAGCATATATTTTATCAATTGTCCTTTGATTTTTTACAGAAATCATTGGAGTAATATTCGGTCTTATTAGCTTTGACAATTGGGATTGTTTTGCTTTCCAATAATTTCTAATCATTTCTACAAATTACGGACAGCAATATGAGATTTCTATTCATTTTTAATTTTGCAATGAACTGTTTATAAGACTAATTGTTGCTTATATCTAATATTTAATAATTGTTCAGATCCAATATATCGAGCTCTATATTTGGAATTATGGATCAGTGACGTAACCAATTTGCACCGTACCATTTCCCAACAATAGCGAATGCTGACTTGTATTTTACTAGTGGTGTCCTACTTGATATGCTTTGATTAAATATCAATGCAATACAAACATTTATTGTGATTCAAATGATCTCATTCAGAGCGAAATATTTTTTATATTAAAACAGTTTTAATGTTGCTTTTTATTGTGTGCAAGAAAGGAATAGAGTTACATGAATTTGTTGTTGAGGTACTCTAACACGAAATTTTGAATTTTTGGAAATATTACGATGTGGGAAAAATTTAGATGTCTGCTGGCATGTCATAATAAATGACGCTTTTCCTTTACAAATCATGTGCGTTCCAAATTGATCTTTTAATTTTCATTTCATTACAAGAAAAAGTGCACTTAAGATGTGAATTTTATACATTTTAATTCCAACATTATTTGTCAATGAACAAGAATCACACAATTATCAGAATTCCGTTTTCTATCAAATGTCTTTGACTGCACCTTTTGTTCAATGGAATTCTCACTTTCACTGTCTAATTCTTTTCTTCCTAATGCTGACACACATGTCGAAACATTGATCGTGATGCCCGTTTTTACATGCCAGCATATTCACAAAATTGCGTACGATTTCCATTCTAAACCTCATTGTAATTATATGATCTTTACTCATTTGAAAGGTACATTAATCTCAACCTTATAAAATCAGAGAGAAGTACTCTTCATTTCTACATATTTCTCAGTCACGTAGCAAACTCATTCGTCTTACTTTCGCTAATTTAATTTTTAAAATATATTTGTTGCCAATATGTAATTTCTAATAATTGCTCTATCCAGTAAGGGGTATAAATGTGGATTGATGGCTCCATACAATAACTAATGCAAAGACATTGCAGTGTACAATCTCTCAATCATTGTGAAAATCGATTTTTATTTTAACCAGTGAATTATTGTTGAACTGATTTGATTATATTTTATTTCAAAGCTAACATTTATTCTGTTCCTAATCACAATAGGATATACCTTTATCTCATGTGATAAGCTGTTTACATTTAATGTCAATTTTTTTAACAATGGAAAAAAAGAATCTACATAAAGATTGTTTCATTTAACAATGACAGTAAATTTTGAATTTTTGGAAATCTTGGAAATTTTGGAAAGAACCAAAGTTTTCGTCAGTTGAAGAGTCACATTGAATGACTACTTCATTACTTTTTCCAGTTCACGTGTGTTGCAAAACCATTTTAATTTTAATTTCATCAAATGACAAACTGCTTTGAACATATTGAATTATTTCATTGTTATTTATCAGTGTACAGTAATGACACAATTATGTCAAATTCTCTTTCCGCAAATTATCACGAATTTCATATGTAACTAAGACATTTACTGATACATTCCAACATTATGGCGAATTAGTGTTTCGTTTTCAGTTCATTCCACACAGAAGCTATCTAAGTAAATTCCAATAAAACTATCATGCTGAACATCAGAATAGTTTTCACTTGAATAACCACAGTAAATATTATGAACGCTGGTAGTTTTTCTACTACTAGACCAGGAGGCATGTTTTCAATTCGCATCTTCAGTAGAGGTTTGTCAGAGCAGCTCTTAATGTTGATTAGAAAGTATCTAAGAATTGAGAGAAATGCTTTGCAATTCAACATGAGATATGCTCACATCTATTGTTCATTCCAATAATATTCTCTTATATTTAAGTTCAGGAAGTACACATGATGCTTGTTGCTCCAAGCAATATTTATTCTTTTGTCAGAATGGCAAAGGATGCGAACAGTAAGAGGTGTTGTTAGTCGTGATATGTTATATGTTTCCAAATAGGTTTTCCATTCAAATATCGTAAAGGAAAGGATAAATTTGGCTTTATTCAACTGTGGACGCAAACCTTTTCAGCTCATTTCAATTAACAGTATTTATCTGCTTATTCAGAACAATCACTGAAAGTTGCCTCTGTAAATTTAATTTACTGTGCTTACCACTCACTGCAGTTCTGACGTTAATTACTCCTTGCTTTCTTCATAAATCTCAAAATACTGATTAAAATATAAGTCAGATGAATGTTTTCGACAAGAAAGCCAATGGGAGGTGACATAGCATTCTTGAACAGCAATATATTTGAACAAAAAATCGATTCCTTTCAAAAAATGCTGTGATTTATATCTTCTTACAATTCACAATCCTGTAACTAGATTATAATCTATTTTAAAAAAAACATCTAATCAATATTAGATTAAACTTTTGGAAAATGTTGTATCATCGTACTTGTTTAAAGGCAAACTTTAATAATCACAATGAATGAACCATATTTTAACTATCCATTGAAGTCATGTTACAAGTAACCCAAAATTGAACATTGTAAATTTACCCTCGGCCAGAGAAATCGGGCCTAAACGAAAATTGATTAAACTAAATCAAACAGCAGACAGCTTCAATCAGATGCATAAAACAATGGAAACCCAACTCAAAGTGATCACAAAGGTTTGGACATTCAGTTACAACAAGCCCAAGAGCTGTGCATCTTGGAGGTTGAAGCAGGTTTCCTGGCACCTTGACTTGCAGCCGCTGCCTGAGCATTAGACATGTCCCTTGGGAATAACAACAGAGAAGGGTGCGTGTGTGTACCAATCCGTTGGAAGATTTGAATCCAGTTCATGATCATATTCAGAACTTTGCCACAAGATTATTTATGATTTTCCAAATCATAGGAAACAGTTGGAAGCTACTGAACTCAAATTACTCGTAATCACTGTTCATTAATGGTCTTCAAGGCCAGGTAACTATTGTTCAGTGAAAAAAATTCTTTCTAAGTACCTTATTGTTCTCAGGATGAATAATCACAGCAAACATCACGCTCTTACCAGATCTAATGATGTGTAAGAGATACCTTCTGATAATTTACACACAACATCTTTCCCAGAACAATAATCACAATTTATTACTTATGGCTGAGGATGCTAATTGTAACATGTTTGAGATGTAGAATGTACTGGGTTTAGGCAAGTGTTCTGATGTGTTTCCAGTCCAAAAAGCATGATAGAAATCTAATTGTGGCCCAGTATATTATGAACACATCCCCATTAAACATATTTATCTCTTTATTGAGAGACAATGTTGAAAACAAATTATTTTATAAATGCTGTTGACTTTGATTTTCTCTGATATCCATGTTCCCTATTGTGGGAAATAGAACCCACTTACTTCAAAAATTTCAGTCCGAGACAAGACCTGGAGCAGCAGTATCGTTTACTATACTTTTGCAAGAGTGGTGTCTATAAGTTAGGCAACCCGAGTCCAACGAGCACACAACTTTTATATGATACATTTCGCCTTTACCCGTCCCCCACTTATTGCATTGCTCCTCCCCTGTTTGCATCTTCCACTTCTCTAAGCCCATTAGTCTTGTTTATCTCTTGCCTTATCCAGCCTTGTGCATAACAAAGTTCAAGTTTTGCTTGGCCATTTCACCACATCCAAATGTGGTTCATTGTCAGCGTATATCCTCCTTCACTGTCATTTGCTTCCTTGCTTATTAAAGCAACATTTCCTCTTCGTCCACACTGAGCCTTATGACCTCTTGATTCTTTTTTTTGTTTGTTTTTACAGAAGCAGGAAACAGATCCTTGTATGTGTTTGTAGAAGCATATCTAGCTTAACCTACACCGACTCACCTCACCGCACCTTATGTATTTATCTGTAACATCTACCATTGTTTGCAGGCACATTTCATTCTTGTATGCACATTTTAGCTAATGCAAAGGCAATTATACATTTCCTTCACATAGTTTTCATTCTTGTTGACTTAGCTCTTGGCTGAAACAATTATACACCAGTGTGAGTTCATTTCCTTTGAAAAAGCAATTATGGTTGCAGAAGTAACATTGCTTTATACAATTCCCCCACTTACCTTTCATTATCATTTGTTATCTTCTGAATTTTTCTTTTATGTCATTTCCAAATTGACTAGCATCTTTCTGAAAATGTAATTCACCAATACCACGTCTACTACTATCAGGGAAATAAGGATGGAGACCACCACCCCATTATATTTTCCTATCCATGATTCAAGACATCCAGTGAGAGATGTGTCTACTCCTGAATTCTCAGCCAGTTCCTCTGCTAAGGTAGTCAGTCCCCTTATGGCCCGCGCAATTGAACCATCAGGCGCAGTGTTATTCCTCACATCATGCACCCTCTTTTTCCGCTAAAATCATATCAAGGGCCATTCTGTTTTCCCATGCCATCCTACTTGTTTCATCAAGCTGTTCTGATATCCCTATAACCGCATATCTTGTATAATTTATAAATCACTATTGATTATAGAAAATGCAATTTATCCAATCTACATGTTTATTAATTGTTATGCAACAAAAGAGAGCTGACTCAAAGTCTGCTGCAATCTGGTTGCGAGCCTTAAACTAATCGGGTACCCCCCCCCCACCCCACCCCCCCGCCCAGGGACTCCTATAGAACTGAGATAATTCCTGTCCGGAGGAAGGGTGGGTCTCAATATTTTGCCTCCACAGTGCCACCACAGATCTGCTCGGTGAACCTTTAGTGCTGAGTATTTCTCTCCCTTGTCCGTTTCGGTGATATTCTTAATCTCTGTACATAATTTCAGCTCCCCCAAATCTCAAGGCAGAATTGCACCTCGTCTATGCACACACGATGTGTGATTTCCGACTGCAGCTGAAAACATAGGGGGAGCTTTTAAGTCTTTCTTCTCCAAAAAGACTTTTCATAATATACTTTACCCATTCAACCCAGCCATTTGCATCCCCATATCCAGTTTCTATTTCGATGGTCCTTCGCCTCGATAATGTTTACCACTTTAGGGTCATTGGGTGGGTTGAAAGATTGTATCTTGTTATCCAGTAGTTCTATCCATTTTTCCTTTCCTACGCTATTTCGAAAACAACAGCCCGAGAAATCATTCCCATTTGTTTTCATTTCTATCCCAAAGGTTTCATTTAAAAGCACCCGATAGGTAGCCACCCCCTCCCCCAGAATTGCTTCGTGCCATGTGGTTTTCTTTTCGTTAGGTATATTGGGTTGCACTCTTCATCAGGACAATCGAAAGGTGGTCGGAAGGGGGCCCATGTAGTGTGATGAGACCATTATATCAAGTACCATCCCCAAGGCCATCCACGTAGGACATAAGGTATATCTCTGTGCTGCAGTACTGTCTTTGATTATCCCCACAATTTACTAAGCTGCATGCATCGGCGTCTATTACTTGAGGATTTTCAGACTCAGGGGCCATTAATAACACATACGAAAAGGATGTTTGACAAAATCCAAATACTAAGAGAATTAGTATCATAACTATAAGCATCCCCAGCATTCTAAAAAATCGTGCTGAAACACCAAAAGACTTAATATATAATCCTACAGAAATAATCCTGCGCTCGCGTCGCCACTGTATAATCAGTTACTCAAAGTCTCTTTAGACTGAGTATCACCGGTTCTTGTGTTGATTCGGGTGTCCAGACATTTTCCTCAACTGGAGATTCCACTGGCCCTTTGATTCGAGTGTAGTGAGTCCAGCCTTTTTCTGCCGTTCTTATTGCTATTTGAGTGGTCAAGACAGCCTGGTACGGACCTTCCCAGTCTGGTTGCAATTTCATCTCTGTCCATGATTTATTCAGACCCAATCTCCCGGTGGAATCGGAAGAACAGCGAAATCAAGGGGCAGATTCTGTGCCAATAAATCCTGTTTCCTGAGGAAAGACAAAGAGGAGGACACGCCCAATATATACTTCTTTAAGAACATATCTTTAGTTTCTTGCATTGGCAGCGGCCAAAGGATATGCCTCCACCCAACCAGATGAATGATCAACTATTGCCAACATGTACCTCAGTCTGCCCACTCGGGGTAATTCAGCCTAATCGACTTGTATACTCTGGGAGGGTCTCAATCCTGATTTCCTTCCTCTCGGGACTTGTTTCCTCAACACTTTCTTGTTATTTTTTGCATGTTATGTATCCCTTATATACCTGTTTGGCTCTCGTATATATCCCTTTGCATTCATATTTCCTTAAGACTATACCACACATTGCTTGCACTCCCCAGTGGCTCCCCTGATGTAAGTTTCCGAATCACCTCTACCAATAAGGCTGTTGCTGCCACTGCCTGCACACACTCTGGCTAGTAATTTAGCTTTCCATTCTTTAATTAACAACGAATCAAAGATGTTATGTTTCAAATTAACCATGAATCAATATGACAGGTCACAAGGCATTTTATGCTTATGTGAGAAACCTGAGAATGACGAGAACGAGGGTAGGCCCGATCAAGGACAGGAGTGGGAGATTGTGTATTGAGTTGGAAGAGGTAGGAAAGGTCTTGAACAAGTACTTCTCTTCAGTATTTACGAACGAGAGGGACCATATTGTTGACGAGGAGAGTGTGAAACGGACTGGTAAGCTAGAAGAGATACCTGTTAGGAAGGAAGATGTGTTGGACATTTTGAACAACTTGACGATAGACAAGTCGCTCGGGCCTGACGGGATATATCCTAGGATCATGTGGGAAGCAAGAGAGGAAATTGCAGTACCGTTGGCAATGATCTTCTCGTCTTCACTGTCAACGGGGGTGGTACCAGGGGACTGGAGAGTAGCGAATGTTGTGCCCCTGTTCAAAAAAGGGAATAGGGATAACCCCGGGAATTACAGGCCAGTTAGTCTTACTTCTGTGGTAGGCAAAGTAATGGAAAGGGTACTGAGGGATAGGATTTATGAGTATCTGGAAAGACACTGCTTGATTAGGGACAGCCAGCACGGATTTGTGAAGGGTTGGTCTTGCCTTACAAGTCTTATTGAATTCTTCGAGGAGGTGACCAAGCATGTGGATGAGGGTAGAGCAGTGGATGTAGTGTACATGGATTTTAGTAAGGCATTTGATAAGGTTCCCCATGGTAGGCTTATGCGGAAAGTCAGGAGGCATGGGATAGAGGGAAATTTGGCCAATTGGATAGAAATCTGGCTAACTGGTCGAAGTCAGAGAGTGGTGGTATATGGTAAATATTTAGCCTGGAGCCCAGTTACAAGTGGAGTTCCGCAGGGATCAGTTCTGGGTCCTCTGCTGTTTGTAATTTTTAGTAATGACTTGGATGAGGGAGTCGAATGGTGGGTGAGTAAATTTGCAGATGATACGAAGATAGGTGGAGTTGTGGACAGTGAGGAGGGCATTTGTCGTTTGCAAAGGGACTTAGATATGATGCAGAGCTGGGCTGAGGAGTGGCAGATGGAGTTCAACCCTGCCAAGTGTGAGGTTGTCCATTTTGGAAGAACAAATAAGGATGCGGAATACAGGGTTAATGGTAGGGTTCTTAGTCAGGTGGAAGAACAGAGGGATCTTGAGGTCGATGTACATAGATCTTTGAAAGTTGCCACTCAGGTGGATAGAGTTTGTAAGAAGACCTATGGTGTATTGTCGTTCATTAGCAGAGGGATTGAATTCAAGAGTCGTGAAGTGATGTTGCAGCTGTACAGGACTTTGGTTAGGCCACATTTGGAGTACTGTGTGCAGTTCTGGTCGCCTCACTTTCGGAAAGATGTGGAAGCTTTGGAGAGGGTGCAGAGAAGATTTACCAGGATGTTGCCTGGAATGGAGAATAGGTCGTACGAGGTTAGGTTGAGAGTTCTCGGCCTTTTCTCGTTGGAACGGCGAAGGATGAGGGGTGACTTGGTAGAGGTTTATAAGATGATCAGGGGAATAGATAGAGTAGACAGTCAGAAACTTTTTCCCCGGGTACAACAGAGTGTTACAAGGGGACATAAATTTAAGGTGAAGGGTGGAAGGTTTGGGGGAGATATCAGGGGTGGTTTCTTTACCCAGAGAGTGGTGGGGGCATGGAATGCGCTGCCCGTGGGAGTGGTAGAGTCAGAATCATTGGCGACCTTTAAGCGGCATTTAGATAGGTACATCGATGGGTGCTTAATCTAGGATAGAAGTTCGGCACCATATCGTGGGCCGAAGGGCCTGTTCTGTGCTGTATTGTTCTATGTTCTATGTCACTGAGAATGTGTGATGGAATCCTGTCAATCAATAATGATTCAGGCTTACAAATTCGATTTATTATAAATATTAATTATTAATTATATAAATAAAATAATCATTATCTGTAATTCAGGGTGGAAACGCAACATATGATTAAAACATGTTTAAAGCTGTAATTGTGCAATTCGGTTGGTTTACCAGTCACTTGTGACTTTTCATTCTGTTTCCGTAATTGTTTTGTTTGAGCACATTCATTTTTAAGAACCTCAACAGATTTCATAGCACCACTTGCAGATAATTCAATCCCCAATTTGGTGGCAGTATCTTGTCATGAGCACAAATCTGATTCTTCATGCCTCTCATGCCATAATCCAATTAACTCTTTCGCTCCCGCTGTTTTGGGCTTAAAATTTAAGGATGACATTACTTCACCCAGATCGATTAGGAAGACCACGGCCCCTTTATAAACTCCCACCTTTAAATTTATCAAGGGTTCCTGGTGGCTCCCCTAGTGTAGGTATCCCTGACACGCCTATTTTTCATCAAGGTTCATAAACGGTACTGCCCTTACTTTCTTTTTCAGATCTAGACACCCTCTCTTTAAGTGACCCGTCCTTCCGCAGTAACAACATCCCGCCTGTGTGGATTTCCACCTTGATCCGATCCCTGTCCCTGTCCACCAAACACCCTTAACATCTCCTCCCTTTATTTTCAACGTGCAGTCCACCACCATTCCGGTTTCCTTCTCCTTTTAGTTTTGTTATTTTCTTTCTTACCTCATCAACCGTGGATATCATTATTTTTGCCTTTTTTTTCTACTTCTCATGTTACATTGCCAGATGTTGTTTCGACCTTGATACTTTTAAGAATATTTCTTGCTCCCTATATCTTCAAATACCAATTCATCAATTTATGCTTGTCTAACTTATACCCTCCCACTCCACCAAGGACATGCGGGTCCTTGGAGCCCTCCATCGCCAGACCATAGCAACACAACGGCTGGAGGAAGAGCGCCTCATCTTCCGCATGGGAACCCTCAAACTACAAGGGATGAACTCAGATTTCTCCAGTTTCCTCATTTCCCCTCCCCCCACCTTGTCTCATTTCCCCTCCACCCACCTTGTCTCAGTCCCAACCCTCGGACTCAGCACCACCTTCCTAACCTGCAATCTTCCTCCTGACCTCTCCGCCACCACCCCCACTCCGGTCTATCACCCTCACCTTAACCTCCTTCCACCTATCACATTTCCAACACCCCTGCCCAACCCTCCTCCCTACCTTTTATCTTAGCCAGCTTGGCATACTTTCCTCATTCCTGAAGAAGGGCTCATGTCCGAAACGTCGATTCTCCTGCTCCTCGAATGCTGCCTGAACTGCTGCGCTTTTCCAGCAACACATTTTCAGCTCTGATCTCCAGCATCTGCAGTCCTCACTTTCTCCTAACTTTAAAGCCTGTTCCAAACTATACATTTTTTAAACTTACTTATAAATATATATTTATATATTATAAATTCATTTATTCCGTACTTAATGATTAAAATATAGAATGCATACACTTCCTGACTTTGAAATCCTTTATAATTACCAAGTCTTAGTCCCTTAAATTAAATCCAAAATTAGCTTTCTTGAATATTTCTGACCAGTCAATGCTCAATTACAATGCTATAGTTCGTGAAATAACTGGAGCTGATTTAAAAGGATTTGTCGATTCAAGTTAATTAAAAAACGTCTAATTCATGAACAATGGCCGAATCCAAGGTCACGGATATTAACCATAAGATTTTTAAAAAATTACTATCTAATGTTGAACTGAAACTTCAACTGTCCTCCATAAATCGCTTTTCTGTAAGGATAAAAGAGATTAGTTGGAAACTGATAGTAAGGCATTCATGATCTGTAAAAAGAACAGGAGTTAACATTTTATTTCATAATCACAGTAGAATCCTTAACCTTAAAAGAAATCATGTTAAATTTCCGTAATATGAAACAAAATCAAAACAGTCCTGGATCTCAAGCTTCAGGGAACAAAGCACAAACACTCAATCACCAACAAACAAATGCGCACTCAAACTGAATCACAATGGGTTAAATTTTCTGTTAGCTGTACAGATCTTTTCTCTCTCTCACTCTCTCTCACACACACACCGTATCTCACAGACACTTTCTGGGCTTCCCGCAACAACTCCTCTCGACGCCTTTTGCTTCGCCCCTCTATCCTTTGAATCTTTTTCTGGATGTCTGGCCATGATTTAGTTACAAAGTGTACTCTCAGTAGACCTTCAGCTACTAGCCCTTCCGACGCGAATCATAATCTGATTCCTCCTGCCTATAAGGCCGTTTACCATTGACATATAAATTCAAATATTTACAGACCCAGTCTTTGTCCAACCGGTACTTTGGCCAGAAGACGGTGGGACTAAGATTGGATTTCTTAATCCAGACAAAGCAATATTTAATCATATTTTTCCTTTTCCCCTTGTACAAGTATTAGTTTTCCAATTTTTCAACATCCGTCCCGAGGGGCTTTCTGGAGGGCTGTCTTTGGGATTTATTTACCCTTCCTCATTTTTGCTTGCTTTACCTCCCATAGTGGTTTACCTGCCAGTCCCTTAATTTGACAGGTATCACACTCGCAGACGCCAAGGCAATTCTAAATCTAACCCCAATCAAACCCAGGGCACGCTAACCCCAATCAAATCTAGGGGACTCTAACCCTAATCACACCCAGGGCACTCTAACCCCAATCAAACCCAGGACACCATAACCCCAATCACACCCAGGGCACTCGAACCCCAATCAAACCGAGGGGACTCGAACTCCAATCAAATTCAGGGCACTCTAACCCTAATCACATCCAGGCACTCTAACGCCAAACAAACCCAGGGGACTCTAACCCACCATACACTGGTGTGAGTTCATTTAACTTGCATAAGCAATTGTGGGTGCTGAAGCAACACTGCTTTACCTATATCCCACACTGTTACCTGGACTCCCTCACTCTCACTATGTCACCCTGACACCCTCCCACTCACTCTGCATCCGTCACCCTGATCCTTTCACAAACACTCTGTCACGGTCAAACTGACCCCCTCGCACTCACTCCATCTCCGTCACCCTGACCCCCTCACAATCACTCTGTCATGGTTAACCTGACGCCCACACCACTCACTCCATCACCATCACCCTGAACCCTTCACACTCACTCCATCACCATCACCCGACCCCCTCACACTCACTCCATCACCGTCACCCTGACCCCCTCACACTCACTCCGTCACCATTAGACTGACCTGCTCACACTCAATCCATTACCATCACCCTGACCCCCTCACACTCACTCCATCTCCGTCAACCTGACCCCCTCACACTCACTCCATCAGCTTCACCCTGACCCCCTAATACTCACTCCTTCATCATCAAAATGACCCCCACACCACTCACTCCGTCATCGTCACTCTAACCTTCTCACACTCACTCCATCACTGTCACCCTGACCCCTTCATACTCACTCCATCACCATCCCCCAGACCTCCTCACACTCACTCCATCACCGTCACCCTGACCCCTTCACACTCACTCGGTGACCATCTCCCTGACCCCCTCACAGTCACTCCATCACCGTCACTCTGACCCCCACACAATCACTCCGTCACTGTCACACTAACCCCCTCATACTCCCTCCATCACCGCCACCCTGACCCCCTCACAATCAAACCATCACCATCACCCTGACCCCCTCACACTCACTCTGTCACCATCACCCTGAACCCTCACACTAACTCTGTCACCATCACACTTACCCAGTCACACTAACTCCATCATCGTCACCCTGACTCTCTCACACTCACTCTGTAACCATCACTCTGACCCTTTTACACTCACTCGTTCACCGTCACCCTGGCACACTCACACTCAAACCATCACCATCACCCTGACAACATCACGCTCACTCCATCACCGTCACACTGATCTCCTCACAGTCACCCTGACCCCTTCAACTCACTCCATCACCATCACCCTGACCCCGTCACATTCACTCCATCACCGTCACCCTGACACGCTCAAACTCAAACCATCACCATCACCCTGACCCTCTCACACTCACTCCATCACCCTCACAGTGATCCCCTCACATTCACTCCGTCACTATCATCCTGACCCCTCACACTCACTACATCACCTTCACCCTGACCCGTTCACACTCACTGCATCACCATCACCCTGACCCCATCACACTCACTCTTTCACACTCACTCCATCTCCTTTCTCCTGACCCCTTCACACTCACTCCATCACTATCACCCTGACCCCCTCACACTCAAACCATCATCATCACCCTGACTCCCTCAACTCACTCCATCACCATCACCCTGACACCATCACACTTACCCAGTCACACTAACTCCATCATCGTCACCATGACCCTCTCACACTCACTCCACCACCGTCACACTGATCTCCTCAAACTCACTCCATCACCCTCACCCTGACCCCCTCACACTCACTTCGTCACAATCACGCTGACACCCTCAACTCGCTCCGTCACTATCAAACTGACCCCCTCACATTCACTCCATCACCGTCACCCTGACCTCATGACACTCACTCCATCACCGTCACCCTGACCCCCTCACACTCACTCCATCACCATGACCCTGGCCCCCTCACACTCAAACCATCACCATCACCCTGACACCCTCAACTCACTCCATCACCATCACCCTGACACCCTCACGCTTACCCAGTCACACTAACTCCATCATCGTCACCATGACCCTCTCGCACTCACTCCATCACCGTCACACTGATCTCCTCACACTCACTCCATCACCCTCACCCTGACCCCCTCACACTCAGTTCATCACCATCACCCTGACACCCTCAACTCGCTCCGTCACCATCAAACTGACACCCTCACATTCACTCCATCACCGTCACCCTGACCCCCTCACACTCACTCTGTTACCCACACCCTGACCCCTCGCACTAACTCTATCATCATCACACTTACACAGTCACACTCACTCCATCACCATCACACTGACCACCTCAGACTAACTCCATCACCCTGACCCCTCACACTCAGTCCATCACCGTCACTCTGACACATTCACACTGAAACCACCACCATCACCCTGACCCCTCACACACACACCATCACCGTCACACTGACCCCCTCACACTCACTACATCACCTTCACCCTGACCCGTTCACACTCACTCCATCACCATCACCCTGACCCCCTCACACTCACTCCATTACCGTCACCCTGACCCCCTCACACCTACTCCATCATCATAATCCTGACCCAATCACACTCACTCCATCACAGTCATCCTGACCCCCTCACACTCACCCCATCACCGTCGCCCCGACCCCCTCACACTCACTATCACACTGACGCCTTCACACACTCCATCACAGTTACCTTGACCACCTCACATACATCAGACCATCACACACTGCCCCAAATCACCCGCACTGTCACGCTGACCCCACACACTAAACCACTAGATTAGATTAGATTACTTACAGTGTGGAAACAGGCCCTTCGGCCCAACAAGTCCACACCGCCCCGCCGAAGCGCAACCCACCCATACCCCTACATCTACCCCTTAACTAACACTATGGGCAATTTAGCATGGCCAATTCACCTGAACTGCACATCTTTGGACTGTGGGAGGAAACCAGAGCACCCGGAGGAAACCCACGCAGACACGGGGAGAATGTGCAAACGCCACACAGTCAGTCGCCTGAGGCGGGAACTGAACCCGGGTCTCTGGCGCTGTGAGGCAGCAGTGCTAACCCCTGTGCCACCGTGCCGCCCACTATTGTATACACAGTCCCACACTGCCCTCACCGTCACGCTCACTTCCTCCCACTCCACCATCATTACACACACCAGCATCGCACACACTGCCCTATACATCCCCTGCCATCACGCCCAACACCACACACTCCACCGCCATCACACACACTGCCCCACAACAACCTCACCGTCACACTCACCTCCACAAACTCCACCACCCTCATACACACTGCAACACACCCCCGTAACGCTCACCCCCACACACCCCAAACCTTAACACACACTGCCCCACACCACTCTCACCATCATGCTTACTCCCACGCACTCCACCACGATCAAACACACTGCCCCACACAACCCCTTCGATCACGCTCATCTCAACATACTCCACCACCATCACACACATTGACTCACACAACACCCACCATCATGCTCAGCCCAAAAACTCCACCACCATCACACACACTGCCAAACACCACCACCACCGTCACGTTCACACCCATACACGCCATCGTCACCCACACGGCCCTACACCACCTCCAAAGTCACGCTCACCCCCACACACTTCACCACGATCACACAACACTGCCCCACACCACCCGCACCATCACGTTCACTGCCTCCCATTCCACCACCATCACACACACTGCCACATACCAACCCCACGGTCATGATCACACCCACACACACCACCAGGTTCACACACACTGACCCACAACTCCCCTGTCATCACGCTCACCTCCACACACTCCACCACCATCACACACATGGCGCTAAACCACTGGCACCATCACACTCACCCCACAAACTCCACGACTATCACACACACTGCCCCACACCACGCCCACCGTCCTACACACCCCCACTGTCCCACACACCCCCCACACACTCAGCCACCATCACACAAATGCCCCACAGCACCCTCACCAACACGTTCAACCCCACACACTTCACCACCATCACACACACTGCCCCATATCACTCTCACCGAAATTCTCACCCACGCACACTGCACCACCATCACACACACTGCCCAGCACAACCCTCTCCGACACGTTCACCCCCACACAATCCACCACCATCACACACACTGCCGCACACCACCACCACTGTAATGCTCACCCGAACACACTCTACCAGTCTCACACATACACGGCCCCACACCACCCTCACCATCACACTCGCCCCACATACTCCACCAACGTCACACATGCTGCCCCACAACAAACCCACCATCATGCTCCTATTCCACCATCATCACACACACTGCCACACACCAACCCCACGGTCACGCTCACACCCACACACACCACCAGCTTCACACACAATGACCCACAACTCTCCTGCCATCACGCTCACCCCCACACACTCCACCACAATCAGGCAAATTTCCCACACCACCCTCACCATCACACTCACCCCCACAAACTCCACCATCATCACACACTGCCTCAAACCACCCCTAGGGTCACGCTTACCCACACACACTTTGCCACCATCATACACACTGCCCCACACCACCCTCACAATCACGTTCACCTCGACACACTCCATCACCCTCACACACCACACCACTCCAACTGTCATGCTCACTCCCCCATTCTACCCCATCACACACACCAACATCACACACACTGCCCCATAAAACCCCCACAATCATGCTCACCCCCACAAACACCGCCAACACCAGACACACTGTCCCACACCACCCTCACCGTCAGACTGACCCCCACACACTCCACTAACATCACACACACTGCCCTACACTACACTCAATGTCACGATCACCCCAACGCACACCACCGCCATCACACACACTGCCCCACCCCACACCCACCAACACGCTCAATCCCTCCCACTCCAGGACCGTCACACATACCAGCATTGCACACACTGCCCCACACCTGCCTACCGTCACACTGATCCCCACACAATCCATCACCACCACACACACTGCCCCACAATAACCTAACCGCCGCACTCACCCGCACACACTTCACCACCACCACACAAACTGCCCCACACCACCTGCACCGTCATGCTCACCACCATATACTCCACCAACGTCACATACACTGCCCCACAACTAACCCACAATCATGCTCACACCCACATACTCCGCCAACATCACACACACTGCCCCACAACACAACCACCATCATGCTCACACCCACATACTCCACCAACATCACACACACTGCCCTACAACACACCCACCTTCATTCTCAACCCCACAATCAGCACCAACACCAGACACACTGACCCACATTACCCTCACCATCATGCTCACCCCAAAGTCTCCACAACCATCGCATATAATGCCCCACACCACCATCACCAATACACTCACGCCCACACAAACCACCACCAGGGCACACACTGCCCCACACCACCCACACCATCACACTCACACCCACACACTCCACCACCATCACCCACAGTGCCCCACACCACCCCAAAATCACGATCACCCCCACACACTCACCCACCATCACATACTCTGCCCCACACCACGCTTACTGACACGCTCACCCAACACACTCCACCACCATCACGTACACTACACCCCCAACCCGTACAATCACTCCCACCCTCACACACTCCACCACCATCACATACACTGCTCTACACCACCCCACCAACAGGCTCAGCCTCACACACTCCACCACCGTCACATGCATTGCCCCACACCATCCTCACCGTCACACTCAGGACTCATACTCCACCAACGTCACACATACAGCTCCACAACAACCCCACCATCATTCTCACCCCCAAAATCACTGTCATGCTCACCCCCACAATCTCCACCACCCTCACACACAATGCCCCACACCACCTTCACCACCATGCTCACCCCCACACACACCACCACCAGGGCACACACTGCCCCACACCATCCGCACCATCATGCTCACTGCCACACACTACAACACCATCACTCACTGCACCACACCACACCCAACGTCACGCGCATTCCTCTCCAACTCCACCACCATCACACACCAGCATCACACACATTGCCCCACACCTCCCCTGCCATCACGCTCATGCCCACACACTCCATCCCATCACTCCATCACCATCACACACACCGCTACATCACCACAACCATCACGATCAAACCCACATACTCCACCACCATCATACACTACCCCACACCATCCTCACCGTCACGCTCACGCCCATACACTCCAACACCATCACAGACACTGGCCCACACCACCCGCACCATCACGCTCACCGCCACACACTCCATCACCATCACTCACTGCACCACACCACACCCAATGTCACGCGCATTCCCTCCAACTCCACCACCATCACACATATTGCCCCACACCTACCCTACCGACACGCTCGCCACCACACACTCCATCATCATCACACACACCCCCACAACACCCTCACCGTCACACTCAACCCCACATACCCACCACCATCGCACACACCCCCACAGCACCGTCACTGATACGCTCAAACCCATACACTCCAACACCATCTTACACACTGGCCCACACTACACCCACCATCACGCTCAGCCCAAAACTCACCATCACACACACTGCCCACAACACCCCCAACGTCACACTGTCCCCAGACACTCCACCGTTATCACACATATTGCCCCACACCACTCTCTCCGTCATGCTCATATCCACACAATCCACCACCCTTTCACACACTGCCCCACATCGCCCTCACCGTCACCCTTTTCCCCACACACTCCACCACCCTCTCACAGACTGCCCCACACCACCCTCACCGTCACGCTCACTCCCACTTCCTCCACCACCATCACACGCACTGCCACACACCACCCTCAAAGTCCCCACATACTCCACCAAAAGCTCTCAGACTGCCCCACACTATGCCCACCGTCATGCTCCCCCCACACTCTCCACCACTATCATACACATTGCCACGTACCACCCTCACCGTCACACTCACCTCCACACAGTCCACCAACATCACAACACTGCCACACACTACACCACCGTCATGCTCACCTCCACACACTCCACCAACATGACACAGTCTGCCCTACACCACACTCACCGTCTCGATTACCCCAACACATACCACCGCCATCACACACTGCACACACCACACCCACCGTCACGCTCACTCCCTCCCACTCCACCACCGTCACACACACCAGCATCACACACACTGCCCCACACCTCCCTTACATCACGCTCACCCCCACACACTACACCACCATCACACACACTGCCTCACAACAACCTAACCGCCACACTCACCCGCACACAGTTCACCACCACCACACACTGACCCACACCACCCGCACCGTCAGTCTCACGCTCACACTCTCCACCACCATCACACACTCTGCCCTACACCACCCTCACCATCACGATCACCAACCCACAAACTCCACCACCATCACGCATACTGCCCCACACCTCTCCCATCGTCACGCTCACTCACTCCCACTCCACCATCATCACACACACCAGTATCACAAACAATACCCAACACTAACCCCAACGTCCTGCTCACCCACACACATTCCATCACTATCACACACACTACTCCAGAACAACCTAACCGGCACATTCACCCCACACACTTCACCACCACCACACACACTGCCCTGCTCGACTCACGCTGTCACTCTCCCCCTACACACTCCACCACCATCTCACACAGAGCCCCACACCATCCTCACCGACATGCCCACCTCCACACACTCGACCACCATCACAAACACTGCGACACACCATCCTCACCGTCACGATCACCCAATCGCACACAACCACCATCACACACTGCCCCTCTCTACTCCCTCCATCACTCTTACACCCACACACCCTCCACCACCATCATACACATTGCCCCATATATCCCTCACAGTGACTCTCACTCCCACACACTCCACCAACATCACACACACTGTCTCACACTACACCACTGTCATGCACATCTGCACACAATCCAACACCATCGCAACCAATGACCGACATCACCCCCACCATTACACTCACCACCACACGCTCCACCAGCATCACAAATTCTGCCCCACACCACACTCATCATCATGATCACCACAACACACACCGCCACTATCACGCACACTGCACCATACCACCCCCACTGTCACGCTTACCCACACACACTCCATCACCATCACAAGCACTGCCCCACACCACCCCTACCATCACGCTCACCGGCACTTAAAACTCCACCACCATCAAACACATTGCCGCACACCACCCTCATCGTCACACTCACCTCCACACACTCCACCACCATCACAAGCACTGCCTCACACCAACCCTACCATCACGCACACTCCCACTTACTCTATCACCATCACACACACTGCCCCACACCACCATGATCGTCATGCTTATCCCCATATAGTCCACCATTATCACACACATTGCCTCTGTCACGCTCAGATCCACACAATCCACCACTCTCTCACCCACTGCCCCACAACACCCTCACCGTCACCCTCATCCCCACATACTCCACCACCCTCTCACAGAGTGCCCCACACCATCCTCAACGTCAGGCTCACTCCCACACACTGCACCACAATGACACACACTGCCCCACTGAACCCTCTCCATCACGCTCACTCTCAGGTGCTCCACCGCCATCACACGCATGCCACACACCACCCTCAAAGTCACGCTCACCCCCACATACTCTGCCACCAGCTCACACAATGCCCCACACTATGCCCACCGTCACGCTCACCCCATTCTCTCCACGACTATCATACACATTGCCACATACCATCCTCAAATGCAACACTCACCTCCACAACTCTACCACCATTCCAAGCACTGCCCAACAACAACCCCACTATCACGCACACCCCCGCATACTCCATCACCATCACACAAACTGTCTCACACCACCTTCACCGTCACGCTCACCAGAACACACTTCACAAACATCACACACACTGGCCCACACCACCCTCACCGACACGCTCACTCCCACACACTCCACCACCATTACACACACTGTAACACACCACTCTCACCGCCACGCTCATGCCCACACACACCAGCACCAGCACACACGCTGCCCCACACTCATCCCACCATCACGCTCACCCCCAAACTCTCCACCACCATCACACACACACAGCCCCACAACACCACCACCATCACGCTTACACTCCACACTCCACCACAATCATGCACATTTCCCCACACCACCCTTCACTGACACGCCCACCTCCAAACACTGCGACACACCATCCTCACTGTCACTATCACACCATAGCACACAACCAGCATCACACACAGCCAAACTCCACCCCCTCCATCACGCTTACACCCACACACACGCTCCACCACCATCACAAGCACTGCCCAACACCACCCCTACCTTCACACTCACCGGCACTCACACTCCACCACCATCAAACACGTTGCTGCACACCACTCTCAACATCACACTCACCTCCACACACTCCACCATCACAAGCACTGACTGACACCAACCCCAACGTCACGCACACCCTCACATACTCCATCACCATCACACACACTGCCCCACACCACCCTCACCGTCACACTCACCAGCACACACTCCACTACCATCACGCACACTGCTCCCACACCACCCTCACCGTCACTTTCTCTCCTACACACTCCACCACCATCCACACACTGGCCCACAAAACCCTCAACGACACGCTCACTCCCACACACTCTATCACCATCACACACACTGCCTCCACACTACAGCACCGTCACGATCACCTGCACACACTCCAACACCATCACAAACACTGACTGACACCACCCCCGCCATCACACTCACCATCACACTCTCCAACAACATCACACACTCTGCTCCACACCTCACCTACCGTCACGATCACAACACACACCACCACCATCACCCCCACAAACTCTACCACCATCACACACACTTCACCCACACCACCCTCACCGTCACGATCTCCCCCACACACTTCACCACCATCACACACACTGTCACACACTACCCTCACCGCCACACTCACGCCCACACACACCAGCACCGGCACACACGCTGCCCCAAACTCACCCCACAATTACGCTCACCCCCAAAGACTCCACCACGATGACACACACTGTCGCACACCACCCCCACAGTTACACTCATCCCCACACACTCCACCACCATCACAAGCACTGTGCGACACCACCCCTACCTTCACGCTCACCGGCACTCACACTCCACCACCACTAAACACATTGACGCACACCACCCTCAACATCACACTCACCTCCACACACTGCACCACCATCACAAGCACTGCCCCACACCAACCCCAACGTCATGCCCACCCCCACATACTCCATCACCATCACACACACTGCCCCACCACCCTCACCGTCATGCTAACCAGCTTCACCACCATCACACACACTGCTCCCACACCACACTCACCGTCACGTTCTCCCCATACACTACACCATCACACACACACTGTCACACACCACCCTCACCGACACGCTCACTCCTACACAATCCACCACCATCACACACACTGCCCCACACCACCCTCACCGCAACGCTCATGCCCACCTCCCCACATTCGACCACCATCACACACGCCACGATACACCACCCTCACTGTTACGATCACACCATCGCACACAACCGCCATCACACACTGTCCCTCTCCACCCCCTCCATCAGCCTTACACCCATACACCGTCCACCACTATCATACACATTGCCCTGTACCACCCTCACAGTGACACTCACTCCCACACACTCCACCAACATCACACATACTGCCTCACACTACACCACCGTCACGCCCACATGCACACACTTCAACACCATCGCAAACACTGAATGACATCACCCCCACCATCACACTCGCCACCACACACTCCAACATCACACACTCTGCCCCACATCACACTCACCGTCATGATCACCACAACACGCACCAACACCATCACACACACTGCCCCACACCTCCCACACTGTCATGCTTACCCACACACACTCTATCAGCATCACAAGCATTGCCCCACACCACCCATACCGTCACGCTCACAAGCAAACACACTCCACCACCATCAACACATTGCCCCACATCACCCTCAATGTCACACTCATCCCACGCACTGCACCACCATCACAAGCACTACCCCACACCAACCCCAACGTCACGCACACCCCCACATACTCCATCACTGTCACCCACACTGCCCCACACCATCCTTACCTTCACACTCACCGCCACTTACACTCCACCACCATCAAACACATTGCCGCACACCACCCTCAATGTCACATTCTCCTCCACACAGTCAACCACCATCACAAGCACTGCACCACACCAACTCCACAGTCACGCACACCAGCACATACTCCATCACCATCACACACACTGCCCCACACCACCCTCACCATCACGCTCACTAGCACACACTTCATAACCATCACACACACTGCTCCCACACCACCCACACCGTCACGTTCTCCCACATATACTCCACCATCATCACACACACTGTAACACACCACCCTCACCATCACGCTCACCCCCACATACTCCACCACCATCACACACATTTCTCCCACACCACCCTCACCGTCACGTTCTCCCTCACACACTCCACCACCATCACACACACTGTCACACACCACGCTCACCGACACGCTTACTCCCAAACTCTCCACCACCATCACACACAAACACCCACAATACACGCACCATCACGATTACACCCACACACTCCACCACATTCACGCGCATTACCCCACACCACCACCACCGCCACCCTTACTCCCACACCGTCCACCACCATCGCAAACACTGACCCACATCACCCTCACCGTCATGCTCACCACCGCACACTCCAACAATATCACACACTCTGCTCCACACCACACTCACCGTCACAATCACCACAATACACACCACCATCATCACACACTCTGACCCTCACCACTCCCACTGTCACGCTTACCCTCACACACTCCACCACCATCACGAGAACTGCCCCACACCACCCCCACATTCACGCTCACCCGTGCACACACTCCACCACCATCAAACACATTGCCCCACGCCACCCACAACATCATACTCACCCACACACACTTCACCACCATTACACACACTTCCACACACCACCCCAATGGTAACGCTCAGCTCTACACACTACTCTACTATCACTCACACTGCCACACACCACCCCTACCATCACACTCACCCACACACAATTCACCACCGTCTCACACACACTGCCCCACAACAGCCCCAACGTAAGGTTCATCATAAAATCTCCAACTCCATCACTCACACTTCCCCTCAACATCCCCACGGTCACACGCACCCGCACACACTTCACCACCATCGCACACACTGCGCCACACCAGCCTCACCATCACGCTCACACGCACACACTTAACCAGCATCTCACACAGTGCCCCACACCACCGCTACCGTCATGCGCACCCACACACACTGCACCACCATCACTCACCCTGCCCTTAACCACGGCCACGGTCATGCTCACACCCACACACTCCACCACCATCATATACACTGCCCGACACGGCCACTACAGTCACGCTGACCCACATACACTGCGCCACCATCACTCACACTGCCCCACTCAGCCCTCTCCTTCAGGCTCAACCCCACACCTTGTCCCACCCTCACATACACTTATGCGCACCCGCACGCACTACACCACCATCACACCCACATAACTTCCACCAACATCACACATACTGCGCCACACCATCCTCACCGTCACGCTCACCCCCACACACTCCACCAGCCTCACACATAATGCCCCACACCATCCTCACCATCACGATCACCCCCACACACTCTACCACCATCGCACACACTGCTCCACGGACACCTCACTGTCACATTCATTCCGTCACACACTATCACCATCATACATACTGACCCACATCATCCTCACCATCACGCTCACCCCCATACAATCCACCACCAACACACACACAACCTACACCACCCCCACTGTCACACTCACACCACACACTGCACCACCAACACACACTGCCACACATCATCCCCACCGTCATGCACACTATCACACACTTCGCTACCATCACACACTGCCCCACACGACTTCCACCGTCAATCACTCCCAAATAGACATTCCACCATCTTCACACCCACTGCCCCACGCACCCCTCACCATCACTCTCACTCCCTCACACACTACCGCCATCGCACACACTGCCCACACCAGCCCCGCCATCAAGCTCAGCTGAAAGCACTACACAACCATCGCACACACTGCCTCACACCACTCTCATCGTCAGGCTCACACCCACACAACTTCCACCACCATCACACACACTGCCCCACATGACCCTCACCGTCATGCTCAGCCCAAAAACTCCACCACCAACACACACACTGCCCACAACACCCTCACCATCACGCTCACTCCCAACACTCCAACAGCCTCAAACAAACTGCCCCACAACCCACTCACCATCACACTCACCCTTACACACTCCACCACCATCACACACACTGCTCCACGCCACTCCCACCGTCACGCACACCCCCACACACTCCACCACCACCACACAAACAGCCCCACACCACCTTTACCATTACACTCACCTCCACACACACCACTAACCTCACACACACTTCCCCACACCTGCTCCACTGTCACGCTCACCTTCGCACACGACATCACCATCACACACACTACCTCACACCACCCTCACTGTCAGGCTCACAGTCACACAACTTCCAACACCAACAAACACACAGCCCCAACACGACACTCACCATCACGTTCAGCGTAAAATTCCACCATAATCAAACACACACAGCCCCACATCACTGCCACCGACACACACACCCCCACACATTCCACCCCTCTCACGCACACTGCCCCAAACCAGCTGCACCATCACGCTCACCGCTCCACACCACCCCGACCGTCACACTCACCCACACACACTCAACCACCATCACACACATTGTGCTCCACACCATCTTCACCACCAAACTCACCTCCATAGACTCCACAGCCATCACACACTGCCTCACAACACAACCACCGTCACACTCAACCACACACACTAAACCACCATCACACCCACTGCCCTACACCACGCTCACCGTCACGTGCACCATCATAAAGTCCACCATCATCACACACACTGTCCCACACAAACCCCACAATTAAGCTCACGACCACACACTCCACCACCCTCACACACACTGCCCCACACAACCCCCAATGTCACGCTCACCACCACACACTCCACCAGCCTCACACACACTGCCCCACAACACAATCACTATCAAACTCACCCACACACACTCCACCACCATCACACACACTACTCCCACTGTCACACTCACCCGAACACACTCCACCACCTCACACACACTGCACCACATCACCCACACCGTTATTTTCACTCCTACTTACTCTGCCACCATTACACACTGCCCCACGCACCCCTCACCGTTACACTCACTCCCCCACACACCACTGCTATCACACACACTGACCCAAATCATCCTCACCGTCACCTTCACCCACATACACTCCACCACAAACACATTCACTAAACTACACCACCCCCCCAGTCACGCTCACCCCCACACAGTCCACCACCGTCACACACACTGCCCCACACCAACCCCACCGTCACTCACACCGTCACACACTCCGCCACCATCACACCCTGCCCCACACGACCCTCACCATCACGCTCACCCAAATAAATACTCCACCAACCTCACACACACTGCCCCACGCACGCCTCACCGTCACACTCACTTCCTCACACACCACCAGCATTGCACACACTGCCCCACACCAGCCCCACTGTCACGATCACCAGCATGCACTAAACCTCCATCAGACACACTGCCTCACGCCACCCTCATCGTCAGGCTCACACCCACACAACTTCCACCACCAAAACACACACTGCCCCACACGACCCTCACTGCCAAGCCCAGCCCACAAACTCCACCACCATCACACACACTGCCCTCCACCGCACCCCAGTCACGCTCACCGCCACACCCTGCACGACCAACACACATTCTACTCACTCAGCCATCACCTTCACACTCACCACTACACCCTCGACCACCCTCGCACACAATGCCCCACTGCATCCTCACTGTCACACTCAACCCCAGACACTCCATCCCAATCTCACACACTGCCCTACACTACCCCCACAGTCACGCTCACCCCCACACTCACCACCAGCATCGCACACACGGCCCCACACCAGGCCCACTGTCATGCTCACCAGCATGCACTACACCTCCATCACACACACTGCTCCACACGACCCTCACCATCACGCTCAGCTCATAAACTCAACCACCAACACACAGAATGCCCCACACCGCCCTCACTGTCACGATCACCCCACACACTTCACTGCCATCACACACACTGCCCCACAACGCACCCACCGTCACGACCACCACTTCACAAACCAGCACCATATCACTCACAATGCCCACACCACGCTTACTCCCACACACTCCACAATAATCACATCTAATGCCGCACACCTCCCCTACCGCCATACACACCCCCACCCACTCCATCACCATCAGACATACTGCCCCACACCACACTCACCTTCACGCTCACACTCACACACTACACCAGCCTCACACAAACAGCCCCACACCACCTTCACTGTCACACTCACCTCCACACACACACCGCCACCCTCACACACACTGCTCCACACCAGCACCACTGTCACGCTCACCCGCACTCACTACAGCACCATCACACACTGCCCAACAGCACTCCCACCGTCACACACAACCTCACACACTCCACCAGCCTCACACACATTGCCCCAACCCACCCTCATGGTCATGCCCACCCCCACACACACTACCAGCATCTCACACTCAGCCCCACTCCACCCCCACGGTCACATTCACCCACAAACACTCCAACACCCTCACACACACTGCCCCACATCACCCTCATCGTTACACTCACCACCACACAGTCAACTACCATCGCACACATTGGTTCACACCACCCTCAACGTCACACACACCCCCACACACTCAACTACCATCACACACACTGCCCCACGCCAGCCTCACAGTTATGCACACCCCCACACCACCACCACCATCACACACACTGCTCTACACCACCCCCACCGTCACACTCACCCACACACACTCCACTACCATCACACATACACAGACCAGTAACTGGATCACCATTACACTCACCCGCACACAAACCACCACCATCACACACACTGCCTCATAACACCATCACCGTCACACTCATTCACACAACTTCCACCACTACCATAAACACGGCCCTCACCGTCATGCTCACCCCCCACACTCCACCATCCTCACACAAACTGCCCCACAACACCCCCACCGTCATGCTCTCACCCCCACACACCACCAGCATCACACACACTGCCCCGCACCACCCTCACCAGCACAGTCATCCACACACTCCACCACCATCACATATACTGCCCCACACCAGCCCCATCTTCATGCTCACAAAACCCTCCACCATCCTCACACATAGTTCCCCACAACACCCTCACCATCACGCTCATCTCCATGCACTCCACCACCATCACCCACAGCCCCACACACTCCACCATCACCATACAAACAGCCCCACACCGCCTTCACCGTCACACTCAGCGTCACACACACCACCACCCTCACAAACATTGCCCCAAACCAGCCCCACCATCATGGTCACCCACATGCACTACACCACCATCACACACACTGCCTCACGCCACACTCATCGTCAGGCTCACACCCACACAACTTCCACCACCAACACACACACTGCCCCACACAACCCTCACCGTCAACCTCAGCCCACAAACTCCACCACCATCACACGCACTGCCCTACACCGCACCCCAGTCACTCTCACCGCCACACCCTGCACGACCATCACACATTCTGCCCCACGCAGCCATCCCCCTCACGCTCACCATCACACCCTCGACCACCCTCACATACAATGCTCCACTTCATCCTCACTGTCACACTCACCCCCACACACACCACCACCATCACACACACTGCCCTACACCACCCTCACCATCAAACCCACCTCCATATACTCCACAGCCCTCACACAGACTGTCCCACAACACAACCACCGTCACACTCACCCACACGCACCCAACCACCATCACACAAACTGCCCACGCTCACCGTCACGGTCACCATCATAAACTCCACCACCATCACACACACTGCACCACACCACCCCCACAATTATGCTCACGGCCACACACTCCACCACACTCATACACAAAGACTCACACCACCCCCACTGACTCACTCACCCCCACCCACTCCACCACCCTCACACACACTGCCACACACCAACCCCACCGTCTCGCTCACCCGCACACACTACACAACCATCACACGCACTGCCCCACACCACCCCCACCGTCACTATCAGCACAACTCTCCACCACCAAAACACACACAGTAGCACACAGCACCCCCACCATCACGCCAACACCCACACACTACACAAAATCACGCACCCACTGTCCCACACCTTCCTCATAGTCACGCTCACCCCACACAATCCACCACCCTGACACACACTGACCCACACCAGCTCTAGCGTCACTGTCACCCGCACACACTACACCACCCTTACACACACTGCCACAAACCACCAGCACGTCACGCTGACCACCTCACACCATCCCCACCGTCACACTCAACCACACACATGCAACCATCATCACACACACTGCCACATACCACGCTCACGGCCATGCTACTCCCCCCACCCCACCAGCATCACACACACTGCCCCACACCAAGCTCAAAGTTACGCTCACCCCACACACTCTACCACCTTCACATATACTGCCCCACACCAGCCCCACCATCACGCTCACCACAACACATTCCATCAGCCTCAAACATACTGCCCCACACCACCCTCACCGTCATGCTCATCCCCACACAGTCATCCAGCCTCAAACATACTTCTCCACACCACCCTCACCGTCACACTCACCTCTACACACTCCAACACGATCACACGCACTGCCCCACACCACTCCCACCATCACCACACAAGCAGCCCCACACCATCTTCACCGTCACACTCACCTCCACACACGTCACCACCCTCACAAACACTGCCCCACACCAGCCCCACCGTCACGGTCACCCGCACGCACTACACCACCATCACACACACTGCCTCACGCCACACTCATCGTCGGGGTCACACCTACACAACTTCCACCACCAACACATACACTGCCCCACACCACCCACCTCTTCTCGCTCACCACCACAAACACCACCACCATCACACACACCCTCACCGTCATGCTCACCGTCACATACTTCACCACTATCACACACTGCCCCACACCACCCTCACCTTCACGCTCGCCCCCACACACTCAACCACCGTCACACACACTGCCCCACACCACCCACACCATTATGCTCACCCCCACCCACTCCACTACCCTAACCCACAATGCCTCACACTACCCCAACCGTCTCGCTTACCCGTGCACACTATACAATCATCACACACACAGCACCATACAATCCCCACCGTCACAGTCACCGCACACTCCACCACCATAACACATACACTGCCACACAACACCCCCACCATCACGCCAACACCCACACACTCCACAAAAGTCACGCACAGTGTCGCACACGATCCTCACCGTCACCCTCACTACCACACTCTCAACCAACATCACACACACTGCCCCACACCATCCTCACCGTCACGCTCACACCACACAATGCACCACCATCATACACAATGACCCACACCACCTTCTCCGTTCCGCTCAGCCCCAAACACTCCACCACCCTCACCCGCATTGCCCCACACCAGACCTAACATCACTCTCACCAGCACACACTACACTATGCTCACACACACTGTCCCATTCCACCCTCACAGTCATGCTCCCCCCACACGAAACCAGCATCACACACACTGCCGAACATCATCCTCACCGTCACGCTCACCACCACACACTCCACCATCATCACACACATTCCCCACACCACCCCCACCGTCACACTCACCACCACACACTCCACCACCATCACACACATTCCCCACACCACCCCCACCGTCACACTCATGCACACTCACTCCAACACCCTCACGCAGACTGGCACACACCACCTCCACCGTCACACTCACCCCCACACATTCAAGCACCATCACACACACTGCCCAGCCCACGCCCACCGTCACACTCACCCCTCCACATTCCACCACCATCACACACACTGGCATACACCACCCTCACCGCTACACTCACCATCATAAACTCCACCACCATCACACACACTGCCCCCCAACACCTCCACCCTCACACTCACCCCCACACACTAAATCACCAACACACATATGGCTCCACACCATCCCCACTTTCATGCAGATCCCCACACACCACCACCCACACACACACTGCCCCACGCCAACCCCACCATCTCGCTTACACACACACACTGCACAACAATCGCACACACTGCCCCACACCACCCCCACCATCACGTTCACCCCAAACTCCACCAAAATTGCACATACACTGCCACGTAGCTCCTCCACCATCACGCCAACACACAAAAACTCCAAAAAATCATGCACACTGTCCCACACAATCCTCACCGTCACGCTCACCCACACACTCCACCACCATCACGCACACTGCCCCACAGAACCCTCATCATCATGCACATCCCCAAACATTCCACCATCCTCACACACACTTCCTTACACTAACCCCGTCATGCTCACCCACACACACTCCACCACCATCACACACAAAGCCCCACACATCACACACCAGCACACTCACCACGACAGACTCCACCATCATCACACACACTGACCCCCACCACCCGCGCTGTCACATTCAACAACACTCACTCCACCAACCACACACACACTGCCCCACACCACCCCCGCCGTCTCGCTTACCCGCACACACTACATAACAATCACACACACTGCCCCACACCACCCGCACCATCACACTCACCCCCAAACTCCACCACCATAGCACACACGCTGCCACGCAAATCATCCACCATCATGCCAACACCCACACACTCCACAAAAATCATGCAAACTGTCCTACACGATCTTGACCGTCACGCTCACCCACACACTCCACCATCATCACCCACACTGCCGCACAGAACCCTCATCGTCACGCACACCCCCACACATTCCACCATCTTCACACACAATTCCTTACACTAACCCCGTCATGCTCACCCACACACACTCCACCACCATCACACACACTGCCCCACACATCACCCACCATCACACTCACCACGACAGACTCCACTACCATCACACACCCTGACCCCCACCACCCGCGCCGTCACATTCAACACCACTCACTCCACCACCATCACACACACTGCCCCACACAACCCCCACCATCACGGATACCGTCACACACTCCACCACCTTCACACACACGGCCCCACACCAGTCCCACCGTCACGATCACCCGCACAAACTCCACCACCATCACACACACTAATGCACACCAGCCTCACCGTCACACTCACCTCCTCACATTCCACCACCATCATTCACACTGCCCCACATCACCTCCACAATCACGCTCACCTCCACACACTCCACCACATCATACACACTGCCCCATACCACCCACACCATGACACTCACCCCATAACCCTCCAACACCATCACACACATTGCCCCACACCACCCCCACCATCACACTCACCCCCACATACTCCACCACCATCACACACACTGTCCCATACGACTCTCACCTTCACGCTCACCCCCACACACTCCACTACGCTCACAAACACTGCCCCACACTACCCTCACCTCCACGCTCACATTCACAGAGTCCACCACCATCACACACACTGCGCCAAACCATCCTTACCATCACTCTCACCCTCACCCACTCCACCAGCCTCTCACAGACTGCCCCACACCACCCTCACCGTCACGCTCATCCCCAACCACTCCATCGTCCTCACACGCACTGGCCACAGCACCCTCACCATCACGCTTACCGCCACACACTCTGCCACACTCACACACACTGCCCCAGACCACCCTCACCATCACTTTAATTGCCACAAACTCAACCTCCATCACACACACTGCCCCACACCACCCCCACTAGCATGCTCACCTCCACACACACCATCATCACACACACTGCCCCACATCACCCTGACTGCCACACTCATCCCCACCTACACCACCTCCCTTACAAACACTGCCACACACCTCCCCCACTATCAGCTCACCCCCACACACTCGACAACCATCATGCACTCTACCCCACACCACCATCATCGCACTCACCCCCACATACTCCCCCACCATCACACATCTGGCCCACACCACCCTCACCTTTACGCTCACCCCCACACACTCCACCACCCTCGCACACACTGCCCCACACCACCCTCCCCTTCACGCTTACACCCACACAGCCCACCACCATCACACACTGCGCCACACCACCCTCATCGTCACGCTCACCCCCTTACACTCCACGATGCTCTCGCAGACTTGCCCACGCCATCATTACCATCATGCTCACCCCAACAAATCCAATACCCTCACACACACTGCCCCACAACACTACCACCGTCACGCTTAACCCACACACTCCACGACACTCACACACAATACCCCACACGACTCTCACCATCAAGTTCACTCCCACACACTCCAACACCATCACGCACACTGCCCCATACCACCCCCATTGTGACGTTCATGCCTTGACATTCCACAATCACACACACTGCCCCACACCAACCTCACTGTCGCACTCACCCCCACACACTCCACCACCCTCCCACACACTACCCCACACCAACCTCACCATCACATTCACCCCCACACACTCCATTACCATAACACACACTGCCCCACCATCACATTCAGTCTCTCGCACACTCCCCCTGCATCATGTTCACATGCCCATGCAGTCGCCCCCCTTCATACTCCTCACACACGTTAAACTGAGTTCTTGCCTGTGAACACCGACCCCGTCCATCCCCTCTATATGGCCTTTGACCCCATTCCCATTCTACTACCTGAGTAACAGACAGTGGTTCCCACACAGTGTGTTCTGTATGTAACATCCGTTTGTACCAGTCACAGACACAGCCTATGGTGCCACTCCAACTGTTACCTCCGAGTAACGGCTCGTGTTCTCACTCCCACTATGACCCCGAGCAATGGCGTTTGGCCCAAACACCATACTGTGGTTCTAGCAATGGCCTGACATGCCATCCCAATCCTTATTTCCAATCATCGGCCTGAAGATTGACAAGTCTCTTCTGTTCCCACAGCACCGAAGGTTTCGAGGAAGTCAGTAAAATTCGGAGGTTATGATTGCAAGATGGAGAGACAGTGATTGAGATTGGGGAATGCAATGACAGTGGAATTGAGTGTGTAATTGGAAAAGGAAGTTGAACAATGGCACAGTGGGAGAGATACATGGAGAGAGGTTGTTAAAGGGAGCAAGGTGAGTTCTGCTGAGAGACAAGTTGGAGTGGGAGACCCAGAAGTGAAAGTAAGGACAGAGTGAATTAAATCCGACTCCTGAGCTCAGGGCCCAGTGCCCTCCCCTGAGGACCAACACTTGCAGATGAGTCTGTCTCTCTCCAGCTCAGCTTCTCCAACACAAAGACACACAACAATATCGGTCACTCTACTGCTCGGCACGCTTTAATGAACATTTTTATTGTTTACAAATGGAAGTGATGGATACAGTCAGTGGGATGGTGGCTTTTCTCACTGGCCCCTGAATTTTGAGAAACATTGAAGTGTATCCCTGTAACACGCCTGTGGGATAAGGATGGACAAACCAGCACTACCCTCAGTCTGTTACCATAGCGATAGGCTGCTCCATCGCTGAAACACTGAACTGAAATGAGAAAATCCCGGATGGATTGATTAATGAGGGAATATGATTGATTGATGGATTTGGGTAAAGGGATATTTCAGCACATTCTTCAGCTGCTGCCTGAACTTAGTCTGGGTCACGGCATAAATCGCGGTGTTTGTGCAGCAACTGAGGAGCTGCAGCATGAAGCCCAGTTCCTGCACAAAGTCATCGAAATGCAGAAACTGATACCCAATCAACCACATCCGTCTCCATATAGAATACAGCATTAACATTGACCATAAGAGGATGAAATTGGCCGAGATCACAAACAGTAAAATGATGGATTTTTTTCGGTTTCTCATTTCAATGTCAGACTGAGCGTCCCCATTGGTGTGAGCACGGAATCTCCTGCGGGCTCTGCTGGTCACTAAAATGTGTCTGATGGTGAGAACATTGAGCAGCAGAATCAGGAGAAATGGGACACACGGGGTTAGAATGTGGTGGAGGAACTCAATTGCCACCCAGACACTGGAGTCACGAACAGCATCTGTTACATCACAAAACCAGGGGGCGTTACAAGCCAATAATGAGCCATGAAAATAAAATACCAGGAAATATTCTTTAAAAAGCTCAGCACAGTCACTGCTCCCAGAACCACAGCCGTTGTTTTTTCACTGCAATATTTACTTTTCAGCTTCGGGCAACAAATGGCCACAAACCGGTCAAAGGTGAAAGTGACGGTGAACCAGACAGAGCAGTCAGTGGCTGCATAAAGCAGGACAGCGTGGATATTACACACAGGGACGGTGTCACTCAGGAAATAAAACTGTTCCGGAAAAACAATAGGAATGTGTCTCAGTATTATGTCGAGGATAATGACCAGGAGATCCGCCGCTGCCATGGCCCCCAGGTAACGTTTGACACATGGAGACAATCCACAATCTTTATAAAGCAGGACGTAGATGGTCACGACGTTGACTGTGGGGAAGGAAAACAAACCCATTATCCATCAACTTGGAGGCAAAGAGACCCGTTTGATTGGGGTCCCAGTGAGATTTTCAAATGTGTCACAATATTCAGGGATTCATTAAGATAATTGCAGCTGGAATAACAATTGGAAAGTTCTGAATTACTGACAAAAATGTGACATAAACCACAAAAAACCCACCCTCCCCAAACACGCAGAGACACACCCATAAGGACAGATGGTTTCTAGAACATTCCCACACACTCGATCTCTCGAGAGCAGGCACAGGTCACTTCTTCCCCATTCCTAATACGGAGGGTGGAAATGTTGCTGTCCTGAAGGATTCTCTCCCAGTTTGCTGAAGACAAACGGAGTTTGGGAATTCCAGTGTTTTATTCTATATTGTGGTCGATCCTGTGTCGTGAAAAAATGCAAACGCAGGGAAAACGTATTCATCCCTATAACTGCCTGAGGGGCCTTCGGAACAGTGTCACCTTCTCCCTGGAACGGGATCTCTTCCCTCGGGATTTTATCGTTTGTCCAATTCACTGACGTCCGGCCGTTCACAAACAATGTCAGGGACAGAATATTCCGGCGAATGCCAGTTATATAATGTCGGGGACAGAACGTTCCAGGGAATGTCAGTTATAGAATGTTGGGGACAGAATGTTCCGGGGAATGTCAGTTATAGAATGTCTGGGTCAGAACGTTCTGGGGAATGTCAGTTATAGAATGTCTGGGTCAGAACGTTCCGGGGAATGTCGGTTATAGAATACCTGGGTCAGAACGTTCTGGGGAATGTCAGTTAGAAAATGTCGGGGACAGAACGTTCTGGGGAATGTCAATTATAGCATGTTGGGGACAGACCGTCCCTGGGAATGTCAGTTATAGAATGATGGGGACAAAATGTATCGGGGAATGTCAGTTATGGAATGATGGGGCAGAATATTTTGGGGAATTTCAGTTATGGAATGCTGGGGACAGAACGTTTTGGGGAATGTCATGTGTAGAATGTTGGGTACAGAACTTTCCAGGGAATGCCAGTTATAGAATGTCAGAGACAGAACGTTCCGGGGAATGTCAGTTATAGAATGTTGGGGACAGAATGTTTCTGGGAATGTCAGTTATAGAATGTCGGGGACAGAATGTTCCGGGGAATGTCAGTTATTGAATGTTTGGGACAGAACGTTCCGGGGAATGTCAGTAATAGAAATGTTTGGGTCAGAATGTTCCGTGGAATGTCAGTTATAGAATGTTGGGGACAGAACGTCCCTGGGAATGTCAGTTATAGAATGTGGAGGACAGAATTTTTCGGGGAATGTCAGTTATGGAATGTTGGGGACAGAACCTTCCAGGGAATGTCAGTTATAGAATGTCGGGGACAGAACGTTCCAGGGAATATCAGTTATAGAATGTTGGGGACAGAACGTTCCGGGGAATTCCTTGAACTGTCCATCACCTTTCCTCCCTATCCACCCGCAACATGATGTACTGTGCCAGGTCACAGTGTAACATTAATGGGATGAGAGACTGAGGGTCCAAAAACAGGAATGGGAATAAAGGCATTGCCAGATCATCTGAAATTGTTAGATATACCACATTCTCAATCCTCCTCACAGAACCAGCCCAGACACCATACAACCAGAGGAGATATCTGTTCACCGTGGAACACTGTGTAGACCAAGCCAGTGTACTGCTCAGTACAACCCAGCAATCTGTCCAGAGTGGAACACTGTGCAGATTCAACCATTGCACTGGTCAATACATGTTCTGGAATCTGTCCAGAGTGAAACACTGCATACACCATGCCAGACGACTTATCATCAAACCTAGACAGGACACTCATGCACAATGGCAAGCTGGGAGAGAGACAGAAAAGCTGCAGATGCTGGAATCCAGAGGTGACAGGCAGGAAACTGGGAGAACACAGCATGCCTGGCAGCATCAGGAGATGGTGAAGTCGATGTTTCCGGTGTAACACTTCTGCAAGAGTCCTGAAGGAGGACGACACCCAAAACATCAAATTCTACACCACCTGATGCTGCCTGGATTGCTGTGTTCCTCCAGCAAGTATTCAGCATGGGAAGCAGTGCAGACCACACCCGTGCATTGATCTATAAACCCAGACTAGGTATCTGTCCAGCATGGGGAGCTGTGCAGACAGCAGCAGACACTATTATATGAACCTGAAACAAATATCCATCCAGCCTGGGGAGCTGCACAGACCACATCATTGCAGTATCGATAAACCTCAACCAGATAGCCTGACCAGCACAGCGAACTGTGCAGTGATCACACATGAATTAATCTTTAAAGCAGGAGCAGTTACCCCCCCACCTCCCACCCCCCAGCATGTGGAACTGTGTACACCATCCCAGTGCATTGATCTATAAGCCAGGAACAGTTACCCTCCCAGCATGGAGGACTGTGTATCCTACCCAAGTCCTTTGATGTGTAAACCAAGAGCAGTTACCCTCCCAGCATGTAGGTCTGTGTACCCCACCCCACAGCATTGATCTGTAAATCAGGAGCAGTAACCCTCCCAGCATGTAGGTCTGTGTACACCACCCCAGTGCATTGATCTGTAAACCGAGGGAGCAGTTAACCTCCCAGCATGTAGGTCTATGTACACCACCCCAGTGCATTGATCTGTAAACCAAGAGCAGCTACCCTCCAAGCATGTAGGACTGTGTGCACCACCCTAGTGCATTGCTCCGTAACATTGTCTTAGATCACTGCCCAGCGCGGCGAAACTTGCAGCCAATGCTGGAAGTGACAGCATGGGTAGCTCCCATCCATTTACAGCTCCGCTTCTCCATTGTGCCATGACACGGGTGTGAACATCACTGCCAGAGAGAGATGGCGGGGGAATCAGTTTAAATATAACCACAAGGGAGGAGTTTGGGGGATAGACAGAGAGGTGGAGACTGAGAGACAGTGTCATGGAAGGATGTGTTCCCAAGATTCAGAATGCTGAAATGTAGACACTTCATTAGCATCCCTTAATATGAACCAGTATTCATTGAGTGTGACAGAGGGATCGTCTGCACGAGTCTGAGCTGGTTTCCTGGTGCGATCGTATCAAACTCAACTCATTATCTACCCACCCCACCCCATGGTGTCCCGCTCATTTAATACCAGCCCGACTCTCCCAACCATCATGGCTGGAGAGACTCACCATCGCCCGGATATCCCTGGATATTCCGTGATCCCTGGCACTGGTGCCACCTTTAAAAGGCCAACGGGCACACTGCTGAGCTTTCTCAGTTTGGAGCTGCCCTGCACAGTTTACCCTGAGCATGGCAGATAAGGGGCAATTACACCACAGTTTGTCGACAGGGGCACGGAGTTCCTGGTGACTGGGCTAGTACACAGTCGGACCATTCTCTTCCCAGAGGGGGCCACACGACCAGAACCACCGAGCATGGTCTGCGCTCACCACTCATCTCAGTGCATTATCTGTGGTCTGAAGAAATGTCCAGCACTACAGGCCAATCATCAATAAACTTCCCCCCCCCACCCCCCCCCCCCCGTCAGGATAACGCTCACCTTATTCTCTCTGCTTCCTCACGCTCACTGTTTCATACTTACCCCCGAACAAGGCTCATGCTCCACCACTCTCACTATTGCATGCAGCACCTTCCTCTTACTCGATCTCTCTCTCTCTCTCTCTCTCTCTCTCTCTCTCTCTCTGTAACCTCTTCAGTTACACCATTAATTCTGCATGGATACAACACTGTGGACTGACTCCCTCTGGTCATCTCACCATGACTCAGTACACCCCCTACACCAGCACTAACACCAAAGCCACCCACTCCCACCCTCCCTCCCCTTCTCCCATTCCAGGAGAAACAGCCTGGAATAGGACAGAATGGGCTAAGCCGGGTTGTGGAGTGCCCGACATCCGTTCCCTCACGCCCCTTCCCCCGCCATGTGGGGAGGACCCTGGAACGAGCCGGAGAGGACTGGGAAACCTCGTTTGGAGATTCTGAAACATCCACGACCCACCGACCGAGTAAGGAGCAATGTTCAGTGAAGAGCAATTCTCACTTTAAACCAATTGGCAGCTCCGTATCCCCCTGGCACAACTTAGAAGCCGTGGTGCCACCTCCCATTTGTGTCGAGCTGGTACAAATGGAATCCCCACGGTCTCGGTGGGCAGGAGGGTGGGCTCACAACACATTGACATCACCACCTCCGAGAAAGGGAGCACGGAGGCTCCCTCCTAAACCACCTCCTGTAAACCGCTCCGATACTGAAACTAATCAGTGAAAGTTACTGCTGTCCCCACTTGTCCTGATATCTTCAACAATCTGTGCTCATATACACGCAACTCTCTCTGCTTCTGCAGCCCCTTTATAATGGCACAACTTGTTTTATACAGTCTTGCATTTTTTCCTTGTGTGCATCAAAGTGCATCACCTCACACTGCTCTGCACTGATCCCCATCTGCCATACACCTGAACATTACACCAACGTGTCACTGTCCTGTTAGAGCTCCACACTGTCCTCCATAGACTTCAGAGTTCTTCCAGATTCGGTGCCATCTACAAACATTGAGATTGTCATAGCGTCACAGTCGGCATGAAACAACTGAAATCCTGCCACACTCACGAGAGTGAACAAGTGAACTACTGATATGTTCACACGGATGGAGTCGAATTATCTGATGGTGTCAATGAAGCAACAAAAATCCTGACACATACGAGACAGAGTAGAAGAAATATTGACAAACCACAGAGCAAGAGAAATCCGGATAGGTTCCACTTATCTATATTCATCAGGGTATAATGTGATGAAGTTGTAACTCTGTGTTGTACCTTTAAGAGAGGGTGAATGCTGTTCTGAACAGAGAACTTCCAAGCTCCTGGGATATGAGAGGATGGCAGACCCAGAACCACTATATTGCTATAGAGCTGGATTCGGGTAATAAGTGGTTAAGAGAAAGAGGGTCCAGGAGACGTGATAAATTGATGTAAAATGTTCACTTTCATAGAGAAAAAAAACTGTCTTTTTTTTTATTTAACCAGATCTGGAACGCATATTATAACAGTTTATGAGGCAAATTGAGCATTATTTTATGTTTCATTTAAGTTACCAGATGAGCTTCACGCCGTGTCCTAACTATTCCCGTGTGTGTATCTGTGTGTCCCAGTGTGGGGCAGGTCTGGCAGTCTCTGTGTTGCTTAAAGTGATGCAATGCCACCCTTTGCTGGCCTCCCCACGCCACTGCATAGGCATTGGGTGACGGTGAAAACCAACAGGGATTCATTCAGAGAGGGGGAGGGAGAGGGCAGCTGCTCACAGCACCATCCAAACTGATGTCTTATCCATGTGCTGATCTAAATGTCCTTTAAACGTTGTAACTGTCCCTCCTTTCACCACTTCCCTGGAAGTTCATTCCACACACAAGTCAGATTCTGTCTAAAATAATTACCTCTCAAGACTTGTAAATCTTTTTCCTCGCACCATAAAATGTCCCTCAATTTTGAAACCCCAACTCTAGGGAAAAGATATGAGACCTTCAGCTTATCTGTACCCCTCATTATTTTATAAACCTCTGTAAAGCTACCCCATAATCTCATACTCTCCAGTGAAAACAGTTCCAGCCTACTCACCCTCTCCTCATAGCTCAATCCCTCAACTCCCAGCCACATCCAGATTAATCTCTTCTGAACCCTCTCCAGCTTAATAATGTCAAGGTGAATAATATCAAAATGAATAGTCAAGGTGTTTTCTAAGGGTACGGAGAGTCCAAAACTAGAGTCCTTTACTTCCCTCCAAGGCCCCAAGGCATCCTTCCATATCGACCACAAATTCACCTGCACCTCCACTCACATCATATATTGCATCTGCTGCATCCGATGTGGCCTCCTCTATATTGGGGAGACAGGCCGCCTACTTGCAGAACATTTCGGAGAACACGTCTGGGACACCCGCACCATCCAACCTAACCACCCCGTGGCTCAACACTTCAACTCCCCCTCCCACTCCACCAAAGTCATGCAGATCCTTGGACTCCTCCGTCGCCAGACCCTAGCAACATGACGGCTGGAGGAAGAGTGCCTCATCTTCCGCCTATGAACCCTCCAAACACAAGGGATTAACTCAGATTTCTCCAGTTTCCTCATTTCCCCTTCCCCCACCTTATCTCAGTCAAATCCCTCAAACTCAGCACCGCCTTCCTAACCTGTACTCTTCTTCCTCACCTCTCCGCCCCCACACCCACTCGGGCCTATCACCCTCACCTTGACCTCCTTCCAACTATCACATTTCCAACGCCCCTCCCCCAAGTCCCTCCTCCCTTCCCTTTATCTTAGCCTGCTGGATACACTTTCCTATTTCCTAAAGAAGAGCTCATGCCCGAAACGTCGATTCTCCTGCTCCTTGGATGCTGCCTGACCTGCTGTGCTTTTCCAGCAACACATTTTCAGCTCTGATCTCCAGCATCTGCAGTCCTCACTTTCTCCTCTGAGACCCAAACCTGATCAGCTACAATCTTAGTGCCTATGGGGAAGGGTCAAATTCTCTAATGACCCACTTCTGTCCCTCAGTCTCATGTTTCTGCGTTCTATTCAGCCCTGCAAACCTGCTAGACAGGAGCAGTTGGAGGCAAATTATGCCTATAACCTGGTGCACAGAAACATTCATCCCCTCAATACTGTCATGCGCGCTTTGAAGTAATTTGGGAAATGGAATTGGAAAATCCAGGCTGGGTATGAAAGAAGCCTCTCATCTCTCTTTACAGAGCTTCCCCTCACAGAAACTTGTGATTCATTTGTTGATCATGTTTTACACCCAGATTCACTGTGAATACAGCCCACACATCATCCAGAGATGGCTCACAAAATCCTCTGGTCTCCTAGACTGTAACATTCAATAACTGAACATTCATGAAAATAACACCCACTAACTTTCCAATAACAGAATGTGAGAACATCAGAAACAGGGGCGGGTCGTTCACTCCCCAAGCCTGCCTTTCCCTTCACAAAGATCATGATTGATCTGCTCTTGGTCTAAAATCCTCTTTCATACCCAATTCTTCATTGCCCTCAACTCTCTTACAGGTCAATATCCATATACCTCCTCTTCAAATACTTTCAGTCATCTAGCTCCCAGAACACGCTTGAGATGAGAAATCCTGACATTCAATACCACCTGGTTGAAGAAGACACTTGCTGCCCCTATATCTTGGCTTATTGATATGAACAAACAAGGTTGGCTCAAGGGTTCAGGTAAAAATGTCTGGCCCTGATATCAAGTCAGGGGTTGACGTTTACTGACATCAAGGGGCTTATCAAAACTGGAATTAATGGGAATTAGTGTAAACTCTCCAGTGTTTGGAGTCGAACATGCCACAAAGGAAAATGATCATTATCTCAGTCCTGGTCATCTCTGTTGGAGATTCTCAGGATAGCTTCCTCTTCACAAACATCTTCAGCTGCTTCATCTATGTCTCCCCTCTCCCCACTCTCCCCACCAAAAGATCAGAAGTGGGGATAGTCACTGAAGATTCCACAATGTTCAGTACATTTTGTCCCCCATCAGCTCCTGAATTGGTCTGTGTCCATGAGCAGCAAGACCCAAATTCCGTTGATGCTTGTGTTGTTAAAAGGTCTGTGACATTCATGTAACAGTACTGCTAGATTATGCACATTGCCACAGTGAAATGAAGAGTTCATTCATCACCTCATGCTGGTTTCACAGGAATATGAGGAAGTCATTCAGCCCATTGACACTATTCAAGAAGAACAGGGACAGCCCATTCAGTGCCTCCAGCCTATTACTCAGGAAGAGAAGGAGTCTCGTGTGATCGACCACACCAGAGCCCCTCGAAAATATTTGAAGGCAGCAGCCTAGACTCTCATGTTTTCATATTTTAAAGGAAATGTAAAATGTCTGTTCTAGATGCAATGTGACTGGTAAACTACTCGCTGTGAAGCCAAACACCATTTAATTATACACGAAAGATAAAATAAAACCAAAGAAAGAGGAATTTAGAATAACGTAATTATATTGGACAAGTTAACATAATAATAGATCTGGGAAGTATTACTCATGAACTGTTCCAATATAGGAAAATCCCATAAACGCAGACCCTGGCTGAAAGGAAAATTCAGACACAGAACATCACAAACATTTCTCCAATCCAGGAATTAATACTGCATCAAGAGAACTTATAGAGAGAGTAGCAGCCAAGAGACATTCACTGAAGCTTCCAACTCTGTGAAGACCCCAGTAGTTTCTAAAGTTACTGAGAAACCAAAACCCAGAGATCCTAATCTGTGAGAGCTGACCACACACTTTCAGGCTGTATTAAAATTAACCCAAAGCCTCCCTTGCTTTTTACTCAAGTGATCTTAACCACTTAGTGGGCGGCACGGTGGCACAGTGGTTAGCACTGCTGCCTCACAGCGCCAGAGACAGCGTTCAATTCCCGCCTCAGGCGACTGACTGTGTGGAGTTTGCACGTTCTCCCCGTGTCTGCGTGGGTTTCCTCCGGGTGCTCCAGTTTCCTCCCATTGTCCAAAGATGTGCAGGTCAGGTGAATTGGCCATGCTAAATTGCCCGTAGTGTTAGGTAAGGGGTAAATGTAGGGGTATGGGCGGGTTGCACTTCGGCGGGTCGGTGTGGACTTGTTGAGCCGAAGGGCCTGTTTCCACACTGTAAGTAATCTAATCTAACTAGTTTGGAAACAATCATTCAATCTCTCTCTGAAAAGAAACAAGAACAAAAATAACGTCCTGTAGCTGCAGCATCATTACACTTGTCTGTACATCGAGCTGTCAAACAGGAACCAGGGGTAACCCAATCAGGCCCTTGGCCCTGTCCAATTGGACGAGGAAGAAGCCATTCAGCCCCTGGAGTGTCTTACACAGGAACAGGATGAGGCTATTCAACCCCTTGAGTCTCTTACACAGGAACAGGAGGAGGACATTCAGACCCAAAAGTCAGTTATCCAGCACCAGAGGCGGTCATTCCCCCTTCAACGCACTTACAATGGAACAGAATGAGGTAATTGATGATGATTCCTGATGAATGGCTTATGCCCAAAACGTGGAATCTCCTGCTTCTCGGATGCTCCCTGACATGCCGTGCTTTTCCATCAATCCACTCACTAATCTGATCTCCTGCATCAGCAGTCCTTACTGTCCCAGATTGATGCTCTAACACGATGAACAAGTGGAGCAGAGGGTACACAGATAGACTGCTCCACGTTGTTCCTCATGGCTCTGTTGCTCATGATACACAAGTGGGACTTTAACATGGTTTTCTAGTGTTGAGGAGGGAAGCCATATGTCTTGTGTGAAGTCTCAAGAAGGCATCTTTCCTCTCCGAGAAACCAGCCTGGTGTTCTCTCTGTCGGGTGGAAGCTGATGGGAATGGCTACCTGTTTCAAATGAAAGGTATTGTGGCTGTTGTTGGGGATTGTGAGCAACATGACGTTCAGTACAGGGTTCACTCACCGACCGCACAATAACGTAGGGAGAGTTATTTTAGGCATATAAACTATTAGGAAAGTCACGTTAGACTGATGAATGGACTCTCTAAGTTTAAATAATGCTGATCTTGTTCGCGTTGATCTTGTTGAGTGTTTGTCTCTTACAGTGTAACCTGTATGCCTTACTCTTTTTAACCCTATTTCCATCTTATGATCTGCCTGTCCATCCTTACTATGATCTGCCTCCACTGCTCATAAATAAAGTTTTTCCCTGTACCGAGATACACGTGGCAATAAATCAAACCAATCAATCCTGGTTAAAGTATGGAATTTCTCACTCTTTCAATGTCTCTTTTGGAAATAAGTGATCGCTACCATCCTCGTGTTTCTTCATCTCTCACAGCTCTACGGATTAAACACACTGCTTCTTTCCTCTGTCCTCATGTTACCATCATCCGTGTCTGTGGTAAGGAGATCATTCCTTACAAAGGTGGTCAAATCTTCAAAGTTTGGGAGAAGATTTGTAGCCCGGGTGCTCGTTGTTGTGTTTATGTTCGCCGAGCTGGGAATTTGTGCTGCAGACGTTTCATCTGAGTGTGATGACAAGCAACATGAGTTCGACTGGGACAACGCTACTATTATAGGACAAGCCAAACAGAGAACAGCCAAGGAATTCCAAGAGGCATAGCAAACATCCACAGATTCAATCAATAAGCACATCGACCTGGACCAAATGTACCGGCCACTGCAGCGGACAGCTGGAACTGACAACCGGAAACGGAAGATACAAATCACTATAAATGTCGGAGGAAACATCACAGAAGCGTTTCACAGGAGGCTCCCAAGCACTGAGGATGTCACCAAGACAGGGAATGAAACGTCTGCAACACAAATTCCCAGCTCGGCGAACAGAACCACAACGGAGCTCAAAGCTGTACAGAGTGCCCCTAATGCTGTCTCAGCAAAGCTCTACAACAGCAGGAAGATGGCTTTACTTATGTATTCGAATCATCTTACAATGAACGACAGCATAACATTGGCAGCACCCATTACTTACACAGGGTTTGATTTGGAGCACTCAGCATAGACTTGTGAGTGGGCGATCATGCTTCCCAAATTTGTTAGAGTCCTTTGATGAAGTGACCAAGAAGGTTGATGAGGACAGAGCGGTAGACGAAGTCTCTATGGATTTCAGTAAGGCCTTTGTTAAGGTTCCACATGACAGGCTGCTCTGGAAGGTTCCATCACGTCGACTGTTGGCGGACCTGGCCAATTGGATACACAGTTGGTTTGATGGTAGGAATCAAAGGGTTTAGTGGAAGGATGATGGTCAGACTGGAGGCTCGGTCGATTGCTATTTGGTATCTATGATTTGGTTCAGAATGTGCAAGTCATAATTAGTAAGTATGCTGATAACACGAAAATAAGTGGTATCGTGTTCAATAAGGAGGTTTATCAGAAATTGCAGCAGGACCTTAATCAGTCGGGGAACTAGGCCGAGAAATGGCAAATGGAATTTCATATAGAAGTGTGAGGTCTTGCATTTTGGAAACTCAAATCAAGGTAGGAATTTCATGGTGAATGGGAAAGTCTTTAGGGGTGTAGTGGGCAGAAAGACCTTGGCGTTCAGGTGCACGATTCTCTGTGGGTGGAGTCACAGGTAGACAGGGCAGTGAGGAAGGATTTTGGCACAGTGGCCTTCATCAGGCAGGACACTGAGTATAGAAGTTGCAGTTACACAGGACTTTGGTAAGGCCGCACTTGGAGTATTGTGTTTTGTTTTTGTCGCGTTGTTTTAGGGAGGATGTTACGAAATTAGAAAGAGTGCAGAAGAAATTTACAAGGGGGTTACCAAGATCCAATGATCTGAGTTATAGGGAGAGGTTGGACAAGCTAGGACCTTTTCTTTAGAGTGTAGGAGAGTGGGGGTGGGGGGTGGGAGACTTTATAGAGCTGTATAAGATCACGAGGGGTATGGATAGGGTTAATGTTCTCAGTCTTTTCCCAAGCTTTAGAGAATCGATGATTAGAGGGGATCAGTTTAAGTTAGAGGGGAAGGGAAAAAAAAGGAACCAGTGGGGCCACTTCTTTACACAGAGGATGGTACGTGGATGAGCTGACAGCAGATGTGGTTGGAGGCGATACATTAACAACATTTCAAAAGCATTTGGATAAATATGTGGATTGGAAAGGACTAGAAGGATATGGGCCAACTGCAGGCAAATGGGTTTAGCGTGGGTGGATATTCACAATGTGGAGTCGAACCCTTCTGTTAATTAAAATCAAACACCCAGAAAAACTCGCCTCACTTCGTAACCTTTTAAAATATGAGTGACACAAATCTCGTACATTCTACTGTTTAAACAAAAATTAACAAGTTAGCTTTTTAACTTTAATAGTGAACACTAAACCACAACTATTCACAAATATATGCACTTCTTATTTTAACTGCTTACTATCTGCCTCCAACTTTGTAAAAATATGCAGTTCCAACAATCCAAATATTAAACATTACAATCTCAAGACCACATAATCTCTATCTTCCCCGCTAAGTTCACTCTTCCAGCTGCTGATTTCCCTGGGTCATGCTTTATTTTTACTGCAAGTAGGTTTGACATGAACATGTATCTTTGATAGAGATTGTTTGAGATGGCCAATTAGCACTCCTGCTCAACAGCAGTTACTCTGCTGTTGGATGAAAGTGGCTCTCTCTCCAGTCTTCAAAATGCTGGGTTTATATACTCCACATGATGCTATAATTCTCATAATTTGAATGCTTTCCAGGTGTCCAAACAATAATATTCAAATTCCGTTGGCTTCTGGTATCCTGAGCGTTATTTAAATTCTTTGGTCGCATTTGAATTGCTGTCAAAACAGCAACGAAAACTCAGGTATCCATTTCACAGCTAATTGTGACATGTGGAACAGCTTTTCCTTTAGCTGGCACCTGTGGCTGTACTTTCTATTCAGCAAGACACGTTCTGTCTTAAGGTGACCAGACATGCTTTCGGCTCTTTAACACATCCCCCACTTCAGAAAAGACAATGAACTATCAGAATGAAAAGATGACATCATTCCGTTTCCTCTGATTCCTAATCCCATTATTATGAAATGCAAAAGTATTAATCTCAGTTATACCATTCATATTAATTCTGCACACCTATATAACACTGGAATAAGTCAAATCTTATCAAAACTTTTTCCTTTAAATCCGCGTTAACACATCTGCTATCACATTTTAGGACCAACGGCATGTACATTTTGTAAGTTTAATGTCGGTAACATAAGACTCCAATGAAATAGCCTCATATTCTGGCCTTTAGATATTCCAAAAAATGCGAGAGGTTTGTCCGACACTTTGTTTCTCATATCAACATTCAAACATTGTCAGGCCAGTGTGAAACTTAATTATTCTTTTTCAGTAATGGAGATTTTGTATTTTTTTCTGGTGGATATTGAGATTTTTTCGACAAGTAGTCTATTGGCCATTCAATTTCATCGTCATCTTTCTGTAACAATACATGTCCGGCCCCTATATCCCTAGCAATTAACACAATTTTCAAAGGATTTCAAACTATTTGGTGCATCTAAAGAGGATGCTGTGGTTAATTCTGCTTTAAAATTCTGGAATGCCTCCTGGCATTGTTCTCTCCACCACAATTCTGTGTTCTTATTTAATAAATCCATCAGTGGTGCTGAGGTTTGCAACAAACTTCTGATAGAATCCACTCAGTTCCAAAAATCGAACCACCTCTTACTTTGAGGACGGTCGTGGAAATTCCTCAAAGCCGTTCGTCTTTGTGTTCCATGGGATCAACCTTCAATGTCTAATGTCATGTCCCAAGAACGTCACCTCTGCCATCGTGAATTCTGTTTTCTTGAAGTTTATTACTAAGTTTGCTTCTTGTAATCATTCAACATGCCCTGCCAACGGTAACATTGAGCTTTCAATCACTTGCTAAAGATCACTACATCATACAGATAAACTGCACAATTTATTCATCTGGCCACAACTCTGTTCCTGAGTCTTAAATGTGGCTGGAGCATTATTCATTCACATGACATACTCGGTAATGTTTTTGTCATATCCTGTATCTTTACCAGATAGTTTTACTGGCTAAACATTTTGTTTTAATTTGAAATGGGCCACTAAAACTGGCGTTGAAGGGATTTCCTAGCACTGGTGACAATACTAATATGTCATCCCGACGGGAAATCATCAACTTTTCAGAGTTTTTATCTACCACCTGCTTCATTACATGCTGTGCCCTCTTCAGGTGCTATTTAGATAACTCACCTACTCCATCTAATCTCTCCCTTATTTCACGTACATAATCCAACTGTGAGATCTCCGACTTCGGTTGTCAATTTATATTTAACTAACTTCAAAGGATCTCTCACTTCATGTAGGAATACTAACTCAAAGGAAGTAAACTGAGTAGATTTATAGGAGACATCTCTAATGGAAAACATTTTAATAGGACACCTTTATCCCAATCATTCGGGTCATCCTGACAGTACGCTGTTAACATGGTCTTCAGTGTCTGATGCGAACCAATGCTCCCTGGGATTCCAGATGGGACGCATCTGATTTGAAGTGCTGCATATCTAAGCTATCCATGACTTCTTAAAACAGCTGAGCAGTAAAATGACACCCTTGGTCTGACTGAATCTCTTTGGGTTGCCCACAGCGAATAAAGAAAGCTACCAACCCAGCCACCTCTCTTTTTACCTTAACACTCCGTATTGGAACGCCTCTGGAAATCTGATAGACACATCCGTTATGTTCAGCATATATTGGTTTCCACATTTATTTTAGAAAGGGAGCTACACAATTGATCATAAGCCACGTGAAAGGTTCTTCGAATGCAGGAATTGCCAATAAAGGTTCTGGTTTTATTACTGTCTGTGACTTACCTGCTATTTGGCATGGAACAAAAAGCAACCGCGTCCTTGTGCATTCCAGGCCTCTAGAAATGCTCCTGTACCTTAACCTGAGTCTTCTGTACACCTAGGTGACCGCCTGCAGTTAGTTCACGTGCTACCCATAAAACTGTATGCTACCAGTAAGACAATCTCGTGCACATCGGCTCATTTCCCTTCTGCACTAACCTGTCGTGGTCTCCATTTTAATTTTATGATTCTTTCTTTAACTTGATAACGTTTGATAATATATTCTGATTTCTTTTCTCTGTGTGTGCACGTGTATGCATGTGTATATAAATCTGTTGTAAGTCCATTAGCCTTTCTGGACTAAACACGTCTGCCTGTTCAGGTTTTTTTTTATTCCTGCACGGTGACATCAAACAGGGTGTCAGTTAACTGCACATCAATTCCTTTGGCTTTTTCTTTCGTTTTTCCTTCCTGCTGTAACTTATGACAGTGGGATCCTATTACTACACAGTCTGGAGAAATTCCTGGATATTTTTCTTTTAACTCCCTAGTTCCTTAGTCTTCCTTTGAATTCTCCAACACAAGGGGTGTTTCTCTCACCTTGAATCCTGCTAAATCGTTCCCAAGAACAAACTGTAATCCTGGAACTTACACTCTGTCACTCACTCTCACTGTTACTTCCCCAACCTTGATTTGGCATTCCAACCTGATGTTACACAAGGGAATGCTTAATTTCTGTCCCCATTCCACAGATTATCATGCTCTTGAGTATCATGTCAGGAAGAGTGAAAATACTTCCATATCTTACTATTAGAGGCCGAGAGAAAGTGAGAACTGCAGATGCTGGAGATCAGAGTTGGGAAGTGTGGACTGGAAAAGCACAGCAGGTCAGGAAGAATAGGAGGGGCAGGAGAGTTGTCGTTTCGGGCACAATCCTTCGTCAGGAGAGTGGGGGATAAGGGAGGGGGAAGAGGGCTAGGAAATAAATAGGAGAGTGGGGTGGAACATAAAACCTCCCATCTCACTGCCAAACCCCCGACCAATATTTATGTCAAACACAACGTTGCTTATTACACTCCCCCTACCCACTTCACATTCACAACACTTATGAATACCACAAATAATAAGAGACACAGCACTGATCTCTGCGATACACCAGGTGACATTAGTCACCAGTCACGCAAACAGCCTTCTACCACGAAGTTGATTTTGGATGCAACTTGGTAAGTCACTAATATGACCTATCGATTCCCTGGTTATTCTGTTCCAATTGAGGTACCTGTAGAATATCTGGGGATTCTCCCTAATCTTGCCTTGTCAGCAGGTTTTCATGCACCTGTGTTAGTCAATCCGCTCTGAGTGAAGTATTTCCTCCTTACTACGGTCTTAAATGGCCTGTCCCTTACCCTGTCATTATTTGCCTTAAATGTAGAGTAGACAACCAAGAGAAACATCCTGTTGGCATCCACCTTGTCACATGTTTCGTAGAGTTTCTAAATTTCACTGTTCTTTGAAACTGGAGAGGTCACAAGACAAGTCTCCCCATCAGAAAATTATGTCATTTGAGAGATTAATCTGGAGAATGTCCATTTCACGTCCTCTGTGATCAGTGTAATCTTTCATAGATTGGGTTACCAACGCTGTACACAATGCTCGAGGTACTCACTCACCAACACTCTATGCAACTGCTTCATGATGTCTTTACATCTATATTCCGAATCAATATTCCCTTAAACAAACTCCAACCTAACTTTAACTTGCCAATTACATGTATTCCTCCAAATAGTATTCACGTTAATTGCATTTACAAAATCATTGTGTGATTTCTTTCAGAAAGACTTTTGAAAATCCAAACACACTACTTCCATTGGTTGTCCATTGTTTATTCTACAAGAACAAAACACCTCCAACAATTCCGAAATTTGTCAGGTATGATTTCTCTGTCAGAAATGCATTGTCTGCAATGTTGCTATTAATTTTTAAATACCCAATATCACATCTTATATAATAAATTCCAACTGTTTCCCTTCAAATGTCAAACTAATAGGTCTGTAATCCAGATTATCTCTTCTTCCCTGCGTACATAGTTGGATCATGTATACTACCTTTCAGTTATCTAAACGGGCTTATGGTCTTTGCAGGATCCACAGTAAAATAAACCAAAGTCGCCGACAGTTCAATTAATATGCTATTTATTTGTGATATTTTGATATGAAGTACATCTGGCCCATCAGACTGAGCAATGATCAATGGAACTCCATTTTCACGTGCTACCTTGTTGCTGATACGAATTGACTTTATGTCTTTAGTTCCACAAGTCCCATGTAATCACTTGCTTTGCATGGAAAGTTCCTGGAGCTTTCTGCATGAAGTCAGATGCAAAGTAGCTGGTTAGTTTCTCTGCCATTTCCTTGTTCCCCACAATGAATTCTCCGAAACCATATAATTTCCACATTTGACTTTGCTTTTTTTCCCCCCTTTGTTAAATGGATCGGAGATTTGAGCAGTCTTTGTGTTTCCTGTTTGTTTGTATTCATGTTCTTTTTGATTTCCTTACCAGTTTCTTTGTCCTTATTTTCAGAAAAGTAAATCTCTCAGAATTTTCGGGTTTCCACAAGATCTGGAATTCTTCTTAAGCTGCTTCCTTTGGTTTCATGAAATCTTTACTGTATTACATTAACCATTATTGAGTCACCTTCCCTTTCTTTGGTGTTTATAACTTAGTGATATGTATGTATTTTTCCGTTTTTGCAGTAGTTCTATCAATAACAACGCTGTTTATCCGACACTAAATGTTATATTGTATTTTTCCAATTCACTTGATCCTCTAGCCTTCGGAGTTCCATGATATTTGTGTGTAATGTTCAAACACCCTATATTGCATGCAGACGCCGTGTAATATGCAACATACTAATGTCATTATTCCTCAAAAGCTTCTTCAGAGCAAGGTTAGTAATTAGTCCTTCTGACCACACAACACCACACCCGAAATAACCTACTCTCTAATTTGGTTTGCAACATACTCTTCAACCTACCTCATATACACTTATGAAATTTATTTTTCACAGCAATAGTAATCATTTAGCTAACGCAGTTTAGATGCAATTTTATATCATCCACAATATTCGCATTTCTAATTTCCCAAGAACAGGATGCACATAATTGCACAACCGTTTTGGTTTAGTTATGTAAGTCACCAAAGTTTGTTTCTCCTCGTTGTTTGCAAAATCCACGCAAACATACTCTGAAGAAGCTGAGGGATGTAGTCTGTGGTGTTATAAGTGATAGATGTGGACACGATATTGGGGACGCTCACCCCAATGCTGAGATGATCTAAAGAAATGCTCATCAATACAGGACAAGCATCAATAACCTTCCCCGCTCGACCAGGTCAAATGTCTCCGTATTGTCTCTGTCTGCTCACACTCTCTGTGTATCTGTTATAGCACCTACCCCCAAACAAGGCTCTTGCTCCACCAGTCTCACTGTTGCATGCAACACTCTCATTCCTTCACTCTCTGTGTCACTGAAAGCAAATCGAGATTGAATTTATTGTTTTGCCAACATTGAACCAGTGAGACAATTTGATGCTGGGCATAAAAATGCGGACATTTTGAAAATTGTGAAGAGAACAGATGCCATCGAGATGGAAGAAGCCTGGGTTTCGATCAGCTTGTGCTGCAAGAAATTAGGAAATACTCACTATCATAGATATTTTGTTCGTATAAAACATATTCACAGTAAACAGATATACGACGACCCAGGGAATTCAGCAGCCAGAAGAGTAACATCACAAAGGACGGCAGTGGCTGTGTGGTTTTGAAATTAAGTTGATGTTATCTTCATGAGTGTCTTATTTAAACAGCATATTGTTATAGAGTTGGGCCCAGTTGTGTGTAGTGGGGATTGGTTAAAGTTGTAAATAGTTGTGGCGTAATGTTTACCTTTACAGCTAAAAAATAAATTAACGTTATTTTCTTTAAATAGTGGAATTTGGGAGTTCTCTGTCACTCGTATTCTAATAGATTATGAGGTGATGTGAGCTTTCCTAGGTCTTTGGGTTAATTAACAGAGGGGTTTACCGTCATGTCGTAACACTTGTAAAGACCAGCAGAGAGCAACAAAAGCAGAAGTGAGGAGTGAGAAGATTGAATACGAGGGTAAGTCCGCCAGTCATGTAAACAAAGACTGAAAGCCCTTTTTTCGATTTGGAAAGGGAAAACGATAGGCAAAAATGAGCATTTGATCGCTAGAAATTGACACAGGAGAGATAGTAATGTGGAACAAGGAAATGGCTGAGGAGTTGAAAAATTACTTCATGTCAGTCTTCACGGTTGAAAACACGAGTAATATCCCAAACGTTGAAAAGACGTAGTGGACAGAGCTGAGTAAGGTGGCCATCACCTCAGAGAAGTTGCTGGAAAAACTGAATGTCCTGACGGTAAGTAAATCACCTTGACCATATGGACTCCACTTCAGATTTCTAAGGCAGTGGAGGCGTTGGTGGTGATCGTTCAGTGATCTCTCGAATCAGGGAAATGACCAGATGACTGAAAAATCGCTAAGTTAATACCCCTGTTTAAAAAAGCGAGTAAAACAAAAGACGGAAAATTACAGACTGACTAATCTAAACGTGGCTATGAGTAAGCTCCTGGAATCCATTGTGAAGGATGAGATTTCTGAATACTTCGATGTGGATGGTAAAGTAGGACAAAGTTAGCATGGTTTCATCAAGGGGAGGTCATGCCTGGAAAATCTGCTCGAAACCCTTGAGACGTAACAAGCAGCTTAGAACAAGGAAAGCCAATGGATGTCATTCACCTGGACTTCCAGAAGGTCTTTGACAATGTGCCAACAGGAGGCTGCTGAGTAACGCAAGGGGCCTATTGTGTTAGAGGCAAGGGGCTAGCATGGACAGAAGTTTGGCTGTCTGACAGGAAGCAGAGAGTGTCGAGAAAAGTATCCTTCTCAGGATGACAGGTAGTGACAAGTGGTGTTCCATAAGGCTCAGTATTGGGTCCACAACTTTTCACTTTCTATATTAACGATCTAAATGAAGGAACTGAAGGCATCCTGGCATTGTTTGAAGATGATGCAAAGATAACTTTAGGGACAGGTAACGTCGAAGAGGCAGGGTGGCTCAAGAAGGTTAGGGTAATGGGCAAAGAAGTGGCATCTGGAGTGAAATGTGGGAAATTGTGGGGACGTGCACTTTGATAGGAAGGATAAAAACATGGTAAAAACAATGACTGCAGATGCTGCAAACCAGATTCTGTATTAGGGGTGCTGGAAGAGCACAGCAGTTCACGCAGCATCCAAGGAGCAGCGAAATCGATGACTCGGGCAAAAGCTGATGAAGGGCTTTTGCCCGAGTCGTCGATTTTGCTCCTCCTTGGATGCTGCGTGAACTGCTGTGCTCTTTCAGCACCACTAATCCAGGATAAAAACATGGACTACCAAGAAAATTCAGATGTTTGAAGTGCAAAGGGACTTGGGAGTTCTACACCAGGATTCTCTCAATGTAAACTTGTAGGTTGAGTCAGTATTTAGGAAGGCAAATGCAGTGATGACATTTATTTTGAAAAGATTTGAATGTAAAAGCAGGGACGTATTTCTGAGGTTCGATCAGGCTCTTGTCAGACCACATTTGGAGTGTTGTGCGGTGTCTTGAGCCTCATGTCTCAGGAAGGATGTGCTGACCTTGGAATGGGTTCACAGGAGGAACACAAGAATAGCCCGAGGAATGAAAAGCTTAAAATATGAGAACGTTTGAGGACCTTGAGTCTGTTCTTGATGGAGTTCCAAGGGATGTGGGGGATCTAATTGAAACATACAAAATACCGAATGGCCTGGACAGTAAGCATGTTGAGAAGTCTTCCACTAGTAGAAGTCTCTAGGACCCAAGGACACAACCTTAGAGTAAAGGGAAATCCTTTTAGAATGGAGGTAAGGAGAACCTATGGAATTCATTTTCACAAAAGGCAGTGGAGGTCAGGTCATTGCATATATTTAATACAGAGAAAGATAGCTTCTTGAATATCAAAGGGATCAAGGGTTACAACGAGAAAGCAGGAGAATGGGGTTGAGAAATTTGTCAGGCATAATTGAATGGTGGATCAGACTCGATGGGCTGAATGGCCTAATATCTGTTCCTATGCGCGCTGATCTTATGGTCGTAAGCCGCAGTCTGATGCACCCCTTCTCTTACTTTGTCCCACCTATCAGCAAAGTATGAGAGTAAAAAATCCCTGAGTCATCTTTACCAAACGTGGAGGATTCCTGTAGAGGATTCATGGGAATCGCTCCACTGATTGAAGGAAAGAAAATTCTGCCAAATCCAATTATTCCAGGAAGAAATTTCATACCAGCAGCTTGTTTGAGTAGAATAACGTCGGAGACAGAATAGCAGTTGGGACACATTATCACTTTTCCATTTGATATGAGTTCTAATGCTATGAAACTCTGGAAACATTTCCTTATTCTTTTTCGCCTTAAGACATGTTCATTGGTGTATGTGTCTGTACGTGTATGACTCTGTGACACACATTTTTCGAGAAGATGATCGAGGTTACACTTCAAATCTTTTGGAACCAGTGGAAAAGTGGGACTGGAAAAGGATACAGTGACCCTCCAACATTGGTCAGAGCAGGAGTAAGAAATTCTGACACGCTGTTCAAATGGGAATTCTCTTCTCCAGAGTTTTATTCCCAAGATGGCAGCTCAACATCACCACCTCCAGCGTAATTAGTCATGGCCAGAAATGTTGGTCTATCAACAACACCCACATTCCATGAACAAATGAAAAATGATGAACTGCAGCAGAATTAATTGAATAGGAACAAGACCGATAGATAAATGCCTGTTGTCTTCCAGAATTGTACTGCCCATGTACTTTGACTTTGTGCAGTTCCCTATTATCGTGCCTGTGTGTATGCATTTATTCAAAGTCGGGCTTGTTCAATATTTGACAGACATGTGAATGGAGGAAAATTGTGGACAGACAGAAGAGTGCTGCGGAGACCACAATCAGATCAGCCATGATCCTACTGTCTGGTCGAGCAAGGACAAAGTGACTAATGACCACTCCTGCTCCTCAGTCCTCTGTTCCTATGTTCCATTCAGTCCTTAAAACCACCTGTACGGGAGCAGATAGCGATCACTTGCTCCAAATATTTGGTCTGCAGTTTTACAGGATATCATTCAGTCCCTCAACACTGCGATTTTATGTGGGTTGGAAAATGTAATGGGAAATCCAGGCTGGAAACGAAAGAGGCCTATCACCACTTTACAGAGTGTCTCCTCGCTGAAACTGGTGTTTCATTTGTTGGTCATGTTGTAGACCCAGATTCACTGTGAATATCGGGCCCATATCTCGCGCAGAGATGGCTCATCAGATACTTTTCTGTCACTGTCTTCAACATTCAATAACTGCACTTCTAGGTAAATTGCAACCATTCACTTTCCAATGACAGAATATGAGAACATAAGAAATAGGAGTAGGTTATTCGGATGCTCACACCATTGTGTGCGATCATGGCTGACCTACTGTTGGCATTAACTCTTCTTTAATGCCCAATTCTTCCCGCTCCTCAGCTCTCTGACAGGTCAAAAAAACATCTACCTCCTCTTTAAATATTTGAAGTTATTTAGCTCCCCAACTTTCTAGACCTGGGAAGTCCTGACATTCACTACCCTCTATGAGAAAAAAACACTCTCCACACAGACACCATCACGTATTAAGATTAACAAAAGTGTTTAACTGACCTGCTTAGGTAAGACGGATTGGCCCCGATATCAAGCCAGGATTTGACTAAAGATTTTATCCCCAGAGGCAATTAAATATCCAGAATCATGCATCCCGAGTAAAAATAAAAATACAAGCCACGGGATTTAACATCTTGTTAGTGTCTGTGTAGAACATAACGAGTGATTGTCCATCACCACTAACTTTCAATGTAATGACCTCTTATGTTCTGACAGTGCTACAGATTAACCTTCACTCACTCCTCTTTTAACCTCAGCTCAGTGATTAGTCTGGTGAAATGTCTTTACACTGTCCCTATTGCAATTAAATCATTCGTTTTAAAGGAGACAAAAGCGGTCCATAATAACCCAAATACTGCCTCAACAACATTCTCTGTGATGATCACAATAAATCCTTTCCCTCACTTACTGTATCTTTATTATGACAGAAAAACACATTCCTTCTCTGTGCACTGCTATTGATGTGGAATTTAAAAGCTCCTTACATCTGTATGTCAGCATCAGTAAAGCCAGCACCAGAGGTGCCTGTGGAGATGAACATCACTCTTGGGGAGAGACTCAGTCAGAAAGATTGCACTTGAAATAGGGAATGGTCACCTACCTGAATGGAAATGAAGTGTAGAAATAAGGAAAACGGGCAGAGGAAGGGAGCTAACTTTACTTTTTTTATCCCTCATCTGATGTGTACAGCCCTGACAAGGCCAGCATGTTATATGGATCTTGAACTGAGTGGCTGGTTCGGCTGTTCCACTGGACAGCAAAGACTAAAACACAATGATGTGGGTTTGCACAAACATGACTGGGGAAGACTTCTGTGACGGACATGAAGCAAGCATCTGGGCCTTTTCTTTCTCACAAATGATGATGGTTTCACTCCAATTACATAAATTTCCTTCATGAGATATCAGCAGGTTATTATTCCGTGCCTCTAGATTATTTGTCAATGATTTAAGCAGCATGCAGTGCCTGCCTGTCTGACGGATTCTGTGCAGTGAACAAGTTCAACATACTCAAGAGCAATTATTCTGCAACTGACATGTGGTTAGAAGTGACTTGATAAATTATGTCCAGATTTAACAAAGGCGCAATTGATAGTTTATTCAGAAGATACACTGAGGCTGAGGAGGAGACGGCGATATCATGATGGTGGTATTGGACAGGATTCGTGAGTGGGGAGGATATAGAAATGAAGATCTGTGCAGGGCTTGAAGGATTATGGAGTTTGAGAACAGTCTGGTTCCTCTTCGCATATTGGTGAGCAATTTGTCATGAGTAACTTGCACGTTATAATTTGTGAGGAATGGAATATTTCATTGGAATTGAAAATATTGACATCCACCTTTCTAAACTCTAAATAATATGCGCCGCAGTTCAGTCTAACCTGGCTGTTTGAACAGATGGAATGTCCTACCAGGAACACCAACTATAGCGATGATGGGATAGTAACCAGCTTGAATAATCACCAATACATCATAGATTCGCAAAACTAATGAGATCCAAAGTTGACAAACCAAGTACAGACCCCCGGATAAACTCCTGTCCATTGTTGGATCATTCCAGTTCAATGTTTTCAGATTCTGATCTCTCCTCCCCTTCTCCATATGGAGCTGCTGAACCCTGTTAGTGCGGTCATTAATGCTCCTGCTGATACTATGGGCTAACACATTGAACCGAGTCCCTAATTAATAGAAGAGGAAAGCCCTCCTGAGACACATTTAGGAAGTACGGAGTCTGACATCAATCACCGTCGCTGAACAAATACAGCCTATCTGTGAAGGGACAGTCTATTGTTCCTTTTATGTTAAACTGTCGCTCATCACAGCAATATGGGGGAGTGAAAAACAAAGCCCAGTTGTCTTTCCCACTCATGGAGGATTCCTGATGAAGATTCATTGGAATTACCCCACTGCCTGAAGAAAAGCAATTCAGCTAAATCCAACTGTTTCAGGAAGAAATCCCATTGTCAGAAGATTGTGCGATAAGAATAACTTCAGAAGTAATTGTTCAAACTCGTTAGTGAGAAGGACAGACAGGAGATTCTGTGGCTGCAAATGGGAATCCAGGATGGTGGGCAGCCTCCCACTTGACCGGGTCGAGCATGCCTCAGAACGGCTGCAGAACGTTCTCACTGGGGTGGCGGAAGCAGCCAGAAGTGATTGAGCACAATGGTTCAAATGACACAGATATAAATAGTGATGAGGTCCTGTAGAATGATTATAGAGAGCTAGGACAAAGGATAAAAGACAGTGCCAGTAAGGGTAAGAACAGAAGGATATGGCAGATGAATGTGTGGCTAAGGAATTGGTGCAGGGGGCAGAGTTTTGGATCACTGGGATCTTCTGTCGGGCAGCGGTGACCTGTTCAGGAAGGGCGGGTTGTACCTGAACTGGAAGGGGACCAATATCCTGGCAGTCAGGTTTGCTCATGCTTCAAGGGAGGATTTCAACTGGATTGGCTGGGGTTCTGGTGGGCTGGGATCCTCAACAGCAGGGAGGCAAGTGAGAGGCTGGAAGGAGATACAGTAATCAGAAACTGTAAAGTGAAGGGACAGGTTCGGCTGGAACACGACAAGGAATAAGAAATGCCTGTTGGATTAAATTACAACAGTTTCAATGCAAGATGGCTGACAGGTAAGACCGTTGAACACAAGGCGTGAATATGTACGTGGGACTGGGATATTATAGCCATTACATCTTCATGGCTAAGGGAGGAACAGGACTGGCAGCTTAATGTGCCGGGGTACAGGTCCTTTATATGGGGCAGAGATGTTGGAAAGAGGGTATGGGGAGTTTTAGTTTTGATTAAGGCGAGTATCACAGCAGTAATCATAGATAAAATAACTGATGGATCACCCAATGAGGAATTGTTGAGGGGGGGTGGGGGGCGGCTAAGAAATAAGAAGGGAATGGTGATGAGAGAAAAAAATTCAGGTTTTCAGGTGTATGTTAATTTTAACGAATATAGAGGGTCTTTTCAGAAATAGTTTTAAGCTAAGAAATTACTTAGAGTGTTGTAGCTGACCACAAAAGAAAAAGGAAGCAGGAGGGGCATTTCGCAATAAGCTCATAGTTTGTAGGTCTGCGTTTTGGACTTTCAAGACAGTAAAGGATGATCTCAGAAGTCAGAAGGTTAGAAAGGAAAAGAAGAACTGAACAAAATAACAGGAAGGCTGTAACGAACAAGGACAGCGAAATAAGATATATTTAAAGAAAAACAAGTGAGGTAATTCGTAAGTATGATAGGCTTATGCTTGTGTGTAGGGAATTTCCAAATGAAGGAATAGCTGGCGTAAGTAATAACCAAATAAGGGGATAGAATAAAATAGACATTGATGATAGGTTTATTGCTTAATGTAGTGGTGTCGAGAGACACTTCAGAAAAGTATAAAAAACCCTAACCCTAACCGTATCGTCGGGTGAGTCTCTCCTCGCAGAGCCACCCATCTTTAAAGATGTTCGAATAAATGTACCGCTTTGGAACTCTTTGACTCGGACTGAAAATTATTGATTAAGTGGGGTTCGCTTCTCACAGTGATTTTATTTGAGTTGTTCTATAGGCCCCCGAATAGTAAACGGGGAATTAGAGGGAAAACAAATATGCAGAGAGATTCGGGAGCCCTGCAGGGCCAACAGGTTGTCATAGTAGGAAATTTTAATTTTCGTAACATAGACTGAGAATAACATAGACTTAAGGACTGAGATGGGCTGTATCTATTAAATGCATTCAGAAAAGATTCCTCAAGCATTATGTCGAGGGTGCAACTCGGGAAGGGACGAAACGTGACCTACTCTAAGAACTAGGGCAGGACAGGTGACTGAGGTGAGAGTGGGGGAGCACTCTGGGGCCATACTTGTATTAATTTTAAAATAAATATGGAGAAGTGCAGTACTGGCCCACATATTCAAGTTCTAAATTGGGACAAGTCGAATTTTGATGGAATTAGATAGGAGCTTGCACAGGTTGGTTGGAGGAGTTTGTTTGCAAGCGAAGGGCACTCCTGCATGTGGGAGGCCTTCAAAAGTGAAATATCTAAATTCAAGGTCTATATGCTCCTGTGGGGGTAAAAGGCAAGGTTGGCAGGAAGCGGGAACCCTGGATGTCAGAAGATATTGACGCTTGTCCAGCTAAAAGGAAGCGTGGCTCAGGTCCATGCAGCTGGGATCAAGGGAATCCTGGCGGTGTAGAGGGGATACAGGAGTTCACTGAAGAAGGAAATCAAGACGGCGAAAAGGGGGCATAAGCTAGCTTTGGCTGAGAAGGTTAGGGTGAATCCAAAGACGTTCTTTAAGTATATTAAAGTAAAAGGAATAACTAAATGAGAATATGACCTCTCAAGGTTCAAAGTGGACATGCATATCTAGAACCGTAGGAGCTTTGCGACATTCTCAGTGAATATTTCTCCTTTGTGTTTACCGCGGAGAAATACATGAAGACTTGGGAGTGTAACAAAGGTCGTGGTGATAGATTCGGGTCAATATCACAGGAGAGGACGTGTTGGATGCATTAGAATGTATGAAGTTGGATAAATCGCCTGGTCCTAAACAGATGCATCCAGGAATACTGCAAGAGGCAACAGAAGATACTACGGGGACCCTGGTTGAATCTTTTGTATCATCGTTAGCTACAGGTTAGTTTGCAAATTGTTGGAGGGTAGCAAATGTTGTGCCATTATTCAAGAAAGGAAGCAAAGAAAAATCTGGCAACTATAGGCCAGGATGCCTAACTTCTGTGGGAGATAGGTTACTTGAGAAGACTCTGAGGGATAAGATATACATTCATTTGAAAAGACAGCGTTTGATTAGAAATAGTTTTTTTCAGATTCCCTTCAGTATGGAAGCAGGCCATTTGGCCCAACAAGGCCACAACGACCCTCCAGGCAGCGACCACCCAGTCCCATTCCCCTACCCTATATTTACCCCTGACGAATGTACATTACACTATAGGTAACTTAGCACGTCCAATTCACCTGACCTGTACATCTTTGTATTGTGGGAGGAAAATGGAGCACCCAGAGAAAACACACATAAACACAGGGAGAATGTGCAAACTCCATACTCAGAGTCATCTGCAGCTGTCGTCAAGCCCGGATTCATGGCACTATGAGACAGCAGTACTAGCCACTGAGCCAACATGTCAACCTTGCTTTTTGAAGACATAGTTCAATGACACAGGTAGAAAATCTATTCTGCCCTTCACCCATGATGCAAGTTCCAATAATACATACCGTGGATAATTTATTCTCCACTGAAAATGTCATCTTATTATTATTTATTATTGTTTGTTATTATTAATTTAAATAATCATTATTAATAGTTGTTTTTACACTGGAAAGATTGTGTGGCTTTGTGAGTGGGAGATCATGCCTCACAAATTTGTTTGAGTTCTTTGATGAAGCGACTAGGAATGTTGATGAGGGCAGGGCGGTAGACGCAGTCTGTATGTTTTTCAGTAAGGTTTTTGACATGGTTATCATTGATAGGCTGGTCTGGCAGGTTAGAATTGCTTGGAATCCAGAGAGAGCTGGCAAATTGGGCACGCAACTAGCTTGATGATAGTAAGCAGAGGCTATTAGGGGAAGGATGCTCTCGGACTGGAGGCCGGCAACACACGAAGTGCCTCAGGGTCAGTGCTGAGCCCATTCCTGTTTATTATTTATAGCAATGATATTCGTGAGAATGCACAAGGCATGATTAGTAAATGTGATGACGACACTAAAATAGGTGATTTCGTGGACAGTGAGGAAATATATCAGAAATTACAGTAGGACCTTTATCAACTGGAGAAGTTGGGCCGAAGAATATTTTTGCAAAGTTAGATCAAGGTAGAAGTTTCACGGTGAATGGTAAGGCCTTAAGGACTGCAGTTGAGCAGAGAGACCGTAGAGTTCAGGTCCACCATTCTCTGAAAGTGGAGTCACAGGTAGACATGGGCAGTGAAAAAGACTTTTGGGACACTGGCAGTCATCGGTCAGGACATGGAGGAGAGTAATTAGGAAGTAATGTTGCAGTTATACAGGATATTGGTGAAGCTGCAGGTGTAGTGTTGTGTTCAGTTTTGGTCATATTGCGATCGGCATTTTTCAAAGGGAAATCTCAATGTACATATTTGCAACTCCTCTCTTCATTCTACTTTCCATCATTGTTTAAGTAATTTTGCTTTGGTCATAAACGTGTTATTTTAGCAGACTAAAGAAATCTGTCTGACTTGTTCCTAACATTGAACCTGAAACACGCTGAGAACTATATCCTTGGCCATATCACCAACCTTGTTATATTTTTTTTTGTGACCAGTGGAGGAGTGGGCGTAGAAAATGGAACAGCAATCCAAAAGCACAGGAAATTATAGACTCAGTTAACCCAACGTGAGTGAAGAGGAGTTTGTTGGAGCGGATTCTGATTGATAAGACTTACATCCATTTAGAAAGACAAGGACTGACTAGGGATAGTCAACATGGCTTTGTATGATAGAAATCATGTCTCATTAATATGATTGAATATTTTGAAGAGGTGAGAAAGAAGATTGAAGAAGGCACTGTAGTATATATTGCTTACACAGACTTCAGCAATGCATTTAATAAGGTTCCTCATCGTAAACAGATGACTGAGGTTAGGTCACATGAAATCCAGGGAAAGCTAACTAATTGGACACAAGATTGTCTTGAAGGTAACAGATTGTTTTCCAGAGTGAAGGCCTGTGGCCGGCGGTGTGCTGAAGAATCAATGCTGAGCTCACTGCTTTTCATCACGGATATAAAAGACTTGGATGCGATTATCGGAGGAATGGTTAGTAAGTTTACAGATAACATCAACAAAGTGAGGCAGTGGACAGTGAAGAAGATTATCTCAGAGTACAACAGCACTGTTGATCGCCAAAAGGCCAAGGACTGTCAGCTGATGTTTAATTTAGATATTTGTGAGGTTTTGCATTTTGGTAAGTTAAATCAAGGTCGTGCCCTGGGGTATGTCGATGAACAACGAGACCTACGGTGCAGGTTCGTAGTTCCTTTAAAGTGTAGTTACAGTTAGACAGGATGGTGAGCAATGCAGTTGGCATGTTTGCCTGAAGCGGTCAGAACATTGAGTATAGGAGTTAGGGTGGCATGTTGCGCTTGTACAGGGACGCTGGTGAGGCGACTTTAAGAATACTGTGTACACTTTGGTTGGCTCTGTTAAAGGATTGATGTTGTTAAGCTTGCAAGGGTTCAGAAAAGGTTTACAATGGTTTTCTGGAACCCAAAGGTTTCATCAACAGGGAGAGGATGAACAGATTGAGGCATTATCCCTGGACTGTTGAATGCTGAGGGGTGACATGAAAGTGTTTTATAAGGTCATAAGGCGTATGGACAGTCAGAATTGCCAAGGTCTTTTTCCCAGAGTCGGAGAGTCCACAAGTAGACATCATAGGTTGAAGGTGACGGGGAGAAGATTCAGAAGGGGACTTAGGGGTACATTATTCATGCAGAGGGTGGTGCATGTATGGAAAGCGTTGTCAGAGGAAGTGATGGAAGCGGGTACAATTACACGTTTAAATATATCAGGACTGGTACATCAAGAGGAATGCTTCAGAGTGATATGGGCTAAATGCTGGCAACTGGGACTGGATCAGATTGGGATATCGCGTCGGGGTAGGCAAGCTGGATTAAAGGATCTGTTTGCATGCTGTATGACCCTCTGATTGTATAAGAGGGATGAGGAAAAATTCTAAAAAGGGCCTTTCAAATGGAAATTCTCTTCCCCAGAAGTTTGAGGTGCCTCTCTGATTACAGAATTCAAAGCTAATTTAGTTAAAGATTTGACAGAGAAGTGAGTCACGGAGAGTGGGGTACAGACAGTAAAGTGGGGCTCACAACAAAACCTGATTATCCACAATCTTCGTGCTTGGTGGAAAAACCTAGAAGTATCTCATGACACACTCCTGCTCCTCAGTCCCATGCATCTGTGTTCCATTCAGCCCCTCAAACCTGCTAGACAGGAGCAGTTGGAGACCACTTACTGCTATAAACTGGTGCACAGAAACAGAGGCTACCATTCAGTCCCTTAATACTGTCATACGTATTGGGGTGATTTCCAAAATGTAATTGGAAATCCCAGGATGATTATGAAAGAACCCTCATCTCTTTTTAGAGAGCTGCCCCTCTCTGCAGCTTGTGTGTCATTTATTGGTTATGTTGTAGACCCAGATACATTATGAATACAGCCCCCATACCTCACCCAGAGATGGCTCACAAAATTCTCTGGTCTGCCTGACCATCACATTCAGTAACAGACCTTCCAGGAAAATAACACCCATTAACATTCCAATAACAGAATGTGGGAACATCAGAAACAGGAGCATGTGTTTCAGTCCAGAAAAATGCCACTACTCATCTCATAACTCCATCACTCATTTTTAAAAAATCCATATGGTATATATTCCACCTCTACCTACACATGGACTCTAACCTTCCCCACTCACCCGTATTCAACTATGTCAAACATCTGCTGACAATTCAAACACTCGACTCCCACTGGTTCTCAATTGTCGATGTCACAATGAACAGACTCCACAAATTACAGTAGGTTTTTCAAAGATAATTTCCCTTTCCTGAATTTAGACCGAATCTACCAAATCAGATCATTATTCTCCAAGTGTATAGTTGTCACATTCCTTACAAAAGGTTACAATGTTTTTCTCACAGCTGACATCAAACTATTTCGTTTTCTATTTTCCCTCTCCGTCCCTGTTTTACATATTCTGGTTGACAATAGTTGCTTTCCAGTCTGCAGCATCCTTACCAGAATCAAACTAGCTTTGAAAAATAATTAGTAATTCTTTCACGAGCTTTGTTGCCACCACCTCAATACTCTGGGATGTAGGTCATCGGATGCAACAACCTACGAAACTTCAATTCAATGAGATTTTCAAAATCATATTCTTCATTAATTCTAATTTCCTGCCGTTTCTCATTTTTACCAGTCCCTCTTTTCACTAGTATTTCTAGAGGTTAGTTTCTGTGCGTTCCCCTGTGGAGATTGAACCAATGTATTCCTCTCAGCAGGCAGGTGGCTTCTGTCCGCTCGTTATACATCGTAAGACTGCACTTCAGACATGGTGGATATACTACCCACTTCTGCTTGGAAAGTTCTAGAAACGGTTCACTTCATGGTGAGAGTCTGCACAGTCCTGTCCCTGGTGTGAAGCTACAGGTGAAACCGAAAGATGGACACAGCTCAGTGAGGACCTCATTATTGAAACAGAATGGTTTCATACATTACACCTGAAAGGGTCCAGCTTATACAAATGTTCCTTGGAAGTCCAAGGAAGGAAAGTGCAGTGTCTTTCGCCTCGCGTGTACAGAGCGTCTCTTCTGTGTAGTCTCAGCTCCATTTGTTTACCATGGACCCAGACACTGTAAATGCAGTGTCCAGGCTAGCGTCCCCAGACCCTCGGGTCTCCCTGAATGAACCCAGCAGTTGACAATACAAACCCGGTAACACCATCCACAGAATCTCAACTAAATTTCTAATGACAGCAGCAAGTCATATCCCCATACATATGGTGCACCCATTCAGTGTTGAAAATGCCTCCCTCTCCTTAGTTTCTCTTACTGGCTGAGAAAGCTGTTACGTCTCCTTCACAGTCGCACGGTAACAGTTCCTCTGTCGAAAGAAGCAGTTGACAGTGGAACATTATGTTTCTCTGCATCTCAGCAACTATAAGGGCAGCACCAGTATTGCTGATTGAGTTGATCACCACACACAGAGAAGAGAGACACGGGGAACATAATTCACTTTGAACAGGGACATACCAAAATGACGTGATATTCAGGAATATCAGAAAAGTGGAAATGTTAGAATAACTTCCCATTCTATTTTCCTACCAGTCCATCATCAGCAGTCCTTCTGCCCTCTCTCCTGTTCCATCCATTCAACACAAACCTCCCACTCACGCTTCTAACCATCCCTGATATAAATACTATTATTTCCCAGTTGCATTTGTTTTAATGGCGTCACTGAACTCCAATCATTATCTGTATTTCTCCCAACAGGGACTGCCATACCTGCTGAAATTCTCCAACACTTCCCGGCGCTGAAGAATTTTATGTCAGATCTCCAGTATCCATAGTTCATTCGCTTATTTCCCTTTTACTGTTGTTGTTTCCCAGGATGCCAGCATTACTTGTAAGGGCAGCATTTGTTGTCCAACACTAATTGCTCTTGACTGTGAAGCCATTTGTCAAGAAAATATCGAGCCAACCACATTGTTGTGGATCTGAATTCAAACTTAGTACAGACTGGGCAAAAATGTTAAGGTTCTCTACCAAGGGTTATCAGTAAAATAAGGAAAAAGAAATCTGGTGGTTCATGGTTGCAATGAGTGAATTTAGGTTTCATTCCAAGTTTTATCATCCGAATTTAAGTTCTGTCATCGGCTGTGGTAGGATTTGAAACAATGATTTGAGTGTCTCAGAATTACTCTGATACTGAGACCCTGGTGTGAAGTACCTGTAGAGACAAGAACAGTTTTGTGGTCAAAATATTTGTAATAAGGAAGAGACATCAGCAGAGAAGTAAAGCCATAAAGTCTGAAGTTAACAAAGGGGTAGATGACAAGCTCATTCAGCAACAGCATTGAAGCAGAAGTGGAGAATGGGGATATTATAGATGCTGATTTTTAACGTTTTCATGACAGAGAGAATCCCGAGAGATTAAAAAAACGTTTAGGGTAAAAAGGGGACTCAACGTTCTGAACAGTCTATTTCCTTCTTAGATGCCCAGAAGGATTTCCAAATGCATTGAAAGGAAGTGGAGTTTGTGACTGAACGTTTATGTATTTGCTAAATATAAATAATCGAGGTAGCAATAAGCTTCACCATCATTTATAGAATTGATAGATATAGGCTAAGCAGGAACACTAATGATAGTTAGGATGGGGTAGTAACCTGCCTGAATAATCATCAGTACGGCTTCTATCTGGAACTCTAACCATAGCCAATCCCAAGAAATATAGTAAAGACCCAAGGATAAACTCCTGTCCATTGTTGGACCATTCCAGTCTAATATTCTCAGGTTCTGATCCATTGTTGGAAAATTCCAGTTTAATGTTCTCGGATTCTGATCCATTGTTTGAACATTCCAGTCAAATGTTCTCATTCTGATCTATCCCTCTCTCCTTAGCTGCTGATTCACATCGTGTTGAAGATGAATCGGCCCTGACACATGACATAATAAGTTGATAGAAGCCCCTAATTATGGAAGAGAGAAACCCTCCAGTGATAGAGTTAGGTCCAAGGAGACTGATATGAATTACAGTCACTGAACAAGCAACTCCAGGTAACCCTTTTCATGACAACCCAGCCATACCACAATAATACTTGGTGTGGGTGTAATTTTGGCATCGCTGACTTTTGGGTGGATGGTAAAGCTAGAGGTGAGGGAGGTGGATAACGCTTTCTATTCACTAGCTCGATGATTCTACAGTGTTTTGGCAGGGTAGGAATTGTTGGGCTCCGGAGGCCGTCTGTGTTTGATCACCAGGTCTGCTGCATCTTTTCGTTTCATTTATTTATGTTTAACTTTGACATTATTCTTACCATCATTTACCGGCTCAGGTGGAGTTAGGCATATTTGAGTGGCTCGTACAGTGCCAAAGGCGGTTCTATATACAGTCCAATCGTTGTTGTTCTTGCAGCAACGACCTGGATCTGTGGCGTGATGGTCAAAGTCTCCCAAAACCAGGATTCTTAGTTTTACCTCTCAGCAGTTATTGCTGCGGTTTCAGCAGTGTTGGAAGTCAGTAAATCTCTTATAGCTGCTACACTGTCTCCCTGAGATTTCCCTCAGAATTGTCTTTTTATGTTCTTTCCTCCTGAATTGTAGAACTACATGTGGGACAATCAGTATCCTGAATTTGTTTTTCTACAGGAGTGTGTTTCTAGGATGTTACCATAATGAAACAGTTACTGTATAGTAGTTAAATAACATATTATTCTGTTAAGTTTTCCAACAGAATTAAGTTATTCCAAGTTCCTCTTCTTTTTTTGTATTTTGTTGACAGTGTTTGAACAGATTGTATTTTGCATAAAGTCGAATATTTTGACTAAGCAAATTGTATCTGAAATACAGCACCTCACGTTTACCTTTAAAATAAGAAAATGTTCAGGTAGAGACTAACTTTTCCACGTATTATAATAGGTTTCCTCTGATCTATAACAAGAGCGAAAGATATTCATGTTTTAATTGGCTAATTACTTATTTGACAACATGTTGCAGAAACATGTGATTTGACAGCGGAATGGGCCGAGCTGGAGGAGTGGTGGTTATGTCAGGTGTTATATCAGATACTCAAGCAACCTCACAGATCCAGTCCATACACGAATCCGCCAAGATAAATTATCAGTTCGTCATGAAACACTGCGTAGACCAGGATCGAACGCTGTTCAGAGCTCAACAGTCCACTACTTATCTGTCCACCAGTGCATTGATCTGTAAACCTGGACGAAATAATCTGTTCAGCACAGGGTGATGTGCAGAATACACAAGTGCATTGTTCTATAAATATGGACTGGATATCAGTTCAGTATGGGGAGCTATGCAGTGACTAGCAGTGAATGTATGTGTTAATCTGGAGCAGTTACCCTCCCAGCATGTACAGCCGTGTACACAAATCACTGAATTGCTCAGTAACACTGTGTTAGACCACTAGCCAGTGTGGGGAAACTTGCAGCCCATGTCATGACAATGGGTGCTGTGGGTGTGAAATTCACTGCAAGAGAGAGTCATGAATCGGTTGAAATACCATGAAATGGGAGGATCTTGGTTAAAAGAGGGGTTAGATTGAGAAAGAATTTCATAGAAGGATCTGATCGTAGGTATAAGTTTCTGAAATGAAAACATTTTGATAGCACTTTGCAATGTGGGCTATTATTTCCAGGAATGATGGGTGAACAGGATATTGGTGCGAGTTAAGATGATGGAGAGTTTTTAATGAGTATTCGTTCTGCAGCTTTGTAATTGGGAGCAGGGTCAGCAGAGTCTTCGCCTCATTGGGCTGAATCTAACAACAATTTGTCTCAGTGCTATTTTCATTGAATGTGACAGAGGGATTGTCTGTACGACGCTAAGATAGTTTCCTGGTCTATCTTATCGAACTCAACTCATTACCTCCCTACACTACAACATGGTGTCCCTCTCATTCAATACCACTCTGATTCTCCTACCAATCATGGCTGGAGGTGCTCACCATCGCCAGGGGACCCCAGGATATTCTGTAGTCCCTGGAACTGGTGCTTTTTTAACAGGCCAATAGACTCACAGTTGAACTCTCTCAGTTTGGAGCTGCCCTGCACAATTTACCCCGAGCATGGCAGAAAAGGGGCAATTACGCCACGGTAGGTCGATAGATGCATGGATGTCCGAGTGGATTGGGGGAGTGTAGAGGGGAGTTATTCTCCTCCTAGAAGGGTCCCCACCATCAGACCCACCGAGCATGGTCTGAGCTCACCACCCCGCTCAGTTCAGTATCTCTGGTCGGAAGAAATGTCCAGAAATACAGCACAAGCATCAATAACCTTCCCCGGTCTATCTGGATAAGGGTCGCCATACTTTCTTTGCTGAGGTAAAAACAATGACTGCAGATGCTGGAAACCAAATTCTGGATTAATGGTGCTGGAAGAGCACAGCAGTTCAGGCAGCATTCAAGAAGCAGTGAAAACGAAGTTTCGTGCAAAAGCCCTTCATCAGGCATAAAGGCAGTGAGCCTGAAGCATGGAGAGATAAGCTAGAGGCGGGTGGGTGTGGGGAGAAAGTAGCATAGAGTACAATGGGTGAGTGGGGGAGGAGATGAAGGTGATAGGTCAGGGAAGAGAGGGTGGAGTGGATAGGTGGAAAAGGAGATAGGCAGGTAGGACAAGTCAGGACAAGTTGTGGGGACAGTGCTGAGCTGGAAGTTTGGATCTAGGGTGAGGTGGGGGAAGGGGAAATGAGGAAATTGTTGAAGTCCATATTGATGCCCTGGGGTTGAAGTGTTGCGAGGCAGAAGATGAGGCGTTCTTCCTCCAGGCGAGGAAGCGGCGAGGGAGCGGTGGTGAAGGAGGCCCAGGACCTCCATGTCCTCGGCAGAGTGGGAGGGGGAGTTGAAATGTTGGGCCACGGGGCGGTGTGGTTGATTGGTGCGGGTGTCCCGGATATGTTCCATAAAGCACTCTGCTAGGAGGCGCCCAGACTCCCCAATGTAGAGGAGACCGCATCGGGAGCAATGGATACAATAAATGATATTAGTGGATGTGCAGGGAAAACTTTGATGGATGCAGAAGGCTCCTTTAGGGCCTTGGATAGAGGTGAGGGAGTAGGTATGGGCGCATGTTCTACAGTTCCTGCGGTGGCAGGGGAAAGTGCCAGGGTGGAAGGGTGGGGAGTCGGGAGGCGAGGACCTGACCAGGTAGTCACGGAGGGAACAGTCTTTGGGGAAGGCAGAAAGGGGTGGGGAGGGAATTATAGCCCTGGAGTGGGTTCTTTTTGGAGGTGGCGGAAATATCGGCCGGGATGTGGACGAGAAGCGTTGGAGGGCATGTTTAACCACGTAGAAAGGGAAATTACGGTCTCTAAAGGAGGAGGCCATCTGGTGAGTTCTGTGGTGGAACTGGTCCTCCTGGGAGCTGATACGGCGGAGGCGGAGTGATTGGGAATACGGGATGGAATTTTTGCAGGAGGTAGGGTGGGAAGAGGTGTAATCCAGGTAGTTGTGGGAGTTGGTGCGTTTGTAAAGAAATGTCAGTGTCAAGTCGGTCATCATTAATGGAGATGGAGACGTCCAGGAAGTGGAGGGAGTTGTCAGAGATGGTCCAGGTAAATTTAAGGTCAGAGTGGAATGTGTTGGTGAAGTTGATGAATTGCTCAACCTCCTCGCAGGAGCACAAGGTGGCGCCATTGCATTCATCAATGTAGCGGAGGAAGACGTGGGGAGTGGTGCCAGTGCATTTACGGAAGATCAACTGCTCTTTGTCGCCAACAACGAGACAGGCGTAGCTGGGTCCCATACGTGTGACCATAGAGACCTCTTTGGTCTGGAGGAATGGGAGGATTCTAAGGAGAAACTGTTAAGGATGAGGACCAGTTTGGCCAAACGAATGAGAGTGTTGGTGGAAGGGTACTGTTGTGGACGTCTGGAGAGGAAAAAAAACGGAGGGCTTGGAGGCCATGGTCATGGCGGATGGAGGTGTAGAGGGATTGGATATCCATGGTGAAGATGGGGCCGGGGAAACGGAAGTCTTGGAGGAGGTGGAGGGCGTGGGTGGTGTCTCAAACATATGTGGGGAGTTCCTGGAATAGGGGGGATAAGACAGTGTTGAGATAGGTAGAGATGAGTTCAGTGGGGCAGGAGCATGCTGAGACAATGGGTCGGCCAGGGTGGTCAGGCTTGTGGATCTTGGGAAGGAAATAGAACCGGGCAGTGCGGGGTTCCTGGACTATGAGGTTGGAAGTTGTGAGTGGGCGATCTCCTGAGGTGATGAGGTTCTGTATGCTCTGGGAGATGATGGTTTGGTGATGGGGGTGGGGTCATAGTCGAGGGGGCAGTAGGAAGAGGTGTCCTCGAGTTGGCGTTTGGCTTCAGCGGTGTAGACGTCAGTGCGCCAGACTACCACTGCTCCCCCTTTATCCGCTGGCTTGATGGTGAGGTTGGGATTCGAGCAGAGGAATTGGAGGGCTGCCCGTTGTGAGGATGAGAGGCTGGAGTGGGGAGGAGGGTCGACAAGTTGAGGCGGTTAATTTCCCAGCAGCAGTTGGAAATGAAGAGGTCAAGGGCGGGGGTGTCCAGTTAGATGCAGTGTGTTGGAGGTGGGCAAAGGGGTCCTCGGAAGGTGGGCGGGAATCCTGATTCTGAAAGTAAGCTCGGAGGCGGAGTCATGGAAGAATTGTTCGACGTCACGGCGTGAATTAAATTCATTGATGCGTGGATGGAGGGGGATGAAGGTGAGTCCTTTGCTGAGGATTGATCGTTCGTCCTCAGTGAGGGGGACGTCTGGGGGGATGGTGAAAACTCGGCAGGGCTTGGAGCTGGGATCTGGTGTGGGTGTGGAGCTGGGAGTGGGGGCGGAACCTGTAACTGACGGGTCTATCACCTTCATCCCCTCCCCCACTCACCCATTATACTCCATGCTACTTTCTCCCCACCCACACCCTCCTCTAGCTTATCTCTCCACGCTTCAGGCTCACTGCTTTTATTCCAGATGAAGGGCTTTTGCCCGAAACGTCAATTTCGCTGCTCCTTGGATGCTGCCTGAACTGCTGTGCACTTCCAGCATCACTAATCCAAAATACTTTGCTCCTACACTCACTATATATCTGTGATATCAACTAGCCCTGAACAAGGCTCATGCTCCATTCCTCTCACTACTGCATGGAGCAAATTTTCTCTTTCTCTCGCCAACATGGCGATAAAATATTCTGGAGAATGCTGTTTCTCCAATTCTCTGACTGATTTCGTATGTCGACCGTTGCAAATTATTCCCAGTTTCTGGAAAATGTTCATCCCCAGTGTGTAACAAATCAGGAGAGGAATAAGAGTTTTACTTTTTAAAATCACACGGTAATAAAATTGCATCATGAGGCCTTTCAGCCCTTCAAATGTGCACCACTATTAAGACAAAGGTAACAGCTAAACACTTGAAGACTTAATCCATTCTTGAAGACAAGTGTCACATTGGAGGTTCTCTAGTTTTGCTGGAACACTCCTGCTGTCCAGAGCGTTATGGAATATTTCACACAGTGCCACCAGTCAAACTGTAATCACTTCTGATAAAACTAGCTATGAATTGCTGATGACCTGTTTACCCTTGGTCTTATCTGTTTGAGAAGAGCCTTGTTTGTTTTGTTAGAGACAGCGCAAGAACTTTAATCCGACTACAATTTTGGTTATATTATTGAAAGTCTTTGTGACTTCCCCTGTGATGAACGATGTAAAATACTGTTTTGAATACTCTGCCTGTTCTCTCAAACCAATTACACAGTCACATTCTCCAGGTGTCCCACATATACTTTCCTGCCTTTTTTCTCAGGTCTCACACACGCATCAATAAATCGTTTTTTAATCGCTATGGAAAACATTCTGCAGCTAGTTTTCAAAAAAATATTTCTTTCCAGCTTTGGAATATGTTTCTTTTTATTTTCCTTTATTCAATCTGCTTCTGGTTGCAATAATAAATATCCCAATGACGCTAATGCTCGCCAATTTGAATTCTTTAGTTTGTGATTGATTAGTTTCCTTCACAACGTTTGTGCATCATTTTTTTTTGGGAAGGGGGAGTGGGCGGGGGGTCATCTTCACATCTTCATATCATCTTTTTTTTATCAGAGTCAATCATTGCTGAGCACTATGAAGTATCTGCTTAAATATCTCTCTCACACCTCCACTGAACTGCACCTGGGTCTATTTTCCCATTCTGTTTTAGACCAGATATAAGACATAAATCTGCAGTTGAAAGTCATGGCTCTTTTCAATCATTCAGGGAGAACCTTCGTATGTGGGTGAACACATGATCACCTGGGAGAGACTCCATTCTCCTAGTTTCTCTGGCTCTGACATTTCTGTTCGATGGTGCCACATTCGAGCGGGAAGCTTCCTACATGACCACTTTTCCTCTCAAACGAGGTATCCCCAACTCTGGTGAACAGGGCCTTCAGGTGTGACTGTCCCATCTCCCGTGCTTCTCCCTTCCTTCCCAGAACAATGATGGATCTCCCCTTTTCCTCACTTCCTACTGCACTAGATTCCACATTCACACAATCATTCTCCGCCACTTCCATCAGCTCCAGCAGGACAGTACCATCAAACACATCTTCCCCTACCGCCAATGCCAGCATTTCGCAGAGACCGTTCTCTCTGTTACACCCTCCATCATCCTGAACACTACCCCATTCACCCCATCGCACATTAACAGCCAATTATAAAAGCTGCAACACTTGCCCATTCACCTCTTCTTTCCTCACAGTTCAAGGCCCCAATCACACCTTCCAGGTGAAGCAGCTTTTCACTTGTACGCTTTCAATCCAGTCTCCTGTCATTGCTGCTCACAATTCAGTCTCCTTAACATTAGTGAGCCAAACAGAAACTGCCTTGAGTAACATCTCCACTCTGACTGTAAGAATGACACTGACCTTCTGATTGCCCCTACTTCAATAAACTACCTTGCTCTCAAGCTAATAAGAATTCTTTGAAGGAGAGCCAATGGGAGTTATCTCTGTGGACTTCCAGAAGGCCTCTGATAAGATTCTCACAGGAGGCAGCAGAGTAAGATAAGGGCCCATGGTGTTTGAGGCCAGGTACCAGCATGGATAAATGGTTGGCTATTTCGGAGGAGGCACAGTGGATATAAAATGGTCCTTCTCAGAATGGCAGCTGGTGACTAGCAATGTTCCACAAGTATCAGCGTTGGGACCACAACATTTCACTTTATAGGTTAATTATCTGGGTGAAGGGACAGAGGGCATTGCAGATGATGGAAAGGTTGGTACAAGAACGTGTGGTATTGAAGAGAAAGGGAGCCTTCAGGAAGATTTCGACGGTTTAGGAGAGTGGGAAAAGGAGTAGCAGATGGAATACAATGTGGGAAAGTGTGAGGTCATGCACTTTGGTATGAAGAATACAGGCATGGACTATTTACTAAATGAAAAGAAAATTCAGAAATCTGAAGTTCAAAGGGACTTGGGATTGCAAGTCTAGGATTTGCATAAGATAGACTTGCAGGTTGAGTCAGTAGTTAAGAAGGCAGATACAATGTTGTCATTAATCTCGAGAGGAGTAGGATATAATCGTGGGGATTCTGAGGCTTCCTAAATCTCTGGTCAGACCACATTTTCAGTATTTTGTTCCTCATACCTCAGGAAGGATGCGTAAGCCTTGGTTCGTGTTGAGAGAAGGTTCACAAGAAATGAAAAGCTTCACACATGAGAAATGTTTGAGGACTCTGGATTTATACTCGATGGAGATTAGATGGATGAGGGGGATCCAATTGAAGCTTACAAAATACTGAATAACTTGGATACACACAATGGGAGGACGTTTCCACTGGCAGGAGGGCTCAGGCTTAGAGTAAAGGGAAAACCCATTAGAACGGAGATAAGATGAAATGTCTTTAGCCTGAGAGTGGTGAAATTGTGGAATTCCTTATTTGCTCATTAATTTACATCCATTTTACAATTGTGTCTCTTTTACCACAACTTAAAGCCCATTTGTATTTCACACTGGGCCTTCAAACACTTTTTCCCACCTCTGCCAAGTTACTAAAACGCTCACTTTCCTGTCCATTCCACTTCTGAAGAAGATTTACACTGGTCTTAAAACATTAACATTGCTTCTCTGTCTCTGCAGATGTTGCCAGACCCACTGAGTTCTTTGAAAAATGAAAAGTCACAGAATACATTTTCAATATAGTAAATGCAGGAAATCTGAAACAAAAAAAAACAAAAATTGTTCGAGATTTAGGGTGTAGGTTTGGTTGCTGTGCTGTAGATTTGATATCCAGACATTTCATTACCTAGCTATGTAGCATCATCAGTGGCGATCTCGAGGTGAAGCGAAGTTCTTATCTCCTGCTTTCTATTTATATGTTTGTCATGGATGGGGTTCCTGAGGTTCATGGTGACGTTATTTCCTTTTCGCTTTCTGAGGGCTTGATAGATGGTATCGAGATCGATGTCTTTGTTTATGGCGTTGTGGTTGGAGTGCCATGCCTCTCGGAATTCTCTGGCATGTCTTTGCTGAGCCTGTCCCAGGATGAATGTATTGTCCCAGTCAAAATGGTGGATTTTGTCATCCGTGTGTAGGGCTACGAGGGAGAGAGTCCCATCTTTTTGTGGCTAGCGGTGTTCGTGTATCCTGGTGGCTAACTTTCTTCCTGTTTGTCTTACGTAGTGTTTGTGGCCGTCCTTGCATGGAATTTTGTAGATGACGTTGGTTTTGCCCATGCGTTGTACTTGGTCTGTACACATCCATCCTGGGACAGGCTGAGCAAAGACATGCCAGAGAATTCCAAGAGGCCTGGCACTTCAACCACAACGCCATAAAGAAACACATAGATCTAGATACCCGCTATCAACCCCTCAGAAAACGAACAGAAAACATCGCTACAAACCCCAGTAACACCATCCAGGACAAACATAAAAAAAAGGAAACAGGGGACAACAGCTTCCCTTCACTTGGAGGTCGCCACTGCGAATGTTACCTAGCCAGGTAATGAAACGCTTGGATATCAAACCTACAGCTCAGCGAGCAAACCTACACCAAGAACCTCAACCTGAGCTAGAAACCTTCACAAAACTTGCAATGTTGGAGGTACCAGATACTTTGAGGAACAGTCACAGGACCCGAAAAATGCTCTGCTTTCACTCCACAGATGCTGCCAGACATTTTAGTGTCTTCAGCAATTTCTGTTTTTGAACAAGTTTCAAACATGTTTGTCAAAATTGCTCACACGCCCTGTCCAACAAGGAGCGCCATACACCGGGAAATGAATGATAACACAAGGTAGACCAATTCATTTGTTCTGAAACTACATAAGGTTGGCATCACTTAATCATGGTCAGGGAGAGAAACAGAGGGAAACACATTCGCTTCAACCAGAATATGACATTACTGAAGGGGAAAAGATTCAAATGAAAACGTTAAACGTTTTTGGGAAATGTGACAAATTGGAGGCATGGCATCATGGAGAGACCCTAACAGGATAAGAGTAAAAAAAAGTGTTCCCACATTAGAAACCAGGGTAGGTCACTGTGCACAGGGGTGAGCGATGAACAGGTTCCAGTGTGAATTGAGGACAGGCACCAGAATTGTATTGCAGACAGTTCAAACTGGGCATTTATGTGATGATTCAAATCATAGCAGCAGCAGCAGCAGAATTATAATCAACCACAATCTATATCTTGCGGACACAGAGATGGGCTCAAGTGCGTCGACTTCAACGCAAGGAGTATCAGAAATAAGGTGGGTGAACTTAAGGCGTGGATCGGTACCTGGGACTACGATGTTGTGGCCATCACGGAAACATGGATAGATGAGGGACAGGAATGGCTGTTGGAGGTTCCTGGTTACAGATGTTTCAGTAAGATTAGGGAGGGTGGTAAAAAAGGAGGGGGGGTGTGGCATTGCTAATTAGTAATGGTATAACGCCTGCAGAAAGGAAGTTTGAGGGGGATCTGCCTCTGGAGGTAGTATGGGCTGAAGTCAGAAATAGGAAAGGTGCAGTCACCTTGTTGGGTGTTTATTATAGGCCCCCAAATAGCAGCAGAGATGTGGAGAAACAGATTGGGAAACAGATTTTGGAAAGGTGCAGAAGCCACAGGGTCGTAGTCATGGGCGACTTCAACTTCCCAAATATTGATTGGAAGCTCTTTAGATCAAGTAGATTGGATGGGGCGGTGTTTGTGCAGTGTGTCCAGGAAGCTTTTCTAATGCAGTATGTAGATTGTCCAACCAGAGGGGAGGCCATATTGGATTTGGTACTTGGTAATGAACCGGGACAAGTGGTGGGCTTGTTAGTGGGTGAACATTTTGGTGATGGTGACCACAATTCTGTGACTTTCACCTTGGTTATGGAGAAAGATAGGTGCGCACAACAAGGTAGATTTTACAATTGGGGGAAGGGAAATTACGATGCTGTAAAACCGGATTTGAGGAGCATACGTTGGGAGCATAGGCTGTCAGGGAAGGATGTGGTGGAAATGTGGAACTTTTTCAAGAAGCAGATACGACGTGTCCTTGATATGTATGTACCTATCAGACAGGAAAGAAATGATCGTGTGAGGGAGCCTTGGTTGATGAGGGAGGTTGAATGTCTAGTAAAGAGGAAGAAGGAGGCTTACATAAGGTTGAGGAAACAGGGTTCAGACAGAGCAGTGGAGGGATACAGTATAGGCAGAAGGGACCTGAAGAAAGGGATTAGGAGAGTTAAGAGAGGGCAGGAAAAATCCTTGGCGGATAGGATCAAGGATAACCCCAAGGCATTTTATGCGTATGTGAGAAACCTGAGAATGACGAGAACGAGGGTAGGTCCGATCAAGGAGAGTAGTAGGAGAATGTGTATTGAGTCGGAAGAGATAGGAGAGGTCTTGAACAAGTACTTCTCTTCAGTATTTACGAACGAGAGAGACCGTAATGTTGAAGAGGAGAGTGTGAAACGGACTGTTAAGCTAGAAGAGATACCTTTTAGGAAGGAAGATGTGTTGGACATTTTGAACAACTTGAGGATAGACAAGTCCCCCGGGCCTGACGGGATATATCCTAGGATTATATGGGAAGCAAAAGAGGAAATTGCAGTACCGTTGGCAATGATCTTCTCGTCTTCACTGGCAACGGGGGTGGTACCAGGGGACTGGAGAGGAGCGAATGTAGTGCCCCTGTTCAAAAAAGGGAATAGGGATAACCCCGGGAATTACCGGCCAGTTAGTCTTACTTCTGTGGTAGGCAAAGTAATGGAAAGGGTACTGAGGGATAGTATTTACAAGTATCTGGAAAGACACTGCTTGATTAGGGACAGCCACCACGGATTTGTGAAGGGTAGGTCTTGCCTTACAAGTCTTATTGAATTCTTCGAGGAGGTGACCAAGCATGTGGATGAGGGTAGAGCAGTGGATGTAGTGTACATGGATTTTAGTAAGGCATTGATAAGGTTCCCCATGGTAGGCTTATGCGGAAAGTCAGGAGACATGGGATAGAGGGAAATTTGGCCAATTGGATAGAAATCTGGCTAACCGGTCGAAGGCAGAGAGTGGTGGTAGATGGTAAATATTCAGCCTGGAACCCAGTTACAAGTGGAGTTCCTCAGGGTTCAGTACTGGGTCCTCTGCTGTTTGTAATTTTTATTAATGACTTAGATGAGGGAGTCGAAGGGTGGGTCAGTAAATTTGAATTGATACGAAGATAGGTGGAGTTGTGGACAGTGAGGAGGGCTGTTGTGCTGCAGAGGGACTTAGATATGATGTAGAGCTCGGCTGAGGAGTGGCAGATGGAGTTCAACCCTGCCAAGTGTGAGGTTGTCCATTTTGGAAGAACAAATAAGAATGCGGAATACAGGGTTAATGGTAGGGTTCTTAGTCAGGTGGAGGAACAGAGGGATCTTGGGGTCTTTGTACATAGATCTTTGAAGGTTGCCACTCAGGTGGATAGAGTTTGTAAGAAGGCCTATGGAGTATTATCGTTCATTAGCAGAGGGATTGAATTCAAGAGTCGTGAAGTGATGTTGCAGCTGTACAGGACTTTGGTTCGGCCACAGTTGGAGTACTGTGTGCAGTTCTGGTCGCCTCACTTTAGGAAAGATGTGGAAGCTTTGGAGAGGGTGCAGAGAAGATTTACCAGGATGTTGCCTGGAATGGAGAGTAGGTCGTACGAGGATAGGTTGAGAGTTCTCGGCCTTTTCTCGTTGGAACGGCGAAGGATGAGGGGTGACTTGATAGAGGTTTATAAGATGATCAGAGGAATAGATTGAGTAGACAGTCAGAAACTTTTTCCCCGGGTACAACAGAGTGTTACAAGGGGACATAAATTTAAGGTGAAGGGTGGAATGTATAGGGGAGATGTCAGGGGTGGGTTCTTTACCCAGAGAGTAGTGGGGGCATGGAATGCGCTGCCCGTGGGAGTGGTAGAGTCAGAATCATTGGCGACCTTTAAGCGGCATTTGGATAGGTACATGGATGGGTGCTCAATCTAGGTTAGAAGTTCGGCACAACATCGTGGGCCGAAGGGCCTGTTCTGTGCTGTATTGTTCTATGTTCTATGTTCTATATCATTTTCCGCACAATAATCTCTCAATCTACCATGGCCATGAGACGGATCTATGGTTCAGTGATGAGAGTGGGCGAACATGCCAGGATCAGAACCATGTCTACCTAAATTTGATGACAACCCATTAAAGCTACCGCGCTTCCTGCTTACATTGACAAACAGCAGAACTAACATCTGATAGAGAGGGGACAATTATCCCAAGTCTGTGACCACTTCATTTAATACCACCTAAGAATTGCTGCTGACCTTTCTCCCCTTACTCTTATCTGTTTGTTCGTAACAAAATGTGATCCTTTTGTTAGAGAAGGTTCAAGAACTTCCCTCCTCTTTTCTTTATATCATCGAAAGACTTACACTGCCTTCCTCTGTGAGGAATGATATAAAAGATGGCTGTAAAGTTTCTGTCTGTTCCCTCTAGCCAATTCTTCAGTCACACCCTCCAAATACCCTCAATCTACTTTTCTAACTTAATTTCTACCGAAGATCGCACACTCACCCTGAAATATTTTTATGTACCTGGAAAAGCTCATGCTGCTTGTTTTTATATTTCCTGCCAATTTCCTACGTCATGTCTTTTCTCCCCTTTTCCCTCGCTTTCTAGATTGATACAGTCATATCATGCACAAACAGATCCTTTGGTCCAACCTGTCCATACTGGCCAGGTTCTCCAAACTAAACTTGTCCCATCTGCTTGCATTTGGCCCATATGCCTCTAAACGTTTCCCATTCATATGCTTGCCCAAATGTCTTTGAAATGTTGTAGCTGTAGTTGCATCTACCACTCTTCCTCTGGCAGCTCATTCCATACACACATCACCCTCTGTGTGAAAACTTTGTCCTTTGTCCCTTTCAAATCTTCCCCCTTTCACCTTAAAGCTATGTCCTGTATGTTTTATCTCGCCTATCCTGTGGAAAAGACCTTGGCTATTCACCTGACCCATGCCTACAAGATTTGATAATCTTATATAATATCACCCCTAAACCTCCTATACTCCACCTGATACTAACTTTAAGAACAAGCATTTAAAGATAAGCACTGCAAATGTGAAACAATATTAAAATAACAGGTAAACAACAGTCAGCCCAAACTTTATACTGTGATTTTTCTTTCTCCATGTTACAGTACTAAAGCAGCATGAAACTCTTACTAGTACCAATAAGAGGTCAAACACATGAATTCTTTTGTCCAAATGCTGTGATGATCTCTACAGTGAAAACCTATCTCTGGCCAGATCAATGTAAGAAATGGAACGGTCAGCATGCAGAATGAGATGAAGGCTGAGTATACTTTTTGAAATTTGGATCAAAATGGGAATTCAGTGCCAATGGTGTATTCAATAAGGTTTACTCAAAGAAGGAAACTTTCTGGAATGAGATGTGAGTGAGAGATGTAAAACAGCGTGAATGGAAAGGCCGAGACACCCTGAGACCAGAGGCAAAGTGGCAGGACAAAACGCAGCTTGATGCTCGGGCAGGGAAGATAGACTCGATCAAAGAGCTTCAGGTAGAGCGAGTAGGGACCATAACGTGACAGAACGTGCTCTGTAATTGCAGAGGTAGAACCTGAAATCAGGAAGGGGAGACGAGCAGGGAAGAAGATGGAGCAGCAATTGCAGTGGTTTCTTTGGATAATTCAGGAAGCACAGCTTAAATCTGGCCTTCCACTAATGCTTATCAATTTGCGATTGAATAGTATCCTTGACAGCTTTTGTCAACCAAGGGTGGTTCGCCTTCTTATCGAGTCCTTCTACTTGAACAGAAACAATAATTACTGAGCATTATGGGATATCTGTTTGAATGTCTACTCACCTATACTCACTCACCTTCCTCTGTGTTTATTTTCACATCCCACTTCAGACCAGAAATGAGACAGAAATCCTCAAATTAGATGACTCGTTCTTTTCAGGGGGGACGTCTGCATGTGGCTGAACACGTGATTAGCAGAAGCTGAGTCCATTCTCCCAGTTTCTCCATCTCTTTTTTCTGGTTGAGGATGCCGCATTCCAGTGGGCAGCCTGTAATGGGACCTCCTTTTCATTCAAACCAGAAACCCCCAAACTCCAGTGGAGAGGGCCTTCAGCAGTGACTGTCCCATCTCCCTCACTGCTGCCCTCACGCCGTTCCCGCCTTCCCAGACCAATGATAGATCTCCTCTTCTCCTCACTTCCTACTGCACTAGAATTCACATTCCCAGAATTACCCTTCGTCACTTCCACGACCACCAGCAGGGCAGCACTATCAAACGCATCTTACCCTCCCACCTGCTGTCAGTAGCTCATAGGGACGGTTCCCTCTGTGAAGCCCTCCATCACCCGGAGCACTTCCCCACACCCCAATGGCACCTTCCTGAGCAATTGCAGAAGCTGCAACACTTGCCCATTCACCTCTTCCCTCCTCACTCTCCAAGGCTTCAGTCACACTTTCCAATTGAAGCAGCATTTCACTTGTACTCTTTCAATCCAGTCTCCTGACATTGCTGCTCACAATGCAGTCTCCTTTATATTGGGGAGACCAAACAGAGACTGCACTGGGGAACACTCCAATTCTGGAGGACTAATCCTGACCTTCTCATTTTTCCCATTTCAATAACCTCCCTATTTCTCGTGTTACCTTTTCGTTCCAGGGCTGCTGCAAATTCTCAATGAAGCACAACCGAAGCTCGAGTAACACGTCACGTTACACTTTGGTACGTAACAACCTGTAGGAGTTAATCTTCAATTCCATAACTTCACAGCCTGACTTCAATATGGCCGTTCTCCATTTTTATCCATTCTCCCTCCTGGCCTCCATATGACCTTGTTTGGTTGTGTCTTCTATATCTTGCACTCAATGGAGAGAACCCCTGCAGTAAACACCCTTACTCCTGTACATAAATGATCTGAAAATGAAGGTGAACGCACCATGTATCTTCATAACTACTTTTTCTTCCACAATGAAACAATCACAGAAGCGTAGACTCTGTTCCATCGAATAAAAACCGATCTACATTCGTCTTATTTTCTTACATGAGATCCATAGCCATAAATGTTATGATACTTCAAGTGTTGGTCCCTATACTGTTTACTGGTTGTGAGATTACCCGTCAGAACTACCCTCTCAGGATGTTTATTCCTGATCCCAACACCCTCTGGGTGAAAAACAATCCTCAAATCCTCTTTAAACCAGAAACCCTTCACTTTCAAAGTCGCTGCTTGTTCTTTGTCCTTTGACTAAAAGGAACAGCTGCTGTCCATCCATCCGGTCCAAGTCAATGTAATCCTCTTCTTCTGACTCGCGTCCTCTCAGCCTTCTCTGCTCCAAAGTAAACAACCTGAGCTTATCCAACCTCTCTCCATAGCTAATATGCTCCATCCCAGGGAACATCCTGGTGAATCACCTCTGCAGTCCTAAAATGCAATCACATCCTTCCTGTAATGTGGCCCACAGAACTACACACAGTATTCCATCCTGGCCTAACCAAAATCCTGTAAAACTCTTACAATCTAGGTCTCGATGAATTAAAGCTATGCCAACAGTCACATGTGACTTCTTAACTAATCTATTACCTGTCCGGTCCCATTCAAGGATGTGTGGAGAAACACCCTCTGAGCTGCCTACTGTGCTGCCATTAATTGAGTCCTCACCGTCAGGTTTCTTCTTCCAAAGTGCATCACCTTATATTTATCAGGGTTACAGCCATATGCCATTGATCTGCCATCTGACCAACCCATCTGTATCTTCTTCCTAACTGCTAACCACCCATTCAAACTTTGTGTCAAACACAAGCTTACTTATCACACTCCCCAACGCCTTCTATCTTTACAACTACAGCATTTCTGAATACCACAAATAATAAGGGACACTGGACTGATCCCTGTGCTATACTAGGGGACACTGGTCTCCAGACACACAAACAGCCTTCTCCCACCACTCTGTTTCCTGCCACGAAGACAATTTGAAAACCACTTGATATCATGAGATTTTACTTTCCTTATCAGTTTCCCCTGTGGTGATCTGTCAAAGGCCTGGCTGAAAAACCATATAAATGACAGGTTCAAAAAAATTCCATAAAATTCGTTCGGTATGACTTCGCTCTGATGAATTCATGCTGACGATCCCGATCAAAGATTGAACAGAATGAGTCCAATCAGCCACTCATGCCTCTTACAAAGCAATTGGAGCAGATCTTTTCCAACTTTGTATCAGAAACAATTGCAATACGTGCCTCACGAAAGATCAATATGCAAGGCAAAAACGCATTGTGTTAGGAAAATAAACTGCGAGGAGAGTGGTTTGACTAACTATTAAAAGCCATGATATGAAGGTGCTAGTTTTGGACTGGGTTGAACAAGGTAAAAATCCACATGACACCACATTATAGTCCAACAGGTTTACGCAAAAACACAAGTTTTCTGAGAGCTGCTTCTTCACCAGGTGTTATGGAGAGAGGAAGATCTTAGAGACAGGATTTATAAGGAAAAAGATCAAAGGGTGTACAACTCACACGCATGAGTTGAACACACCTAAAATGGCTCACAAATCTTTAATCAGTTAGAATGGAGGTGTAGGTTTTGCTGGATTAATATGCAAGTCTCTGCGTTTCTTTCAAGTCGCTGCCTGGAGATACCTTCAGGTATTATAGATGGAAAGGAGGTGATCCCTGGGTCAGACAATGTATTTTAGGCGTGAGGTCTTGTTTGGAGTCCGTCTGTGTCTTCACCTGGAGTCAGACTGGGTTTATTTCCAAAGTACGTGGTGATAAATACAACATTGACCAACTGTCTACAAATTGAATGTTTTTGGATCAAAATAGATTATATATGCAAATACAAATGTGCAAGTGCAAATTCACCTCACAAAATTATATGTATATGCATGTGTGTGTATTTGCGTGTCTGCGTGTGCATGTGTGTATTTATGCGTGTGAAAGAGGGGGTTGTTTGTGTGAAGGGGAGACAGAGAGAGAGACAATATGTGTGTTCGATAGTGAGGAGAAGTGTATGTGTGAGTGTAGAAGGGAGAGGGAGGTGTGCATACATGCGTGTAACACAGCGGAATATGTATGTGCGCATGCGAGGGAGGAGGAATGTGAATTTGTGCATGGGGCAGATAGGAAGCGTGTACGTCGGTGAGTGTAAGGGGGAGAGTGAGAGTGTGTGCTTGTCCAGGCTAAGACCCAGACAGATACGAGAGATTCTTTACCCCAAATACACTCACTCCGTAGTTTCAGAGCATCCCCTTTCTGCAGCCTCTGCTCCACTTGTTGTTCATGTTGCAGACCCAGATGCTGTAACTATAGTCCCCATGCTCCTTCCAGAGTTGAGTCACCAAATCCCCAGGTCTCCCTGAATGTCTGAGGCAGCTCACAGCACAACCTCCAGCAAACAGTCCCCAACCAAACGTTTCAATAACAGGAGTCAGTCAGAAGTGCCCAGTTGCAAGTGTTTTAAGAAGGCAGCCTAGACCCTAACGTTTCCTTATTTTAAATGTAGACATAAATTGGATGATCCAGATGTGTTGTGACTAGTCCAACCACTCAACCTGAAGCAAAATGTAATCCATTCAAACGCTCCAGTTAAAACACAATCAAAGAAAAGAACAATTGGGGATAGCTTCTCTATTGGAACACTTGTGCAAACAATAGATATGGTGCCTTCTACTAATTAACTGTGCTAATACAGGAATATCCCATAAACATCCCCCTTGGCGAAAACGTAAATTCAAACACAAAATCTTACATGCAGTTCTCCAATCAAGGAGGAAGCCGCTTCAACAGAGTTTTCAGAGAGAACAGTCGCTGGGGATCATGTATTCAAAACTCTAACCCTTCTGGGACGCCGAACAGCTTCTGAATGCTGCAGCTAAAAATAAAACGAGATAACCTTGTCTGGGAGAGCTGGCCACTGCCCTTCTATTGTTACCATCGTTTTAATAAAACCTAAAGGCCCCCTCAGCTATTTACTTCAGCCGCTCTCAGGCGGCTGTTCGGCTTCTCTGCCTCTAAGACTTCTCTTCGAAGAAAAAACTCAAGAAAAAATAACCTTTTAGAAGTGACAGTACAGTCATAACTCCCCCTTTGATAAAAAAAAACGATCAACACACAAAGACAGCCAGATTTTAAACCCTTTATTCTGACTGTTTTAGTAGACCACAATACATACATATTGCATTGACACTAAACAAGCAAACATGCACAACTCCATTCTATTTCAATCAGTTTACTCCGGCCACAGAACACCTCCGTCTTTCTTCATTCAAGTCTCGACAACATTTCAGCAAGTATGGTTTCTCGTCCTGTCACCTGTATAGCTTCCAAATTGAATGCCAACAACAATAACTATCTGAACAGTTTGGAAGTTTTCTCCCTAAATTTCTCCAAAAAATTTAGGCGTTAAGATCGCATACAGATTTGTCTCAGGCACATTGTTTCCAAGTTAACTTCTGAGATGTTGTTACGCCATCACCAGGCTCAAGGCATTCTTTCCAATTGTGAAATATTTCTGTTGACGGTTTCGCCGGACACTCCAACCACACGTTACATAATGGAGCACTTCGCACCTCTCTGATAGTCCTTCTCAATGACATGCCTCCTCAGGTCTCAACTTAAAGGATTTACATGCTTCTGTACATCTCAATGCTGTAACCCCTTAACCTGCTACTCCTGGCGTATGCTAGTAAACCTTACTCTCACAGAGGTAGGTTTTAACAAAATCTTGCACATTTTTCTCAATCCCTCACAGAAACAGAACTTGATTTGTGCTCCAACCCATCATCATCAGTCATTGCAGCTTCTAATCTTATCCTTTTTAATCTCTGTTCTACGATACGAGTTCTCACAACTGTAGGAAGTGAATGTTTGAACTCCTCCAAAATAAGAATCTCTCTAAGAGTGTCATAGGTTGCTCTCTTTTTAATAACCTTACCCACCTTTCAGAATTACTGTGTTTGTTTCTTTCAAACTCAATATACATTTAACCAGAGAGGCTTTTTTTTAGATTACTGAAACACAGTCTGTAGGCTTTTGGCACAGGCTCAGAAGGCTTTCTTTACCCCCTCATACTGGCCAGGTACCTCCTCCGATAGGGATGAAAATACCTCACTCCGTATACCTACCAGCTTTGTTTGGATCTACGAAATCCACATGCTCAATGGCCACTGCATTCATTTAGCCATTTTCTCAAATGAAAACAATGTCTTCTATATCCTTCTCATCAAATGTAGACAATGCCTGGATGTGTTGAAAACAGATCCCCATCAGACCTTAGTCGACCATGATGCTGATCTTCCTCACTATCCCCCTCATTCAGCTTACCGTCTACCTTCATCTCCACCCTGCTAAGTCGAGATTCCTCTCAAATTGCTAACTTTTGAAGTTAAAACTCTCTCTCTTTTTGCTTTTCATCTTTTTACTCCCTCTTTCGTTCTCCTCTCCTTTTCTTTTAATTCTGCATTTAATCGTATTTCAAGCTGTTTCAATTCCTTTTTGCATTCAAGGTTCCTCATCTGCAATTGAATTCCTGCCATTTCCAATTATTCTGATGGCGGTTCCACCAAAAGTTAAATGCCAAGCTAGAGCTGTAATTATTTCTCCTTTTCTCACAGAAATACACCAACCCGACTCCAGCGAGTCTGCCAATTCTAACATCTTTGCTTTACACACCCTTTAGAAAATCTCCAAGTTCACTTCTTCCAAACTTAGAGAACTCTTCGAGACAGAAAGAACCATTACTATACAAAGCATTGTTCAAACTAGCAGAATTCAACCCCCGGAACAAAAGACGCTTACAACTACCAAACGCCGCCTTTGAGCCGAACAATTTCCCTGTGCACATTCTCCCCGTCCCTACGTGGGTTTACTCCTGGTGCTCAGTATTCCTTCCACAGCCCAAAGATGTGCAGTTATGTGAATTGCCATGTTAAATTGCCAGTACTGTTCAAAGATCTGAAGGCTAGTTACATTAGTCAGTGGTAAATATGGAATAATAGGATGGGGAATGAGTCTAGGTGGGTTACTTTTCAGAGGGTTGGTGTGGACTTGTTGGGCCAAATGGCCTGTTTCCATACCGTAGGGATTCTAAACCTGAATCCAATTTGGAATGATCGATTTCAAAACGGACAAGAGTCCCCAGTTTGCTGTGGATCAGACCAGACTGCCTTAAAATACTAAAATATTGTAGCCTGGACGCCAACCTTGTCTTATAGCAAACGTAGATGTGAAATGACTGTTCCAGATGTGATGCGGCTCATCAAACCACTCAACATTAAGCAAAACACGATTTATTTAAACACTCTAATAAAAACACTTACAAAAGGAAGAGGAGTTTAGAATAGCTTAACTACTGGAAATCGTAACAAAATAATAGATACAGTACCTTCAACCAATGAACTGGTCCAATATACGAACATCCCATTAACTCGTCCCTTAGCAAAAAGACATATCCAAGGCCATTCAGTTTCGAACGCAATTCACCAATCCAGGAGGAAATAACATCAAGGCTGATTTCAGAGAGAATAGCAGCTAGGAATCATTTACTGAAGCATCAAACCCTTCTCCCACTCCAGGTAATGGAGCAAATAACCTTTTTTAAAGTGACGGCATTGTCAGAGATGTTAGATTCCTGGTCCTTTACAATAATACTCAAAGAGCTTCCTCGTGTTGCGTACCACACGATCAGCTTAAAGGGACAAACACATAAGTCAGCCGTTTAGTGGACACGCACACTTCAAGTTACAAAGACGTGAGTCAAGTTGCTAAAACCCCTATCCAACCTGGAGCACCACATGGGATATGCCGGGGAGTGAACAACAGCCTGATACAAAACCCCTCCCCCCGCGAACATGGAACATCGCATGGGACATAGCGGAAAGTGAAAAACAACCCCACACACACCACTCCCCCGTCCATATGGGACACAACGGGAAGTGAACAGCAGCCTGAGACACACAATTCCATCGTTCCTGAGCTTCGCAATGCCAGCACTCGATACACTATGGATCCTAAAAGCAAGGCCATGGAAATATACAGTAGGACAGTGTGATTCACATTAAATACAGAAACAGACAGTTAATTAATTGAGAACATGTTGTGGAAATATGGAGAAAAGGATTGGGCAGTGTGACTAATTGGATGATTGAACTTTTAGACAACAACATTACATGAATGAGTTATTGAATATGTATTTTCTGATAAGCTGAAGTGGTTTGTTTGACAGAAATACACAAGAAGGAAACCAAGTTAAATATCAACAACTGGCAATGATTTGGATAATTAACATCGCGAAACTGAGAGAAGTTTCATGGACAGATGAGTTAAAGTCCTTGAGAATATTAAATATAGGCATTTGCTAGACACAATAGCGATATATATCAGCGTGCACAGGAATATCAGATGAATGGGATATTGGTGTGATTTCGAATCAGATTTATCTCTGCAGGTTCAACCCGAGAGTGTCAGCAGCAGTTTGTTGTCATCATTAAGTGTGTATTTCACAGCTCAAGGTTCAAACAGCAGATGGGTTAAGCCACTGAAGTATGTTCTAGAGCAGTGAGTAGGCAAAGTTAATAATCGTCAGGGCATGGTGTCAGGAATCAGCTCATAGTCAAAAGGATGACCAGTGTTGTGATTCGTCTGTGTCAAACACCACCTGCAAGTTCCCCTCCAAGCCACTCACTACACTGACTTGGAAATATACCCGTGTTCCTTCACAGTCATTGGGTCAGAGTCCTGGAATTCCCTCCCTAACATGATTGTGGGTCGGCCCACAGCAAGTGGACTGCAGCGATGCAAGAAGGCAACTCACAACCACCTTCAAATGGGCAACTAGGAATGGGCTATCAATGCTGGCCAGCCAGGGATGCCCAAGTCCCAGAAATGAATAAGAATAAGATATTGGCCAGGGATGGGATGGAGTCCCAGGAAGGAAATGGGGTTTGCAATCGTAATAGAGGGCAATGATCTCCACACTCGCAACATTTAAACAACAAGGACAGAGAGGCAATGGTTCACATCTGAAAGTGAGTAGGTCAATATAGAAACCTATGAGTAACACTGGCAGAAGCACAGAGGGAGACAGTAATTGAACAATTTCCCTGTTGCAGTTAGTAGTGGTCTGCCTAGTGAATATCTGGATTCCGAGTCTCAATATTAATAATAATAGTGGCAGGAAGTGAAGACTATATGAAAAAATAGTAATGCAGTCATAACTGATTGATAGAAAAACACATCTGGACGATGAAACTTACCAGGGACACCCACGATAGACAGGAGAGGATAATAAATCCCGCCACTGCCATTTCTGCTGTTTAAATGCAATGCTGCAGTTTGTTAAAATGCTGTTTCGGTCCCCACTGTATTGATATTGAAAACAAAAGTAAAATGGATTTGCTTCCCGGGGAATTAACTGTGTTGTGCGATCGAGCCACGCGGAAAATCGCAAACAGCTCTGCTGTTCCAGGCAATTTGTGCGTTTACTGGAACCGAATGGAGACTGTTATTTCATTTATGGGCGGCACGGTGGCACAGTGGTTAGCACTGCTGCCTCACAGCGCCAGAGACCCGGGTTCAATTCCCGCCTCAGGCGACTGACTGTGTGGAGTTTGCACGTTCTCCCCGTGTCTGCGTGGGTTTCCTCCGGGTGCTCCGGTTTCCTCCCACACTCCAAAAGATGTGCAGGTCAGGTGAATTGGCAATGCTAAATTGCCCGTAGTGTGAGGTAAGGGGTAGATATAGATGTAGGGGTATGGGTGGGTTACGCTTCGGCGGGGCGGTGTGGACTTGTTGGGCCGAAGGGTCTGTTTCCACACTGTAAGTAATCTAATCTAATCTAATAAATATATTGAATAATGTGAAGTGCAGAAGAGGTCCGCCGTGATATTGACAACCAATCATAATATACAGAAACAGACAAAACACAATGGGATAAACTCCTGTACGTTGTTGGAACATTCCAGTCTAATGATCCCAAATTCGGATCCGTTATTGGAATATTCCAGTCTATTGTTCGCAGATTATGATCTCTACTCCCCTTCTCCATCTGGAGCTGCTGATCACTGTTAATGCTGACAGTGATGCTTCAGCTCAAACTATGGGATAACATATTGAACGGTGCTCATTTATCATTAAAAGATGGGAACTCGCCACTGGATAATTCGAATTCATGGAGACTGATATTAATCACAGTCATCGAGAAAGCAAGCTCAGCTAACCCCTTCCTTATATAACATTTCATATCGTAATAAAAAGGAATATTTACTCAGTCTCGATGGAATGGATGAGGGTGACTGACGGACGGACTACACATTTTTCTTTTTTTTCACTTTTTCGTTGTATATGGGAGTATTGCCAGAGCATTGCAGGTCTGTATATGTTCCAGTCAGTTTATAAAGGAGACAGGATAAAATAACAGACCAGCTGCATAAAATGTCTGGTGGGGAAATTTCTGGATAAATTAACTCAAGGGAGAAAGTAAGGATTGATGATGCTAGAGGTCAGAGTTGAGAATGTGGTGCTGGAAAAGCACAGCCGGTCAGGCAGCATCAGAGAAGCATCGAAATCTCTTGTGTTAGCCCTCCATCAGGAATGTGGCTTGTGTCCCAAGGGTACTGAGAGATAAATGGAAAGGGGATGGGTTTGGGGAAGGTAGCTGCGAATGTGATAGGTAGATGAAGTTTGGGTTGGAGTTGATATGTTGGTGAGAAAGGTGGAGCAGACAGATGAGAAGGAAGATGGAAAGGCAGAACAGGTCATGGGGCGGTGCTGATTTGGAAGGTTGGATCTGGGATAAGGTGGGGGTAGGGGCAATGAGAAAACTGGTGAAATACACATTGATCCAATGTGGTTGCAGGGTCCCAAGGCAGAAGATGGGCTTTCTTCCTCCAGGCGTCAGGTGGTTAAGGTTCGGCGGTGGAGGATGCCAAGGACCTGCATGTCCATGACGGAGAGGGAGGGGGAGTTAAAGTGTTCAGCCACGGGGTGGTGGGGTTGGTTGGTGTGGGTGTCCTAGAGATATTCTCTGAGGAGTTCTACACGTTGGCGTCCTGTCTCCCCAATGTAGAGGAGACATAAGGAGCAACGGATCCAGTAGCCGACATCTGTGGAAGTGCAGGTAAAACTCCGAAGGATGTGGGAGGATCCTACGGGGTCTGGGACGGTGGGGAGGGGGGAGGTGATGGGGAGATGATGGTGAAGGGGAGGTGAGGAGGAGGGGGAGGTGAGGATGAGGGGGAGGTGCGAGTAAGGGGGAGGTGAGGGGGAGGGGAGAGGTGAGGGTGAGAGGGAGGTGAGGGGGAGGGGCAAGTGATGTTGAGGGGAGGTGAGGGGGAGGGTGAGGATGAGGGGGAGTTGAGGGGGAGGGGAGGGTGAGGATGAGGGGAGGGTGAGGTGATAGGGAGAGTGAGGGGGAGGTGAGGGTGCAGGTTTTCCAATCCTTGCAGTTGCAGGGAAAGGGCCAAGAGTGGAGGGGGGTTGGTGTGTGGCGTGGTCCTGATAAGTGAGTCATCCTGGGAATGTTCTGTGTGGAATGCAGGTCGAGGTGAGGAAGGAAATATATCCCTGGTGGTTGAGTCTGCTTGTAGGTGGCGCTAATGGGGGAGGATAATGCATTGTAACTGGAGATTTGGTGCGGTGGAAGGTGAGGAAAAGGGGTGTTCTTTCCCTGTTGCATTGCGAGGGGTGGGATTTGAAGGCGGAGATGAGATGCTCTGGTCGGCATCGTCGACCATGTGGGAAGGAAAATTGCTATCTTGAAGAAGGAGGCCATTTGGGATTTACACTGGGTTCAGAGTGTGTTTCTGGAAAAGCACAGCAGGGCCGGCAGTATCCACGGACCAGGAATATTCGATGTTTTGGGGCAAAGCCCTTCATCAGGATATGGGCTTTTTCCCGAAAAATGATTCTCCTGCTCCTCGGATGCTGCCTGACCCGCTGTGCATTTCCAGCAACACACTCTTGACTCTAATCTCCCGCATTTGCAATACTTATTTTCGCCTACACGCTAGGTTCTGAAATACTGCCTTAGTTCTTTTCTCACTGCTATAGGAAAGATGTTGTTAAACTTGGAAGCGTGCAGAAAAGATTTCCATTCATACTGACAGTGTTGGATAGAGCAGTGGTGGCGAGTGATGTGAGTGGTGAATGTGAACGGGCTGGGGCTATGTTCCCTGGAGCGTTGGTTCTGAGGAGTGACTTCACTGAGGTTTATCATGGTGAATCCCGATGCTCCAAGTTAAGCAAGCCAAAGGACCGGGTAGTAGACAGAACATTTGTTCAAACTGAAACTGGACAATTACTCATAGTACAACAACTTGCTGAACGTTCAAGGTAGACTGAAGAATGGGACTGGTCGGAGGAGACAGAATTTGGAGTTAGAATCACGTGATTGAGAACAAAAATAAAGGCATTGTCATATCAACTCAAATGTTTTGTCATATCACATTCACAATCCATCTCTCAGAATCAGACCAGGCACCATAAACCCAGAGGTGATATGTGGAACACTGCGCAGACCAGGCAAGTGTACTGTTGAACACCACGCTGCAATCAGTCCACAGCGGAATACTGTGCAAACCTCAGCAGTGCATTGATCTATAAACCTAGATGAGACATGTGTTCAGCAGGGATCACGGTGCAGACCAAACTGGTGTTCTGTACAATACAACCCACAATCTACCCAGAGTGGAAAGGTATGCAGACCACAACAGTGCATTGATCTGTAAACCCAGATGAGATATCTGGCCAGGGTGCGGAAGTGTGTCCATCATCCCAGTGCATTGTTGAGGAATATTGTGTGAAATCACTGTCCAGCATAGGGAAACTTGCAGTCCATGCTGGAAGTGACAGGATGTGCAGCACCCATCCATTTAAGACTCCATATCTCAATTGTGCCATGACACAGGGGTGCTGTGGGTGTGAACATTAATGCCAGACAGAGATAGAGAGGGTATCCCTTTAAGTATCAACTAGAAGGAGGGGCTTGGGGAATACACCGAGAGGGGGAGACTGAGAGACAATGTCATGGAAGGATGTGTTCCCAGGTTCCAGAATGGTGAAATGAAGACATTTCGAAGTATCATGCAACACGAGCCAGTATTTCCAGGAATGATGGGTGAACAGGTTATTGGTGTGAGTTCAGGTAATGGAGAGTATTAGATGAGCATTTGTTCTGCAGCTTTGTAACTGGGAGCAGGGTCAGCAGAGTCTTCGACTGATTTGATTGAATCTAACAATGACTTGTCTCAGTGATAATTTCATTGAGTGTAACAGAGGGATTGCCTGCATGAGACTGAGCGAGTTTCCTGGTGCTATCTTATCGAACACATCTCATTAACTACCCAACACACCACATGGCGTCACTCTCATTCAATACTAGTACAATTCTTCCATCCATCATGGCTGGAGGGACTCATGAACGCCCACATTGCCCCAGATATTCCGTGTATCCAGGAATTGGTGCCATCTTTAAAAGGCCAATGGGCACACGGATGAGCTTTCTCAGTTAGGAGCTGCCCTGACAGTTTACGCTGAGCACGGCAGATAAGGGGCAATCACACCACGGTTTGTCAACAGAGACGCGGAGATCCTGGTGAATGAGCTAGTACAGAGGAGGAGCATTCTCTTTCCAGAGTAGGCCACAATACCACACCCATCGAGCATGATCCGAGCTGACCACCCAGCTCAGTGCAGTATCTGCGGTCTGAGGAAATGTCCCGCAATACAGGACAAGCATCAATAACCAGCCTACCTCCGTCAGAATAAGGCTCACCATATTCTCCCTGCTCCCTCACACTCACTGTATATCTGTTATAGCACCTACCCTGCTAAGTCCTGCTAAGATTTACTTTCGCAAAATGCAGCACTACGCATTTATCTGAATTCAACTCCATTTGTCACTTCTCAGCACATTGGCCCATTTGGTTCAGATCCTGTTTTAATCTGAGTTAACCCTCTTCGCTGTCCACTCCACCTCCAATTTTGGTGTTACCTCCAAACTTACTGACTGTACCTCTTATGCTCGCATCCTACTCATTTATGTAAATGACAAAAAGTAGAGCACCCAGCACCGATCCTTGTGCCACTCCACTATTCACAGGCCTCCAGTCTGAAAGACAACCCTCCACCACCACCCTGTTTTCTACCTTTGAGCCAGTTCTGTATCCAAATGGCTAGTTTTCCCGTATTGCATGAGATCTAACCTTGCTAATCAGTCTCCCATGGGGAACCTCGTCGAACGCCTTACTGAAGTCCATATGGATCACATCTACTGCTCTGCCCTCACCAATCTTCTTTGTTACTTCTTCAAAAAAACTCAATAATTTGTGAGACATGATTTCCCACGCATAAAGCATTGTTGACTATCCTTAATAAGTCCTTGCCTTTCCAACTACATATACATCCTGTCCCTCAGGATTCCCTCCTACAACTTGCCCACCACTGATGTCAGCCTCACCGCTCTATAGTTCCCTGGCTTGTCTTTACAAATCTTCTTCAACAGTGGCACCACCAGCCTTCCGGCACCTCACCTGTGACTATTAATGATACAAATATCTCAGCAAGAGGCCCAGCAATCACTTCTCTGGTTTCCCACAGAGTTCTCGGGTACACCTGATCAGGTTCTGATGATTAATCCACCTTTACCCGTTTCAAGACATCCAGTACTTCCTCCTCTGTAATGTGGACATTTTTTTTAAAGATGTCACCATCTATTTTCCTTCAGACTTTATCTTCCATATCCTTTTCCACAGTAAATATTGATGTAAACTATTCACATAGTATCTGCCCCATTTTCTGTGGCTCCATCCAAAGGCCGCCGTGCTGATCTTTGAGGGGCCCGATTCTCTCCCTAGTTACCCTTTTGTCCTTAATATATTTGTAATAAACCTTTGGATTCTCCTTAATTCTATTTGCCAAAGCTATCTCATGTCCGCGTTTTGCCCTCCTGATTTCCCTCTTAAGAATACTCCGACTTCCTTTATCCTCTTCTCAGGATTCACTCGATCTTACCTGGCATATGCTTCCTTCTTTATCTTAACCAAACCCTCAATTTCTTCAGACATCCAGCATTCCTTATACCTTCCAGCCTTTCCTTTCGCCCTGACAGGAAGATACTTTCTCTGGATTCTTGTTTTCTCATTTCTGAAGGCTTCCCATTCTCCACCCATCCCTTTACCTGCGAACATCTGCCTCTAATCAGCTTTCGAAAGTTCTTGCCTAATACCGTCAAAATTGGCCTTTCTCCAATTAAGAACTTCAACTTTTAGATCTGGCCTATCCTTTTCCATTACTATTTTAAAACGAATAGAATTATGGTCTCTATATCTCTCTGTCTGTCTGTCTGTCTGTCTCCCTCTGTCTCTCTCTTTTTCTCTCTCCCTTTTACCCCCCACACTAATCACACTGCATGGATACAACACTGTGGGCTGACTCCCTCCGCACACCTCACTATGTCCCCGTTCCCCACCTGCAGCAGCACTAACATCAGGGCCACCCACTCCCACCATTCCTCTCTCCCTCCCTTTCTCCCATTGCAGGAGAAACAGCCAGTAATATGACAGAAAGTACCAAGCCGGGTGGTGGGATGTTCGATATCCATTCCATCACCCCCACACTCCCGCCATGTGGGGAGAACCCTGCTGGGAGCCGGAGAGGACCAGGACGCCACATGCAGAGATTCTGAAACATCCGCGTCCCACCAGCCAAGTAAGGAGCAATGTTCAGTGTAAGGCAGTTCTCACTTTAAGCACTGTGGCTGTTTCATTGCCCCTGGCACAACTTAGGAGCCGTGGCCCTGATGCTACCTCCCTTTTGTGTTGAGCTGGTACAAATAGAATCCCCACGGTCGCGTTGGGAAAGTGGGTGGGCTCACAACACATCATCTCCAGCACCTCCAAGGAAGGGAGTGCGGAGAATGCCTCCTATACCTCCTCCTGTAAACAGCTCAGATACTGAAACTAATCTGTGACATTTACAGCTCTCCCCACTTGTCCCGACATCTTCAATAATATGTGTTCATATACACGCCGGGGTCTCTGCTCCAACACCCCTTTATAATGTTACAGAAGGTTTTATATTGACTTTCAGAGTTATTCCTACCAAAGTGCGTCGCCTCACACTGCTCTTAATTGATCCTGATCTGCCATAAGCGTTAAAACTACACCAACGTGTCAATGCCCTGTTGGAATCCCACACTGTCCTCCACACTCTTTAGGATTCTTCCAGGTTTGGTATCTGCAAACATTGAAATTGTCCTACAGTGACACTCCACACAGAAATACTGACTCACTCACTAATGTGAGCAAGTGCAATAATAACAGACTGCCTGAGGACAGACTTAAATACTGACACATAGCAGACAGAATGATTGAAATATTGACAAGGTTACCATAGAGCAAGAGAAATACTGATAGACACTCCATGTCTGTATTAGTTTCTGTGTATTAGAGAGTGTCTCTAAGTCTCTGTATTAATGTGTGTCTATCTGTGTGTATCAATGTGGAGTGAGTCTGGCAGTCTATATTTTGCTTAAAGTGATGTAATATCCCCCTGACAGGAGATTCGAGGAATGGTCCTTTCACTTCTGTCCACAGATGCTGTCAGACCTGTTGAGCTTTCTGTTGCTGTCAGTCTCTGCTGGCCTCCCCGCACCACTGTACAAAAGGGGTGTAGGGTGAAAATCCTCAGGTCTTCTTTTTGGGAGGGCCAGAGGGAGGGTAGCAACTCACAGCGCCATCAACACACATACAGACACAGACACACACACACACAGACACACACACATGCACACACACCCACAGACACACACACACACACACACACACAAAGCAACACACCCACAGACATGCATAACAAACACACACACCAACACCCACACGCAATCAAAGAAACATGCACACACAAATGCAGGCACACACACAAACACACAGAGTCAGACATAGACATACACTCACAGGAACAGACACACACAGATGCAGACATTCACACTCAGTCAAACACAGATACATACACAGATGCACACACACTCACAGAAACAGACACTCATGCATACACACATACAGATGCACAAAGACACACACACATACTCACAGAATCCCCACACCCACACGGATAAACACACACAGACTCACCCACACACCCAAACCAAAGGCAGAGAGACAGACACACAAACAGACGCACAGAGACGCCGAACGACACACACGTGCGTGTGCGCCCACACACACACAGCCACAGATTTCACCAGTTTCCTTATTTGCCCTCCCCCCACCTTATTCCAGATCCAACCCTCCAACTCGGCACCTCTTTCTTGAACTGTACTACCTCTCCATCTTCCTTTCCACCTATCTAATCCATCCTCCGCTCGAACCTGTCACCTTCACACCACCTTCATTTAACAATTACTTTCCGAGTTACCTTCTCCACAGCATCACCCCCTCCCACTTATCCCTCATCCCCCTTGGCCTATAAGCTGCATTCCTAATGAATCGGTTATGCTTGATATTTCGACTCTTCTGCTCCTTGGATGCTGCCTGAACTTTTTCGTGGTGCTTTTTCGGCACCACACTGTTTCAAAAGAGACACACACACAGACACAGAAACACACACAGACAGATAGAGACAGACACACATACCGACACACGCATAAACACACAGCTAGCCACATTTCCACACACTGACAGCCATACTTACCACTCATGCACACACACGCTCTCACAAAGGCACACACACGCACACAAATGCCCACAACCACCCATATACAGGCCACCCACCTTCCCCACACACATGCACTCGCATGCACACACACAGATGTATAGAGACACACAGGCACGCACACACACAGACAAGGACAAGGACACACTAATACACAAAGAGACTCACAGACACACAGAGACATGCACACACCCACACAGAAGCACATATACATATCTGCACACACATAGACATACAAACACATAGACACACAAATTGGCACACGCACAAACACACACACGTACACACACGCACATCCTGTGAAATGTCATGTTTAGTGTCTTACCCTTACAAATAATCTTACAAGGAAAAAAGGATTGAAAAGTCCTAAAATACACCAGCAGAGCATCGCATTGTATCACTTTCAGCAAAACAGGGAGAGGGAGAGGGAGGGAGATAGGCTTTGAACCCCATTCAATGATTCACCACAAAATAAAACAGTTTCCATTGCACACAGATGCAGAGACAGAGATATGCACACACTAATGCAGAACACACAGAGAGATAGAAACACATACATACACATATAGACACACAGAAATTGGCAAGTCCGGACATGAATTTGCAGATACAAACTTGTACATACGAAGACATATGGAAACACCGAGTTATACATGGGGCTTGGAAACAGACCTATCGGCCCACACACTCAATGCTAAGGATAATCTCAAACTAAACTAGTCCCATGTTCAAGCGCTTGCACAATATTTTTCCAAACATTCTCGTATTATTGTACTTAATAAAATGCTTTTTATCATTGCAACTTTACCCATATCTATCACTTCTGAGGTCGTTCATGCCATACACGAACCAAATGATGTGTAATAAAAATGCACATTATTGGTCCTGATCAGATACACACTCTGTGGGAAGCTTGAGAAGTAACTGCTGGAAATCTTAATGTGATGTCCTTATCATCAATAGGTGAGGTGCTGGAAAACATGAGGCTGACTAACGTGGTGCCATTGTTCAACAAACTGGCAAGGAAAAGCCAAGGAACAATAGACCAGTGAGCCTGACATCGGTGGTGGGAAAGTTATTGGAGACAATCCTAACGACAGGATTTACATGTATTTGGAAAGGCAAGGAATGATAAAGAATGTCAACATGGCTTTGTGCATGGGAAAAACAATGACTGCAGATGCTGGAAACCAGATTCTGGATTAGTGGTGCTGGAAGAGCACAGCAGTTCAGACAGCATCCAAGTAGCTTCGAATCCGATTGCTGATGATGGGCTTTTGCCAGAAACGTCGATTTCGAAGCAACTTGTATGCTTGTACCTCACTGTCAATCGAAATGAGGTCTTTGCACAGGCACGTAAACTATCAGGCATCGACTATCCTAAAGAAAGTATAGAATTTCTTCCCTTATCAAAGGCTGCCTGAGACATTATGAGGGTCCGTCCATAATCATCAAGTTTCATGTTCTTATTCTCTCACAGCGCTGCAGATTAAACACATAGTTAATATATTCTCTCCTTATGGTAACATCATGCCAGGGTTCAGTCTGGTGAAACTCCTTTGCACTGCCTCGGTGACATGGAGATTGTTATTTATAAAGCAGACTCAGCTGTACACATTAACCCAAATACTGGCTCAACAAAACACTACCATTCTGTAAGATACATTTATTCTGGTACTTTAAAAATTTTCCATGACGGACCACATATCCTTTACGGTTATAAGTACTTCCTGCCTCGTAAGAATTCTGTTAGTGACTTATGACTAAAGACATCCAGGTCCTTTTCAACAACAGCCCTGCCCAACCTCTCACCATTTAATAAAGTTAAATGTCAATAAAGACATTTGTTGTTAACATCTGAATCATTTTTATACCTTGTGCACAGCTATTGCACAAGAACCCATCCTTCTGAGACCCCACAAGCCTTCCACCTCGAGACAAAAAATATAATTCTGTTCATTTTGTCCATTATCCAATTTTTAATACATACTGTGTACATTCCACCCTTACCTACTCATGGACTCTAACAATCTCCATCAACCTGCACTCAACAATGTCAAACTTCACCTGAAAATTCAATTACTCCACTCCCGTTGGTTCTCAGTTGTCAAAGACACAACGGAAAGAGTCCACAAACTCCCGTAAGCTTGGCAAAGATCATTTCCCTTTACTGAATCTAGGTCATATCTATCAAATCATATTATTATTTTCCAAGTGTCCAGTTGCTACATTCTTACAAAAAGGGTCCCAACGTTTTTCTCACAGCTGACATCAAGCTATTTAGTTTTCCATTGCCCTCGACGTACTGTTTTAATCGTTTAGTTTTACAATAGCTGTTTTCCAGTCTGCAGGATCGTTTCTCGTACGTAACTAGCGTTGAAGAATAGTCAGTATTTCTTTCGCTTGCTCTAGTGCCACCTCCTCGATATTCTGGGATGTAGCTCAGCAGAAGCAGTACCTTACCAACCTTCAATTCGATTAGATTTTCCACAACATACTCTTCATTAATTCTGGTTTCGTGCAATTCCTCATTTTCGCCAGTCCCGCTGTTTTCTCGTATATCTGGGAGTTTGCTTCTGTACCTTCTTCAGGGACATAGACTAAATGTAATCCTCTCAGCTGGCAGATGGCTTCTGACAGCCAGTGAATAATTTGGAGGACTGCACTTTGGAGATGATGAATATGTTAACAACTCCTGCCTGGACAGTCCAGAATTAATCCAGTTCTCTTCGTGGTGAGTGTCTGCATAGTTCTGTCCCTGGTGTGGGACTCAGATTATACTGATGAAGGGGACACAGCTCAGTGACCTCCTCATTTTTGAAAGGTTCACATTTTCTGTTTGGAATTGGTTCAGCTTAGAAAAATATTCCTGGACATTCCAGGGATGATAATACAATGCCCATCCCCTCGCCGTGTACAGAGATTTCCTTCTGTGTAGATTCGGCTCTATTTGTTTCCCATGCAACAAAGCACTCTATAAATGCAGTGTCCAGAGTGGGATCACCAGAAGCTTGGTCTCTCTGATGCAGCAGCTGATAATACACACCCGAGAAAAGCATCCACAGATCCTGTCTTTACTCTCTAATGACAGGTGCAAGTCAAATCCTCACACACACAGTTCATTCATTCCGTGTTGAAAATATTTCTCTTCCTGGCTGAGAAAACCTTTACATATCTGGCACACACACAGTAAAATTTCCATTCTCCACAGAAGCAGTTGACAATGTAACATTCCGTTTCTCTGTATCTCAGCAGCTATAACGGCAGCATCAGGATAACTGATGCAGTTGACCACCACATTCAGAGAAGACAGACAGAGGGAATAGAACTCACTTTGAACAGGGGCATATATAGATTGATGTAATATTCAGGAATATAGGGAGCAACAAAAAACAAGAAATGTTACAAGAAATTCCCTTTTTATTTTCCTTCTATTTCATTATCAGCAGTCGATTTGTTTGCTTTACATTTCTCTCTCTCTGTCTTGCTGGACACTTCTCCATCCATTCAACTAATCTCCCCCTCATTCATCCAGCCTGATTTAAATACTATTATTTCTTGGTTGCTTTCAGTGTTGCTGTAGGGTCACTAGACTTGAAACTTTATCTGTTCTTCTCGTAACAAAGTCTGCCATACTTCCTGAGATTCATCAAAATATTCAGAGGCCGGCGAATTTTTATTTCAAATCTCGAGCATCCACAGTTCATTGGTTTATTTAACCGTAAATGCTGCTGTTTCACGGGATGACAGCATCACTGGCAAGGGCAGCATTTTTTGTCCATCACTATCTGCCCTTGACTGTGAGGCCATTTGACAAGACAATATGGAGCCAACCATGTGTTCGTGGGGTTGAAGTTACACTTACTTTCTTTACCAAAGACTGAAATAATGAAAGAAATCCTGATGGTTTACGTTTGCCATTAGTAAAATGAGATTTCATTCCAATTTTTGTCATTCAAATTTATGTTCTGTCATTTGCGGTGATAGGATTTGAAACAATGCCTTTAAGGTTATAACCTGTGCCTCTCAATGACCCGGCCACTTTGATTACTACTCTGATATGAAACAGCTGGAGAGGCAGGAACAAGTGTGTGTTCAAAATATTTGCAATTGGAGGAGAGTTCAGAAGAGAACTGGAGCCGTAAAAAGTGATGTCAACAAAGATACAGATGACGGCTAATTCAACAACAGCACTGAGGCAGAGGTGGAGACTGGGGATATTATGGACGTGGGTGTGGGCAGGGCTGATGGCAGAGAAAATATAGAGAAACAGTTCAGGGTAAAAGGAAGACTCAAGGATCTGAACAATTCTCTTCCCTCTTAGATATTTATGAGTGAGGAGTCTGAAATAGGTGGAAATGAAATTGAGTTTGTGACTGAAACGAAAGATAACAGTTTATGCATATGCTAACTATAAATAACGGAAATAGCAATAGCCTTCACGATCGTTTATAGAATTGACAGAGATAGGTTACTAGCTACACCAATAATAGCGAGGATGGGATAATATCCAGTTCGAATAATCATCAGTACTGCTCGTATCCGCAACTCTGACCATGCCCAGTCCTGAGAAAGCCAGTAAAGACCATCGGATAAACTCCTGTCCATTGTTGGAACATTCCAGTCTAAAACACTTAGATTCTGATCCATTGTTGGAACATTTCACTATGCATTCAGAATCTGATTCATTGTTGGAACATTCCTGTCTAATGTTCTAATCTGTCTTCCTCTCCCTTTCTCTGTAGCTGCTGATCCCAACCATCTTGAGGATGAAACTGCCGCGAATACTTTGAGATAACAGGTTGAAGGAAGCCCCTTATTAATAGAAGAGGAAAACCTCCAATGTCACAATTATGATCCATGGAAACTGGCACCAATTAGAGTCACCGAACAAACAGCTTTCGTTAACCCCTTTCGCAACAACCCTGGCATAACTTGGTGTCGTTGGGATGTTGACATCATTGACTATTGGGTGAATGGCACATCTCCATGTTTAATGTTAGATGTGAGGGAGAGCGATGATGCTTTCTCTTCACAAGCTCGATGTTTCTACTGTGTTTCGGCAGAGGAGGAAGTGATGGACTCCCGAAGGCCATCTGTGTCTGATCACCAGGCCTGCTGCATCCTTTGGATTTAATTAATAATATTTAACTTTGACAATATATCTTACCAACATTGCGGGGATTAGGTGGGGCTAGGCATTTTTGAGATGCTACTACTGTGGTGTAGATAGTGTAGATAAATTACATTCCTTTTGGTCCTTGCAGCCGCGGCCTGGTCGTGTGGAATGATGGTCAAACTGTCACAGAGCCAGGATTCTTTGTTTTACAGCTAAGGCAGCAACTCTCTCCTGGCTGCTACGCTCTCTCCGGGAGATTTCCCACAGAATTGACTCTTGATGTTCGATCCTCCTGGATTGGAGAACTGCGTGTGAGACAATATGTTTCCTAAATTTATTTTTATGGCAAGTGTGTGTTTCCAGGATGTTACAATATTGTAGCAGTTACTGTTTAGTAATTAAATAACCAATTAATCTGTTGAATTTTCCATTAAATTAAGTTTTTCCAAGTTTCTCTTGTTTTTGTTGTACTTTGTCTGCAGTGTTTGAATAAATTGTGCTTTGCTTAATGGTGAATATTTTGACCAAACGAATTGCATCTGAAACACAGCACCACACAATCAGAAAATGTTCGGGTCGACTACCATCTTCATATATTGTGAGAGGCGTCCGCTGGTGCCATGACAAGAAGGGCAGGTATTCAAGCTTTAATTGGATAATTACTAATGGACAATAAGTTGCAGAAACACGGGGTTGACAGCGGAATACATCGAGCTGGAGGAGTGACAGTCCTATCAATAATTAAATCAGATACACAATCCACCTCACAGATCCAGCCCAGACTCGATCAGACAGATGAGCTATCGAGGTAAAAACAATGACTGCAGATGCTGGAAACCAGATTCTGGATTGGTGGTGCTGGAAGAGCACAGCTGTTCAGGGAGCATTCGAGGAGCAGTAAAATCGATGTTTCGGGCAAAAGCCCTTCATCAGTATATCTGTACAGCACGGAGCACTGTGCAGACCAGTCTCAGGATAACCAAGCAATCTGCCCATGATGGAATACTGTGCAGCTCTGACTAATCCATTAGCTATCAGTCCAACATGGGGAACAGTACAGACCACACCAGCGCATTGATTCAGAAATCTGGACAAAACTGTTAGTCCACCATGGGTTAATGTGCAGATCAAACAAGTGGGCTTCTTCTATAAACGTGGATAAGGTATCTGTTCAGTATGGGGAGGTGTACAGGGAATAGCAGTGAATCTATCTGTAAACCAGGAGCAGTTACTCTCCCAGCATGTAGAGCTGTGTACCCCACCCAAGTACATTGTTCAGTAATACTGTATTAGATCCCTTCCCAGTGTGGGGAAAATTGCAGCTCATACTGGAAGTGACAAGATGTACAGCCCCCATGCATTTACAGCTCCATACCTCCATTGTGCCATCACAAAGCGGTTATCTGGTAAAAATCCCTGTCAGAGAGAGATGGTAGGGAAATCAGTTTAAATACCAAAAAAAAGGACTTTGGGAAAATGAGAAAGGGAGATTGAGAGAAAATTTCATGGATGATCAGAGGTTTCAGAATGTTGAAGTGAAGATATTTCAACAGCATCTTGCAACGTTAGCCAGTATACCCAGAAATGATGGGTGAACGGGATAACGTTGCGAATTCAGATGATGGAGTTTTGGATGAGCTAGTTTGGATACTAGTTTCCTGGTGCTATCTTATCGAATTTACCTTATTAACTACCCACCCTACCCCATAGTGTCCGTATCATTCAATGCCAGTCCTATTCTCCCACCCATCATGGTTGTAGGTTCCCAACATCGCCTGGACGCCCCTGAATATTCTGGAAACACTGGCACTGGTGCCATCTTTAAAAGGCCAATGGGTGCACGGTTGAGCTTTCTCTGTTTCGAGCAGCCCTGCACAGTTTACCACGAGCATGCCAGATAAGGGGCAATTGCACCACTGTTTGTCGACAGGGGCAGGTGGATGAGATAATAAAGAAGATGACTTTCTCTTCCCAGAGGGGGCCACAAAACCAGACCCACCAAACATGGTCTGAACTCGCCACACAGCTCAGTGCAATATCTGCAGTCTGATGAAATTTCCAGCAATTCAGGACAAGCATCAATAACCTTCCCTGCTCTGTTAGGATAAGGTCATTGTATTCTGTCTGCGCCCACACACTCACTGTACATCTGGTATAGCACCTACCCCAAATAAGGCTCATGCTCCAAAACTCTCACTATCACATGCAGCAGCTTCCCTCTCTCTCTTTCCCTCGCTCTCTCACCTTTTCAAAACCCCTCATGGCGACAGAATATTCTGGAGAATGCTGATTATGGAATGTTCGGGATAATGTTCCAAATAATTCATTTTTTCAGAAAAAATGTCATTGGCCCAATATGTAAAGCATAAGGGGAAGGGGTAGAGATGTAGATTTTTAAAATCACATACATTTCAAGTCCATCATGAGGCCATTCAGCCCTTAAAAATGTGTTCCAGCATTCATTAAGATCGCAGCTGATCTGGTGGTTTTCTCATCTCCATCTTAGAGGAACTTTCAGTCATTCAATGTCTTGGGTTTGTGTCACTGACCAGCCAACACTCAGACACTTGTATCCTAATTTTCTTCAAGCACCTGTTCAAGGGTATTTCCAATGGGAATGTACTCCCCAATCAATATATTCCATCAGCTTTATAAGTCTACGTAATGATAAACACATTTTCCATAGACCAATCAGAAATACACAGTTAGTTATGGTTAACGATACCAAATTACAATGAAGAATCCTGGCTAATTCACTTGTCTCACTTTATTGTATTCAGCCAAAGATAGCTTCTTAACAATTGTCTCATTATAGAATTCAATTTCTGGCAGAGAGCGTTTTTATCCTCAACTGTCATCTTTACTGTTATCTGAATTTTACCTTTATCCTTGTTATGAAAGTTTCACTTTCCCTTTGCCTGTGACATTTTCTGGCTGTAACAGTTACACTGTCTCCCACTCATTTGGCTGTACGGCTGGTTTGTAATGCAGAGGGAGGCCAACAGCGCAGGTTGAATTCCCCACACTGACAGAGGTTACCATGATGAGGGCTCTCTCTCAACCTCACCCCATAACCCGAGATGTGGTGCCCCTCAGAGTAAACCACCATGACTGGTCTCTCTCTAATGACAGAGCAGCCCCATGGTCTTTTGGAACTGTATTCTGTCACTCTAGCATTTTAATTTTTTATCTATGTTATAATTTTTGTTTTGCATTATATTTCTGGATGTTTTGAATCAGTGTCATTTGGTACCCCTGTCAGCATTTCCTCCATACTGCATATTCCTGCCTAATAATCCTTCCCTCGTTGTTATTTATGAACCTTCCGTCTGTGCCTGATTAAAAAAAATCAATGTCCCTGCCTCCAATACTCTTAGGGGAAGAGATGTACAAAGACTCACTACTCTGAGAAAACAAACATAAAAATCATCTGAGATTATTTTCCGTCTCCTTTTCTGAGTAACGATATAGTGACATTGGAAGAAGTTCAGACATGTTTCGCTTCTGATATTTTTGCTTTTCAGCTGCAGCAGCAAGTCGAAGGGCGGGAGCTTGCAGCAGGGGCCTGCCGGGAGTGGTAAGTAACTGATTTGAGCCTTTAAAAGCTTACCGTGAGCGCGGGAGTACTCCATTCAGCCCTTTTATCCCAGGAACCCGTCTAATGAACCAACATAGTTACTTGCTGCATCAGCATGCTGACGTTGTGCTTCATACACAGGAACACACCAATCCCTTTGTAGTGCTCTTTAGTTTTGGAGTCCTCTTTATTAAGTAAAATCCTGCGTTTTCGTTCTCCGTGTCATCCACAAATTCAGATGTGTATTGCACTCAGTTCCCACCGTCAGGCTATCAGTATAGATTGCAAATAACTGAAGCCGTCAGACTGATATTTGTACTCCAGCAGATATTTCTTCTTCATAAAGACGGTGAATCCTGACTTTCCGATTTCTATGGGTTAACCAATCGCCATTCCATGCTAATACATTGTTCGTTGTCTGTCTTGTGTAAGAACCTTTATATTGTGATGCTTTGTGGAAAATCTCTGGAAAGCCTCATGTCTATCAAGCTGGCCCTTACATTCTCATGGATCGCCAGAAAACTTTGCATGATTTTCCAAGAAAAATATAGATCCCCGTGTGTGAAACTTTTCTAAATGCCCTGCAATTCCTTCCATAATAACAGACTTTAGCAGATTCCCAGCAATAATTTAGGCTAAATGATTCCGGCTTTCAGTCTCGCTCCTTTCTTGAAGACAGGCGCCATATTGGAGGGTGTCCAGTTACACTGGAGCACGCCTGTAATCCAGAGAGTTATGGAATATTTCACACAGTGCCACCAATCAAATGTAAATATATCTTTTAAATCCAACCATGAATTACTGCTGACCTGTCTACCCTTTGTCTTATCTGTATGTTAAAAACCTTGCTTCTTTTGATAGAGACAGTTCATAAACTTCCATCCACGTACCATTTTGATTATGCCATTGAAATATTTACTGTACCTTCCCTGTGAGGAATTATGTCAAATAATAGTTTAAAATATCTGCCTCTTCCCTCTAGCCAATTCTAAATCACAACCTCCAAATATCATCAATATGCTTTCCTGACTTCATTCCTAACTAAGGTCACACCGTAATATTGGAATTTTATATATATATATATATATATATATATATACATGGAAAAGCTCGTGAAGCTTGTTTTTATGTTTATTTCCAATTTGATTACATCATATCTTTTCTCACCTTTCCCTCATTTTCGAGATTAATACAGTTTTATCGTGCACAAATAAACCCTTTGGTCCAACCTATCCATGCTGGCCAGTTTTTCCGAACTAAACTAGTTCCATCTGATTGCATTTGGCCCATATGCCTCAAAACATTTCCCATTCATACGTTTGTTCAAATGTCTTTGGTTAGGCCACATTTGGAGTACTGTGTGCAGTTCTGGTCGCCTCACTTTCGGAAAGATGTGGAAGCTTTGGAGAGGGTGCAGAGAAGATTTACCAGGATGTTGCCTGGAATGGAGAGTAGGTCGTACGAGGATAGGTTGAGAGTTCTCGGCCTTTTCTCGTTGGAACAGCGAAGGATGAGGGGTGACTTGATCGAGGTTTATAAGATGATCAGAGGAATAGATAGAGTAGACAGTCAGAAACTTTTTCCCCGGGTACAACAGAGTGTTACAAGGGGACATAAATTTAAGGTGAAGGGTGGAAGGTATAGGGGAGATGTCAGGGGTGGGTTCTTTACCCAGAGAGTGGTGGGGGCATGGAATGCGCTGCCCGAGGGAGTGGTAGAGTCAGATTCATTGGCGACCTTTAAGCGGCATTTGGATAGGTACATGGATGGGTGCTTAATCTAGGATAGAAGTTCGGCACAACATCGTGGGCCGAAGGGCCTGTTCTGTGCTGTATTGTTCTATGTTCTATGTTCTATGTTCTATGTCTTTGAAATGTTGTAGCTGTGCATGCGTCTACCGCTCCAGTAGATGTAGAGTAGTGAGGGTATGGAATGCTTTGCCTGCAACGGTAGTAGTTTCGCCAACTTAAAGTACATTTAAGTCGCCATTGGAGAAGCATATGGACGTATATGGAACAGTGTAGGTTAGATGGGCTTCAGATTGGTATGGCAGCACGGCGCAACATCGAGGGCCGAAGGGCCTGTATGTGCTGTAATGTTCTATGTGCTATCTTCCACACCTAGCATCTTATTCCATACACACATCATCCTCTCGATGAAAAAGTTGCCCCTTTGTCTCATTTGAAATCTTCCCCCTTTCACTTTAAACCTATGTCGTCAATGTTTTAACACCCTTATCCTGTGGAAAGCCCCTTGGTTATTCACCCTATCCATGCTTCTCATGATTTTATAAACTTCTATAATGTCACCCTTCAACCTCCTAGACTCCACCTGATACTTACTTCAAGAACAAGCATTTAATGATAAACACTGCAGGTTTCAAACAACATTAAAATGACAGGTAAAAATCACTCAGTCCCAAACTAATGCTATGATTTGTTTTTCTCCATGTTACAATACTAAGTCGGCATGAAACTCTTACTAGTGCCAATAAGAAGGCAAACACCTGAAAGCCTTTGCCTGAAGGGGATGACAATCTCACATTGAAAACGTACCCATAGTCAGATCTGTGTCATATAACATGGTCAACATTCTCCCTCCTGGCCTTCCTAGGACCCTGTGTGGTTGTGTGTTATCTTGCAATAGAGAGAGCCCTTTCCCCCACTCACACCTTATTTAAAGCCATTTTACATAATGTTCCACTTCACCACTGCTAAAAACCAGTTTAACTTTTGCCACAACCTCTTTTTCCTGTCATCCATCCCCCACCTCTGTCAATGGATTAAAAAGCCCAGTTCCAAGCCTTTTCCATTCTGAAGAAGTGTCACACTGGGCTTGAAACGCTAACTCTGTTTCTCTGTCTCTGCAGATGCTGCCAGACCTGTTGAATTTCTCCAGAAAAGAATAGGCACAACACAATTTTTCAACTAAACAAATAACTACGGATACTGGAAAAAAAAACTTACTGGCGAAACCAGGAGCTTTTTAGAAGGGTGAATGGATCCGAAAGATCAACTGTACTTCACTCTACATGATGCTGCCAGACCTGATTAGTTTCTTCAGCAATTTGTTTCTGAACAGGTTCCAAAGACGTGTGTCAAAGCTGCTCATACGTCCTGCCCAGCATGGAGCGCCTTACAACAGGAAGTGAACGAAAACGCATGGTGCACAAATTCATTGGCTCGGAAACTACATGAGGCTGGCATCACTGACACTATGGAACTCTGAATCATGGGCAGGAAGACGAACCGAGGGAAGCGCATTCACTTCAATCACAGAACACGGCATTGCGGGAACAGAAAATATTCAGATGAATATGTTAAAGTGTTTGCGTAAAGTAACAAATTGGAGGCGTGACACCAGGCAGAGACCTCAGCAGAATGAGGAAATGGAAATGGAAGTGTTGCCACATCAGAAACCAGGTTAGGTCACTGAGTACAGGGATGATGGGTGAATGGGTCTCGGTGTGTACTGGGGACAGACTGTAGAATTGAAATGCAGATATTGCAGCTCAAACTGGGTTATCCTGTGATGCTGTAGATAACAGCAGTTGAAGCAGATTAGTATTAAATCGCAATCTGTAACTTTTTACCCAGGATAATTCACCAGTCAACCATGAGCATCAAGCTGATTTATGGTTCAGTGATGAATGTAGGGTGAACGTGCCAGAGTAAGAAACATGTGTATCTAAACCTAATGATAACCCATTAAAGCTACCGAACTTGACTGGTTGGATTCCAAACAGCAGGACTAACATCTGATAGGGAGGGAGATACTATCCCAAGACTAACAGATCAGCTCTAAGATGTGCAGTTCTGCCAAAAGTCATAAACGTCAACTTATTGGAGGAGTGGACTCCAGAACTATCCCCATCGTATATAATGGAACAGCTGTGCACATCAGTGCAAAAGTCAAGGCTGTAGTATCTGCACCATTCACAGCCAGAAGTGTGGAGTGGAAGATCCACCTCACACATGTTCATGATGCCCACTGAATCACAGATGCCAGTCTTCAACCAATTCGATTTGCTGCACGTGACATGAAGAAACAGCTGAACACAGTAGATACGACAGAGGCAATAGGCCCTGACACCATTCCTGCAATAGGACAACCGTTTCGCTGGGGAAGCTGTTTCATTCCAGCTCCAACTCTGACATCTCCCTGGCAATATGGAAAATGACTCAACTATATCCATTATCTGAAGAGGAGCATAATTACAATCTCACCAATTACCACACCCTCAGTCCCATCACAAAAGCCAAGTTGGTGGGAGTTCTTTTTGACAGAGCTGTCAAGCAGCACAGTAATAACCTGCTCAGTGTAGTTTCTGATGGATGGAGATGGTGCTGCTGTGGAAATGTAACTGGATTACTAATGAATTAAAGGGCTTTTGCCCGAAACGTCGATTTCGAAGCTTCTTGGATGCTGCCTGAACTGTTGTGCTCTTCCAGCACCACTAATCCGGAATCTGGATTACTAATCCAGAATCTGGATTACTAATCCAGACAAGCCTCACGCGCTGGCATTGTTGGAAATTAATAACAATTAATAAAACATCGAGATCTAAATTCTAGAGTCAGTAATAGTGACCTTGAAGTCAATATTAATTATAAATACCAATTTGCTTCCCCAATGCACTTTCAGGAAGTGAATCTCCACTGTTTTCCAGATCTGGCCTAAAAGTGACTCCAGACACACAGACATGTGATAACGTTTTCAATGGTCTCTGAAACGGCCAAGCAAGATACTCAGTTGTATCAAACTGTACCGGGGTCTTAAAGGATTAACCCGGGCAGAACACCCAGCACCAGCCTCGGTATTTGAAAAGGGAACTGGAAACACAGTCCTTACGACACTGCAGAGGCCTCCTTCCTAACATCTGAGAGTTTGTGGCAACATTTACCGAGCTTTCCCACAGGCTACAGAGAAACATCGGGAAAAGAGTAGGCCGTTCAACACATTGAGCCTCACTTAATCTAACTCATGGAGAAATGTGGTCTTCCTCACCAAGTGTTCATTTTCCTTCATATGTTTGAACATTTGGAAATATAAAACAGGAACTGCTGTAGTCCCTTCAGTCCATAACAATCGCTGCTCCATTCAATATATAGGCAGTTCTCCTTTAACACGTGTTTATTAAATACGATTTGGCTGTAATGTGATCAGTGAATTGCGGACCTTTCTTTTATAAACCAAGCTCCTGTTCACTGTGACGTGATTCCATCTCAGGCACCAGCTGAACAGAAAAACTCAGCCTCAGGATCCTCTGTCTCCAAAATGCACCCTCAATGTGGTCAGCTAAAACAGGAATGCAATCCGATCTGCAAGCCTTGAAGCTGAGCCTGAAACTGGGAACTGTAGTCGACATTTAGCAGGAACTTTATTTCCAACCGGGGACAGAACTTGGGGAGAGCGGGAATTCCGCGTCGGCATGCCATGGTCAGTCGGCTCACGTAGTTTCTGTTGAGGATCTTGGGGAAAGGTGCAAGGCTGTAGTCAATGACTGTAGTATTAAGGTGTTACAGTTACTGTATTAATTCATTACAATTTATGGTTCACAGATTTACTTAGAATGCGTGAGTGTGTGTGTTTTACTGATATTTTGGTGAAGGGGTGTCACCCTTATCCCGTGTTTCCCATAGGGGCTATTATTTTTATTTATATTATTTATAAAGCAATGTTGCACAGAAACACAGCTACCGCATTATCAGAGAACAGCTTATAATGATGCCTGCCCTATCTTCACACCGTTCTCCTGCCCTCCCTCTCTCCATTACTTTAGTGTCTGGAAATCCTTATTTATATTCAGTGTTTTTGTTTCCGCAGACTGATCTGGGGGACAATTACCCAGATTCACCAGTCTCTGAGTGCATACATTTATTTTAACCTCAATGCAGAGAGGCCTGTCTGTATCTAATACTGTCACCCCTAGTTTTCGATGTCCCAGGGACGGGAAGTTTCATCCCTGATTCCAGTCTGTCTCACCCTGTCAGAGTTCTGTATACATATCACAGTGAGTCCAATCATTTTCCTAAAGCCCATGGAATGCAGGCTCAGTCGACATAAACTCTGCTTCCCACAACAAGTCTGCCATCCTAGAGATCAGTTTGGTCAGCCTTCACTGCAGTCACTTAATGTCAGGTTTGTCCTTTATTAGGTAAGCAGATCAAAACTGCACACAATACTGCACAATGTTCGAGATGGGGTCACACCAAGGCCGTGTACAACTGCAGTTAGACAACTTTACTTCTGGGCTTAAATCCCCCTCAAATGAATTTCAACACACCATTTACCTTCCTAACTACTTTCTGTTCCTGTAATATTGCTTTCAGTAACTGGTGTACAAGGAAATCCAAATCCTTTTCAATGTTACAGTCACCCATTTGGTGGGTCTATGTACACTGGTCAGCATGCCAATGCCAATGCCATTCCCAATATTGATTATGGCTTCGGAACTCTAGGATAGCTTTCGCAGGTCTGCGCAGAAGAAAGAACAATGCAGCTTAAGTTCCTTTACACATCAATATTTTTCAACCAATCCCTTTTCAAATAATAAGCTGCAGTTCTATTTTTCCAACCAAATTACACAATCTCTCATCTATCCATATTGCCTCTCATCTGTCACGTATTTGCCCATTTACCCCACTTGTCTCAATCACTTTGGAGAATTTCTACATCCTCCTCACCCACTCACAATCCCACATCGTTTAGTGCCATCTGAAAACTTGGGGATATTGCATTTGATCTCCTCAACCAAATGTATGACACATATTGTGAATAAATTGGGCCAAGCCCCGATCCCTGCAATATCATCCATGCCTTCGTCTCTTAAAAAACACATTGCTTTATTCCTACTCACTGTTTCCTGCTAACGTTCCCATGCTAAAACCATGACCACATATTAGCCCCAGTCCAATAGGATTCGAATTTGTGCAATAGGCTTGGGGCTTATCTAAAATCTTTTGGAAAATCCAATCCTATTACATTCATTGCTTCTATAAATTTTGTTAAAAGTTACTTTCACAAATATGGTTCCCATTTCATAAATAACTGCTGACTTTGTCTATGCCCATTACTTTTCGTCCCAATACTTCCTCTAACTGCTTACTTGCTAATTTCATTCTATTCCCTTTATCTCACCAGACTAAAGTTTCCTAGTATTGTTGGAAATATTTCTTTATTGTTTTGTTTTCTTCTGTGAAGACATAACTGAATTATTTGCTCCGCAGTTCTGCTATTTCCATGTTTTCAATTCTCTGGCATCAGACTGTTAGAAAGCTACAGCTTTTGTTCCCTTAATTTTGCAGTTGACATATTTTTAGAAGCTACTAAGAGTTCACTCTTATAACCCTTGTAAATATACTCTTCAGAAACACAATTCCTGTCTTACGCTGCTCAATGATTAACCTTCCACAGCCGTACAATCAGAGGAGCACAGTCTCTGTACCATCAGAAATAGACCGCGGTCAATATTAATTCCACTTTCCGACACAAGACCCATAGCCATGATTGTCATAGTATTTCGAGTGCTTACTGATGTATTCTTGAACGATTGTGAGGTTACCCGTGACAACCTCTCTCTCAGGAGATTCTAGACCCCACGACCCACTGGGTTAAAAAAACAATCCTCCACTCCTCACTAAACCTCAGTCCCTTCAATTTAACAGTGTGCTCCCCTGTTCTTGGCCCTCTGACTAAAAGGAACAGCTGTTTCCTATCCACCCTGACCATACCGCTCGTAATTTTACCCTACTGAATCACGTACCCCTCAGCCTTCTCTCCTCCAAACTAAACAACCCGAGTTTATCCAGCCTCTCTCCACAGCTGATATGCTCCATCCCAAGGAACATCCTGGTGAATCTCCTCTGCACCCCCTTCAGTGCAATCACATTCTTGCTGTAATGTAGTTCCCAGAACTACATACAGTATTCCATCTTGGCCGAAATAAAGTTCCGCATAGCTCTTATAATGTATGCATCGATGAATAAAGGCCATGTTTACGGTCCGCTATGCGTTCTCAGCGTGTGTATTTCCCTCTCCATTCACATTCAGTGATGTGTGGAGAAACACCCTCTGAGCTTCCGAGTGTGCTGCCATTCATTGAGTACTCCCGTGTATCTTTCTGTCTTCCACACTGCATCAACTCATATTTATCATGGTTACATTCCAAACACAATTGTTCTGCCCATCTGACCATTACATCTGTATCTTTCTGCAATCTTTGTGTCCAACATGAACTTATCAGGCTACTCACCACCCTCCTCCATATTCACATCTGCATCATTTATAAATGCCACAAATGATAACGTTAAAAATCACATCACGTCAGGTGATAGTATAATAGGTTTATTCCGAGGCACGAGCTTTCGAAGCGCTGCTCCTTCATCAGGTGATTGTGCGTTCTGGAAGCACGTGCCTCCGAATAAAGCTGTTGGTCTATAACCTGGTGTAGTGTGATTTTTAACTTTGCCCACCGCAGTCCAACACCAGCACCTCCGAATCACAAATAATAAGGGGCACAGCATTGAGCACTGAGGTACACCACTGGACACTGGCTTCCCTCAGATTGCAAGATTGACTGATGAGGAAACTCGGCCTGGGTTATCTCGAGTTTCAAACATTGAGAAGTGGGCCACAGTGAAACTTAGACAATTCACAAAACATGACAAGTTGGAAATTAGCAGAGTGCTTGTCTCGCTGTCTAATCCACATTCAAGGCAAATAATGGCAGGATCAGGGACAGGGCATTTGAGACTGCAATAAGGAGGAAATTCATCACTCAGTGAGGACTGACTATCACAGGTCATAGAAACCTGCGTTCAGGCAAGATTAGGGGGAATTGGAAGTGTTGGTGTTGGACTGCATTGGGCAACGTTAAAAATCACATAACACCAAGTTATTGAACATCAGGTTTATTTGGAGCCACGAGTTTTCAAAACGTTTGTTCTTCATCCGGTGGTTGTGCGCTTTGAAATCTCGTGCCTCCAAATAAACCTGATGTTCAATAACCTGGTGTTATGTGATTTTTAACGTTGCCCAATGCATTCCAAAACCAGCAGCTAAAAATCGCACATTATAAGGGACACAGCACTGATCCCCGTGGTACACTACTGGACACTGGCCTCAAGTCACAAAAACAACATTTTACCACCACCCTTTGTCTCCTACCACTAAGTTGATTTGGATGCAACTTGTGAAGACAACAATGGGTCCGACCTGTTCCCTGTTTATTCTGTTCCGCTTGCCACACTTGTTGATTATCTGGGGCGTCTCTCTAATCTTTCCCTTCCAGGAAGTTTCCGTTCCTCTGTGTTAGTCAGTTTCCTCCAAGTGAAAAGATTCCTTCTTATTGCAGACTTAAATGGCCTATCCCAGGTCCTGCCGTTATTTGTCTTGATTGTGAAGTAGACAGCCAGGGAAGCATTCTGTTAATTTCCGACTTGTGACATGTTTTGTGAATTTTCTAAGTTTCACTGTGATCCACCTCTCATTCTTTGAAACTCGAGAGAACATAGGCCGAGTTTCCTCATCAGGCAATCTCGCCATAGAACATAGAACATAGAAGAATACAGCGCAGTACAGGCCCTTTGGCCCTCGATGGTGCGCCGATCCAAGCGCACCTAACCTACCCTAGCCCACTATCTCCATATGCCTATCCAATGCCCGTCTAAATGCCCATAAAGAGGGAGAGTCCACCACTGCTACTGGCAGGGCATTCTATGAACTCACGACTCGCTGAGTAAAGAATCTACCCCTAACATCTGCCCTATACCTACCACCCTTTAATTTAAAGCTATGCTCCCTTGTAATAGCTGACTCCATACGTGGAAAAAGGTTCGCATGATCAACACTATCTAAACCCCTAATCATCTTGTACACCTTTATCAAGTCACCCCTAAACGTTCTTTTCTCCAATTAAAACAGCCCCAAGTGCCTCAGCCTTTCCTCATACGATCTTCCAATCATACCAGGCAACATCCTGGTAAACCTCCTCTGCACCCGTTCCAGTGCCTCGACATCCTTCCTATAGTATGGCGACCAAACCTGCACACAATACTCCAGATGCGGCCGCACCAGAGACATATACAACTGCAACATGACCTCAGGATTCCGGAACTCAATTCCACTTCCAATAAAAGCCAGTACGCCACATGCCTTCTTCACCGCACTATTTACCTGGGTGGCAACTTTCAGAGATCTGTGTACATGGACACCAATATCTCTCTGCTCATCCACACTGCCAAGTATCCGACTCTTCGCCCAGTACCCCATCTTTTTGTTACTCTTACCAAAGTGAATCACCTCACACTTAGCTACATTGAACTCCATTTGCCACCTTTCTGCCCAGCTCTGCAGCTTATCTGTATCCCGCTGTAACCTGACGCATCCTTCCTCACTGATAACAACTCCACTGACTTTCGTATCATCCGCAAACTTGCTCACCCAACCTTCTAGCCCCTCCTCCAGGTCATTTATAAAAATGACAACAGCAATGGTCCCAAAACAGATCCTTGTGGAACACCGCTAGTAACTGCACTCCAAGATGAAACTTTACCATCAACTACTACCCTCTGTCTTCTTCCAACCAGCCAATTCCTAATCCAAACCTCCAACTCACCCTCAATGCCATACCTCCGTATTTTTTTGCAGTAGCCTACCATGGGGAACGTTATCAAACGCCTTACTAAAATCCATATACACCACATCTACCGCTTTCCCCTCGTCCACCTCCTCAGTCACTTTCTCGAAAAATTCAATAAGGTTTATGAGGCACGACCTGTCCTTCACAAAGCCATGCTGACTATCCCTGATCACATTATTCCTATCTAGATGTTCATAAATCCTATCGCTTACAATTCTCCCTAAGACTTTGTCCACAACAGGAGTGAGACTCACCGGCCTATAGTTACTAGGGTTATCTCTACTCCCCTTCTTGAACAAGGGAACCACATTTGCTATCCTCCAGTCTTCTGGCACTATTCCTGTAGACAACGAGGACATAAAAATCAAGGCCAATGTCTCTCGAATCTCCTCCCTTGCTTCCCAGAGAATCCTAGGTTAAATGCTATCAGGCCCAGGGGACTTAGCTATTTTCACCCTTTCCAGAATTTCCAACACATCTTCCCTACATACCTCAAAACCATCCATTCTAATTACTTTTGACTCAGTATTCACATCAGCAACAATGTCCTGTTCCTGAGTGAATACTGACGAAAAGTATTCATTCAGTGTCTCCCCAATCTCTTCAGCCTCCACACGCAACTTCCCACTACTATCCTTGACTGGTCCTATTCCTACCCTAGTCATTCTTTTATTCCTGACATACCTATAGAAAGCCTTTGGGTTTTCATAATCCTACCAACTTAGGACTTTGCATGTCCCCTCCTTGCTGCTCTTAGCTCTCTCTTCAGATCCTTCCTGGCTACCTTATAACACTCAATCGCCCCAATTGAACCTTCACGCCTCATCTTTGTATAGGCCGCCCTCTTCCCTTTAACAAGGGATTCCAATTCCATATTAAAACCACGGCTCCCTCACACGACCCTTTCCTTCCTGCCTGACAGGTACATACATATTAAGGACACTCAATAGTTGCTCCCTGAATAAGCTTCACATATCAATTGCGCACTTGCCTTGAAGCCTACTTTTCCAAGCCACGCATCCTAAGTCATGCCTCCCCACATCATAATATCCCTGTCCCAGCTATAACTCTTGCCCTGTAGTGCACAGTTATCCCTCTCCATCACTAGAGTAAAAGTCACCGAATTGTGGTTAATGTCCCTTCTAACACCTGGCCTGGTTCGTTACCCAGAACCAAATTCAGAATGGCCTCGCCTCTTGTTGGCCTGTCTACATATTGTGTCAGGAAACCCTCCTGCATACATTGGAAAAATACGGACCCATGTAACGAAATCGAGCTATAGCTTTCCCAATCAACATCAGGAAAGTTAAAGTCCCCCATAACAACCACCCTATTACTTTCAATCTTCTCCTTAATCATCCACGTAACCCTTTCTTCTACGTTTGTAGGACTATTAGGAGGCCTGTAAAAAAACTCCTAACAGGGAGGCTTCACCTTTCTTATTCCTAACCTCAGCCCAAACTACCTCAGATGGCGAGTCTACATCCATCGTCCTTTCCACCGCTGTAATACTATCTTTGAAAAGCAATGCCACACCTCCCCCACTTTTACCCCCAGCTCTGACCCTACTAAAACATTTAAACCCTGGAACCTGCAACAGCCAATCCTGTCCCTGTTCTACCCATGTCTCCGTAATAGCTACAACATCGAAATCCCAGGTACCAACCCACGCTGCAAGTTCACCGACCTTATTTCGTATACTTCTTGCATTGAAGTATACACACTTCAAGCCACTTTCTTGTTTGCAGGCACCCTCCTTTGAGATTGATGCCATGTTCCTAACCTCCTTCCACTGCAGGTCCTGCACCCTAACGCGACAGTCTCGGTTCCCATGCCCCTGCAGAGTTAGTTTAACCCCCTCCCCCCCCCCACCCAAGAGCACTAGCAAACCTTCCGCCAAGGATCCCATCTGAGGGATTAATCTGGAGAACGTCCGTTGCAATTCCTCTGTGGTCAGTGTATTTCTGAGATTCGGTCATCAAAACTGTACACTATACTCCGGATACAGTCCCACCAACATGCTGTGAAACTGCTTCAACATGTCTTTACATTAATATTTTGACTCTCTCAAATGAAGGCGAACCAAACGTTAACTTTCCATTTACATATATTCCTCCAAATAGCCTTCACATTCATTGCATTTATGAACTCACTGTGTGAGTTCTTATAGAAAACCTTCCGAAAATCCAACATATACCACTTCTACTGGTTCCCCATTATCTGTGCTGGAAGAAACATCTTCAAACAATTCCGAAGTTTATCAAATATGACTTCTCTATCAGAAATGCGTGCTGATTCTCTCCATTGTTGTTCATTTTTAAATATAAAAGATGTCATCCTGTGTAATAGATTCCAACAGTTTCCCTACAGATGTCAAGTTAATTCGTCTGCAATTCTCCACACTATGTCTGCTTCCCTTTGTAGCTGTTTGGAACGTTTCCATTAATCGATAGTGCTTGGATCACGTTTATCCACAATAGTTGCCGGTCTCTGCAGAACGTAGAGGAAAATAAAGCAAAGTCATCGACAGTGCAATTGGTGATTTATTTCTGACATTTTAATAGGAAGTGCATCTGTTTCGTCAGACTTAGCAATGCTCAATCCAGCTACATGTTCAAGTACTACATTGTTACTGATATGAATTGACTTTATGTCTTTAGCTGCAGAAGTCTGATATGATCACTTGGTATTTCTGTAATCTTCTGCACCTTCCTCCATGAAGACAGATGTAAAGTAACTGGTTATTTTCTTGGCCATTTCCCTGTTCTCCACAATGATCTCTCCTATCCCGATTACAAATTTCCACATTTGATCTTCCTTTTATTTTGTTTCCTTTGAAATATAGATCGTAGACTGATGCAGTCTTTGTGTTCTTGTTTGTTAGCATGTATGTTATCTTTTTGATTTCCTTATCAGTTTCATGGCCTTCCATTCCTGGATCGATAATTTCTGAGAATTCTCAGCTTTCCACAATATCTGGAATTCTTCTGAAGTCACTTCTGTGATTAATATATTTTCTAATTTGTGATGTTAACCATATTTAAGTCACTTTCTCACTCTTTCGTGTTTGTACCTGAAATAAATAGACATATTTTTCAGACTTTGCAGTATTTCTAAAAATTCCTGGTCCGGACCAGATACATTCAGGAACACTACAGGAGGATAGGAGGGCAGAGAAGAAATTGTGGGAGCCCTGCTGGCTCTTTTCCATCATTGCTGGCCAGCGAGTGAGGTCCTGGTCGACTGGAGGGGAGCGTATGCTAAGTCCACATTCGGGAAAGGCTAAAATGAAAAACCTGGGAACTAAAGGCCAGTCAACCTCACATCTAGTGGAGCTTACTTGAGAAGTTTCAGAGAGATTGGATATATCTGCATTTGGAAAAACAGGGTGCGATTCGGAGTAAGATTAGAATGGTTCTGGAAAAGCATACAGCATCCGAGGAACAGGAAAATCGTTGTTTTGGGCAAAAGCCCTTCATCAAATTCAGCACGGCTTTGTGCATGGGAGATCATGACTCGTAAATGTGTTGGAGTTCTTTGATGAAGTGACCAGAATCGTTGAGGAGAGAAGGGTGGTATTCGTAGTCTATATGGATTCCAGTAAGGCCTTCAGTAAGATTCCACATGTTACGTTGCTCTGGAAGGTTAGATCAAATGGAGTTGAGGCGGATCTGGCAAATTAGGTACAAAATTGGCTTGATGGTAGGAAGCAGAGCGTACTACTGGAAGAATGCTGGTCAGATTGGAGGCCTGTGACTAGTGGATTACCTCAGGGGTTAGTGCTGGGACCACTGCATATTACATATATCTATGATTTGGATGAGAATGTACAGGCATGATTTCTAAGTTTGAAGACGACATTAAAATAAGCAGCATTGTGGAGATTGAGGAAGGTATCATAAATTTCAGATATTACAGTAGCAATTTGCTGGGGAAGTCGGCTGGGAAATGGCAAATGGATTTTAATATAGATCAGTGTAAGTTCTTGCATTTTAGAAAGTCAAATCAAGGTTGTGGTTTCATGGTGAATGGTTGGGTCCTAAGGAGTGTAGTGGAACAGAGGGGCCGTGGAATTCAGGTACATGGTTCTCTGAAAGTTGATTCAGAGGTAGACAGTGCAGTGAAAAAGCTCTTGGCACACTCGCCTTAATCAGTGTATTTCACTGCGTATCAAAATTAGGGAGTTATATTGCAGTTATACAGGACGCTGCTGAGGCCATATTGGTAGCATTATGTTCAGTTCTGTTCACTTTGCTATAGGAAGGATGTTAGTAAACTGGAAAGAGTGCAGAAAAAAAAAAACATTATAAGGATGTTGCCAAGGACTCAATGGACTGGGTTATAGGGAGAGGTTGGACAAGCTCGGACTTTTTACTTTTGTGTATTTGAGACTGAGGGAGGATCATATTGAAGTCTGTAAGATCATGACAGGTATGGATAGAGTGAATGTCCTCAGTCTTTTTTTTGGGGGGTTGGGCAATCACAAACTAGAGAGCATCAGTTTAAGGTCAGAGGAGAAAGAGTAAAAGGGAACCTGAGGAACAATCTTTTTACACTCAGGGGCTGATACGCATATGGAATGAGCTGCCAGTGGAAGTGATTGAGGCGGATACATTAACAACATTTAAAAGGCATTTGAACAAATACACGGATAGGAAAGGATTAGAAGGATACGGGGCAATGGCAGGGAAATGGGGTTAGGGTGGATGGACATTTTGGTAGGAATGGAGCAGTTTGGGCCGAAGGGCCTGTCTCCGCGCTGTCGGACTCTATGACTCTAACAACCATTGCTTATCTCCCAATGAATGTTATATTGTACTTTCCCATTCACTGCAGTGAACTTGACCCTCTAGCCTCCAGTCTTCCATGATGATAATTAAAAAGTTCAAGCGTTCTATATTTTACACAGACGCCATGTAAAATGCACCATATTAATGTCATTATTCCTTCAAAGCTGCTTCAGTACAAGGTTATTAATTTGCCCGCCCGACCACACAATACCAAATCCAAAATAACTGTTATCTAGTTAGATTAACAACATACTCTTCAACCCACCTCATATACACTTACGGAATTTATTATTCACAACATGAGCAGTCACTTAGTTAACGCAGTTTAGATGCAACTTGAGACCATCCAATAAGATTGCAATAGCCACAATACTTGCCTATCTAATTTCGAGAGTATATGATGCTGAGATTTTCTGCTAACCTTCGGTTTTGATATATAACACACCAATATTTGCTTCTCCTTGCTATCTGTAAGCTCTACCGAAACTGATTCTGTGGAAGCTGAGGGACAGATCTGAGTCGTTATTAGTGAGAGGCTTGGACAAGACATTCGGGAAGCCTCACCTCGACACTGAGATGATCTGAAGAAATGTCCTGCAATACAGGATAAGCATCGATATCCTCCCCGCTCTGTCAGGATAGGAGTTACCGTATACTCTCTGCTCGCTCAGACTAACTGTATATCTGTAATAGCACTTACACCGAACAAGTTTAACGCTCTATTTTCAGATAATTCTCAGGCACTACCACTCTCACTATTGAAATCAGGAACTTTCTTCCTCAATTTCTCTGTCACCTACGCAATACCCTCCACACTAATAATACTATATGGATTCAAAACTGTCAACTGGCTCATTCCAGACCCCTCACAATTCCCCCCAACTACACCAACACTAACAGCTGGGTCACCCATTCCCACTCTCCCTCCCACCCTCCCTTTCTCCCATTCCAGGAGGAAGAGCCTGGAATAGGACAGAAAGGCAAAGTCGGGTGGTGAAGTGCCCGATATCCATTCCCTCACCCCCTCCCCTTGCCATGTGGGTAGAACACTTGTACGAGCCAGACAGGGCTGGGACGCCTCGTGTGGAGATTCTGAAATATCCACGTACCACCAACCAATTAAGGAGCACTGCTCAGTGAAAGACAATTCTCACTTTAAACCCACTGGCAGTTCCAGCGACAGTCCTTTCACATCCAAGAAAAGCCACAAATATCTCACTGCACAGAGACGCAGGCACAGAAATACACAGAAGCATTGGTAAACACTCCAATATACGAACACACACAATACTTATAAGGAGATAGGCATACACACAGATAGAAACACAGAGAAATATACCGTCACATACAAATAGACACAAACACAGTTAAGAAACACACAGGGTGATACAGAGACAGACAGACGTAGACACACAAACACACAGATAACAAGCACATGGACACACACGTGTATATATATATATATATATATATATATATACGCACGCGCACACACAGACATGCGCACACATACACACACACACACACACACACACACACACACACACACACACACACACACACAAACAAACATAGTCAGACTCACAGAGGAACAGAAATTAGTGTCATTATGACGCAAATTGATATGCTTCGGATTTGTAAGGGGATCAAGGATTCGAGGGAGACAGCAGAAGATTGAGGTTGAGGGACATATAAGAAATTATTGAACGGAATTTTAGACTCGATGGGCCGAATGACCTCATTCTGCTCCTAGCTTTAATGTTCTTGTGGTGTTATGCCATCAGGTATTCTCTTTCTGAGACAGCAGCAGAGGCTGGGTTTGACACATACTTGATTGGAACGGTCAGCGGGAATGTGGGACAGGTCTGAAGTCCGGAATGCTTTATGTTTATTCTTAGTTATTGTGTCCTTATGTCTGAAAACAAGTGGTGATTTGATGTTAAGTTAACACGGTTTAAAATAACGGGTCCCACAATGAAATAAGGACGTCCCTTTCACTTTAGTGTTGTGCTATCTGTGGTGTCCTCGTCCTCAGGGATCAGTGAAGACTCGGTTATTGAAGATATTAAACACTGAGCTTAACTGATCTTTGCTGGACAGTACAGTCAATGTTTATTGGGAACAGACAGGAGACGGATAGTCAGACACAATCGGACTAGGTATGAGCATTCTGAATGGTGCAGCCAAAAGGCCAACTGCTTCCCTACCATAGGCGCTGTGCCCTCAATCCACCCTTGAGGCTGTTACAGAGATGTACTGCTGCCCCTACCCCATGTGTTGTTCCCTCTATCCACCCCTCAAGGCGATCACAGAGATATATTGCTGCCCCTACCCATTGTGTTGTTCCCTCAATCCAGCCCGAGAGGTTGTTACAGAGATATACTGCTGCACCTACCCCATGTGTTTTCGCTCAATCCACCCCTCGATGCTGTTACAAGGTAGGGGACCACCCCTTTCAGTCAGGCGGGATCGTTACAATGAGACGGGAGAAGACCATCTGCCGCTCGAAGGAGTTACACAGGAATCGAGAATGAAGTAATTCAGTTCGTTGAGTACATTACACAGCCCAGGAGGAGACCATTCAACCCACCTTAGGGGCTTCACAGGAACAGGGAAGCTGTCGCTAACAGGAAATAGAGAGCAAAGATAAATGTTTATTTTCAGGTTGCAAACCTGTGACTAGTGTAGTGCTCTAGAGTCACTGTGGGATCATCAATGACAAATAATCTGTATCAAAGATCTGGATGAAGGGAACTGAATGGCGTGAAGCTCAATTCGCGCATCACCAAGATGATCGTTCAAGATGTCGTCAAAGGGAGGTACTGAGTCTGCAATGTGATACAGAGAGGGAAGGTTATTGAGCAAAGGTCCACCAGAAAGAACATAAGGTGAGTTGTCTACTGTGGCAGGAAGGATAAAACAATGGCGAACAATTAAATGGAGAGAGATTGCAGAACTCTGTGATACAGGCGGTTTCCATGTTCCTTGGACATGAATCATATGAAGTTAGTCTGCAGATGCAGCAAGTGATTTGGAAGTTAAGTGGAATGATGCTGTTTCTGGCAAAGGCTATCACGTTTAATGTGGAATGTTTTACTACATCTGTACGGGGCATTGCTGAGACCACATCGGATACACTGTGTGTAGTTTTGAACGCCTAAACTTAAAAAAATAAGACATTCAAACATTCCTGGAAGGAAGGCCTTTTTTTATGGGTGATGATCAGTTTTGATCTGAGATGAGAAATCTTCTTGAACCATACATGACTTTCTGAGAGGTGTTTCAGCTGGATGCATGTTTTCTCTTGTTAAGGAGTTTAAAGCTTGAGAACAATTTTAAGAATAAGATGTATTGATAACAACACACGTATTATATAGACATCGACAGATATTTACAAATTACACAGACGCATATAAACATGTCATCAAATGATAAAGCAGGGACTTTTTTAATATTGAAAGGCACTGTGTACATCAACAGCGATGATGCACCTTCATATCGTCCATTATCATCCGTTCCAGAGAATGCTCCAGGAGAGCACACATGCCTCAATTTGATGTTCAGTTGACATTATTGTATTGTTCAACACAGAGACGGAGAGAAATGTTCCCTACCTGAGTAGTAGCAGTTGATTGATCCCCCTCTCTTACCTTATCCACCGGATAGCAAAATGTGAGACCATAAAATCCCTGAGTTATCTTCACCACTTGTGAAGGATCCCTCGTGAGGACTCATTGGAATCTCTCCACTGCCAGAAGCAAAGGGGGTTCAGCCAAATCCAACTGTTCCACAAATAAATGCCATTGCCAGCAACTTGTGTGAGAAGAATAATTTCAAAGGCAGAAGAACATTTGGGATACTCTATCTATTAACATTTGTTGTGAGCTCAACTTCCTGCATTTCACATTTTTCTCAAAAGTGACCCAGTCTGAGTCCTATGCAATTGGTCATAACACTAAACTTGCTACATTTAAAATGTGTTGTAACCAGAGGAGTGGGACTGGAAAAGGACACAGTGACCCTCCAACATTTGTCGGAACACGAATGAGAAATTCTTATTGGACTGTTCAAGTGGGAATTTCCTTTACCAAACGTTTGTGGTGCATGGATATTTGCATTTGTTCAAAGTTGTTCTGTATTCAAACATTTGACAGGCAAGTGCATGTCGTAAAATTGTATGCAGACAGAAAAGTGCTGCTGAAGCCACAATCAGAGCAACTACGAACTTAGTGCCTTGTGGAGCAGTGACAACGTGTCTCATGACCCATTCCTGCTCCTCAGTTCTATGTTCCTATGTTCAATTCAGCCCCTCAAACCTCCTGCACTGCTGCTGATGGGGGCATCTTGCTCCAAATACCAGGTCCACAGTAACATAGGATCTCATTCATTCCCTCCAGGAAATCTCACATATTTTGGTGTGGGTTGGAGAATGTTACTTCAAAACCCAGGCTGGGTTCGAAAGACAACTCTGGTCTCTTTACAGAGTGCCTCCTCTCCGCAACTTGTGCTTCATTTATTGATCATGGTACAGACCCAGATTCACTGTGAATTCAGCTACCAGACCACACTAAGCGATGACTCATAAAGTACTTTGCACTCTCTGATTGGAACTTTCAATAACATAACGTGCAGGAAAATTACAACCATTAACTTTGTAATTACAGAATATGAGAACATAACGGACAGGATCAGGTCGTTCGGATAACCAATGCATTGTACACGATCATGGCCAATCTACTGTTCATATTATCTCATCTTTAATGTCCAATTTTTCACACGCTCTCAACTCTCTGGCAGATCAAAAATCCATCTACCACCTTGTTAAATACTTTCCGTGATGTAGCTCCCCTAGCTCTCGAGACAAGATAATTCCTAACATTCACTACCCTCTGTGAGGAAAACACTCCCCGCACAGACACCATCACCTAATGATATGAACAATAGGGGGAACACAGGGGCTCAACAAAGGGTGAATAGCCTTAATATCATGGCAGCATTTGAATGAGAATGTCATCGGAAGCGCCATCGTATTTGAGCTTAATGGGCATCACGTGTCCCCTCCTCACTGGCTGAGTTCTTTCAGAGCACAAAGGAAGATGCTTGTGGTTGGGGGCCGAAAATCTTCTCAGTCCCGGGACATCTCTTCAGGAGATCCTCAGGGTAACTTCATCAGCACAAACATCTTCAGCTGCTTCATCAATGTCTTTCCACATCATAAGATTAGAGGTGGGAATGGTCACTGAGGGTTACACAATGTTCAGAACATTTTGTCCCCGATCAGCTCCTGATGCAGCCTGTGTCCGTGTTCAGTAAGACCCGGACAGCATTCAGGCTTGTGCTGTTAAAGTGTAGGTAACATTCATGTAACAGTGCTGTCACACTCAGTTAGAAGAGGAAGTCATTCAACATCTCATGCTGGTTATATGCAGAAATGTGGAAGCCATTCAGCCCAACGAAACTACTGAACAAGAAGAGGGACAACACATTCACTACTCTGGCTTGTTCCACAGGAAGAGAAGGGGTCTGGTCAGTGCATCGAGATGTTAAACAGGATCAAGTAGAGCCAAATCAGACCCTTGAACCTGTCCCATGGAACTTGGATGAGGCCATTCAGCCCCATGAGATAGTTTTACATGAACAGGAGGATGTCACTGATGCTCCAATATGACAAACCAATGGAGCAGAGACTGCACTCATGGATGGCTCTTCGAGATTCCTCGTGGGTCCATTGCTGGTGGAACGTCTGCTACTTTAAAGTGGTTTGCTGGCAGTGAGCAAGGAAGCCAGATGTTTTGTATCAAGTCTCAAAGAGGCATCTTCCATCTCTGAGTAGACAAACCCATGTTCTCCATGGAGGTCAGTATATGATGGGAATAGTTAACTGTTTTAGAATGAAGGTATTGTGGCTGCTGTCAGGATTTTGGATAACGTAATGTTCAGTGTAGGATCACACACGAAATGCACCATATTCAAAGTCTGGCCCTCTCTCTCTCTCTCTCTCTCTCTCTCTCTCCCTTTCTCTATCGCTATTGGGAGTGGTGATGGGAACGTCCTCAGAGGCTCTTGTAACTCCAGTAAAAACAAGCCATGGATTTTATCACCGTATCAATGTCTGTTTAGAACATCATGAGAGACTGTTCATTCCCATTAAGTTTTAATGCAATCATCTTTTATTGTCTCACAGCGCTGAAGATTAATCTTCATTCACCCCTCATTTTACCACCACCCCAGGAATTAGTCTGGTGAAAAACCTTTGCACTCTCTCTGTGGCAGGGCGATTATTTCTTATAAAGGAAAGAAAATCTGTCTTCAATGCCCCAAAGACTGCCTCAACAACACTGTCAGGTTTGATCACAATAATTCCTTTTCCTCACTGAGACATCTCCGTTTCTTTCCTATGGCGTAAAAATCCTTTCCTTCTCGCTACACTGCGACTGACGTGGCATTTAAAACCTCCTTACATCTATATGTGAGCATTAAGAAAGCCAACACCAGAGATGCTACGGGAGATTAACATCACATTAAGGGAAACACTAAGAAAGAATGCACTTGAAATAAGGAATGGTCACCATCTGAATGGAAATGAGCTGTAGGAATATGGGAAACAGGCAGAGCAAGTGAGCTATCTTTCCTTGTGTTCTTCCCTCACAGGTCAGGCCAGCATGTTATGCCTATCTTGAACTGAGTGGTTTGTTCAGCTCATCCACAGGACAGTAAAAAGTAAAACACATTGCTGTGGGTCTGGAGTCACACAGAGACCTGATCAGGGAAGGATGACCCATTGCCTTCACGAAAGGACATGAGGCAAGCAGATGGGCTTTTTATACTTCACGATGATGGTTTCACTTCAATGCCACCAATTTCCTTCATATTAACAGATTATTATTCTGTGGCTCTAGACTTGAGCACGGTGCATTATCTTGCCGTCAGACAGTTTCTGTGCAGAGAACAAGTTAAACATTTCAAGTGCAATTATTTTCTGATTGACATGTGGTTAGAAGGGGCTTGAAACAGGTAATTCCGGATTTAACAGCGGCTCAAATGATGGTTTACTCAGGAGGTGCACTGTGGCTGTGGAGGAGGCGGGGATTTCATGATGGTGGTATTGGAGTGAATTAGCGAGTGGAGAGGATATGGACATATAGATCTGTGCAGGGCTAGAAGGATTATGGAGCTTGAGAGTTTCTCCTCGCATATTGGCGAGTCATTTGAAAATAAAATTAGCTCATTATACTTTCTAAGGAATGGAATTTTTCATTGGAGCTGAAAACGTGACTTCCATCTTTCTTAATTTCATTAACATGAACAACAATTCAGCTTAACCTGCTTTAATACACAGTTCAAATGACCAACTATAGCCAGGATAGTAAAAAGCTTGAATAACAATCAGTATATCATAGGTCCCCCATACTAATGATATCCAAGTTTGGGAAAGCCAGTAAAGACTACTGGATAACCTCCTGTCCATGTTGGATCATTCCAGTCTAATGTTCTCAGATTCTGATATCTCCTCCCTATCTCTCTAGTGCTGCTGATCCCTGTACTGTCGGCGATGCTCCCACTCATACTATGGGTAACACTTTGAACTGAATCCTAAATTAATAAAAGAGGCAAGCACTCGTGACACATTTAGGATCCACGGAGACTGACATTAATCCCAGTCACAGAACAAATAGCTGCAGCCAATGCCTTTCAATTCAATAATGTTTTATTATAATTTAAAATAATGATGAACATTTACACAGTCTGGATTGGGTACTCGAGGTGACTGAGGGAACGAATGTTGAGTCTGGGAGATTAATTGTGTGTAACCACTCAGTCTCCATTGGATATGAACGTAATGCCAGAGGTTTATCGGAACACCAACATGCTTCTCTGCTTATAAATGGAAACATAGACCCTGTAACTACTGCTGAGGCATGACATTATTATTAAGAGATTGTGAGAACTTTTATAGGCCATGATCTGGAGATAATATATACTTAAGACAGCGTGAGGTTATAACAGGCATGTGGGATTAACAGAGAATTGTACCGAAGAGACAATGGGAACTTCAGATGTTGGAGAATTAAGTGAAGATAAAGTATGATAGTGGAGAAGGCACAGTAGGTCAGGCAGCATCCGAGGAGCAAGAGAGTCAACGTTTCAGGCAGGACCCTTCTTCAGAACTGCGAAGGAGTAAAGATGCTGACAAATAAATGAGTGGTGGGGGTGAGGCTGGGGGAAAGGTTGGTGATAGGTGGGCGAAGCTAGAAGGTGATAGTGATTGGTCGGTGGGGAGTTTGAGCGGATCGGTGGGTAGGAAGATGGACAGGTACGTTCCCACGAGAGGGCGCATCTGTGTCGGACGCGTGGATCTGGGATCTGGGTCGTCGAGGGGAGATTTGCAAATTAGTGAGTTCAATGTTCATTTTGTGTGTTTGTTGGCTCCTGAGGCAGAAGATGGGTTGTTCCTGGCGACATCTGGTATATCTCTTCTGAACCATCTTGAGCTTAATAATCTCCTTCCAATATCAGAATTGCACACAGTACTGCAGAAGAGGCTTAATCAATGTCCTGCACAATCTCAGCATGGCTTCTCAACTTCTAACCCCAAAAGTCTGAGCAATGAAGTAACTTTAAACACCTTGTCTATAAATGCCACAAACTTCTGCGAATTCGATCTGCACCTGTGGGCCCCTTTTTTCTACAAGACTTCCAACGCACTACTATTAATTGTGTAACCCACCCCGCTTTTTATTTTACCAAAATGCAATACCTCGCATTTATACAAGTTAAACTCGAACTGCCACACCTCAGCCCAATGAGTGATATCACTGCCTGCTCACCCTCATTCTTCAGTTTTAAAAGACCGTAGCCTCTCCAGAAGGTCTTCAAACATAGGCCTTGCGTTTCCCAAAGACGAAGAACTTGATTTGCTTTGTGCAAGTAGAGGGAGGAGAGGCTAAGGAGAGGCTGGAAAGTAAACCGATGCCTTGTATCACTTAATAATTTCAGGAAGAGGGAAGCCACATGTGAGAGGTTGGAAATAGTGGCCAGTGTTTTTTGGACAGAAATTGTGCTCTTTCCGTGCAGAGTGTTTCTGCAGGATTTCTTGCCCGAATATTGCAGATTACAGATAATAGCCATTTAAACTGGAAATCTTTTCCAAGCAATTAAAGAAGTTCATTGTTCATATCGATGGCAGAGCGCATGCACTCATCATCCTATGGTTGAGGCTCATAGCTTTTATTTGGTTAACAATGAAAACTGTTGCCCGTGTTTTTCAGTAATGTTAATCAGAATTTAATAAATCCATATAGAGCTGAAAACTGATACTTATAATATGACGCACATTCTGGGCATGGTTTAAGTCTTGTGTAGTGGGTAGCACGCCTGCCCTGTATCAGAGCTCTGGATTCGATTTCCTTCCATGAACTTGTGGTGGTATCACTTTCCCTGGAACAGATGATCTCGATTCTTCTGTGGTGGGGGTGGGGGGCGGGGGGCGGTATCACAGTATGTTCAAAGAAAGCTGATGAACAAACACACAGGAGAATCATGTTGCAGCTAAAGGGGCTATTGTTGAGTGATGGTAGTGCCCCGGCCTCTGATCCTAAATTTTCACATCCCACAGATATGTTTCATGATATGTCTGAGCACGCGGATTAAAATGATTTTTGAAACGTGACTTGATGGAGTCCATGCAAGAACTACACAAAACATTACATAGGACAAACAGGGAGACAGCCAACAATCCATATCCATGAACACCAACTAGCCACGAAACGACACGACCAGCTATCCTTAGTAGCCACACACGCAGATTAAAAGTAACATGAGTTCGACTGGGACAACACTACAATTACAAGACAAGCCAAACAGAGAAGAGCCAGGGAATTCCGAGAGGCATGGCACTTATCACAGATTCTATCAACAAACACATCGACTTGGACTCAATATACTGGCCACTGCAACGGACAGCTGAAACTGAAAATCGGAAGCGGCAGAGACAAACCATTATAAATGCCGAAGGAAACATCACAGAAGCGCTTCACAGGAGGCTCCCAAACACTAAGGTAGTCACCTAAAAAGGGAACGAAACGTCTGCAACATAAATTCTCAGTTCGGCGAACAGAACCACAACAGATATACACAGAAGCACAGACAAACCACCCTCCATCACCACGTAGTCTCGCCAGTGAACAGTTATACACAGAAACACACACACACCACCCTACACCACCAAGGTATTTCCTGCTATTGATCAAATATACACAGAAACACACACACAGTCCCCCTCAACCCCTCTGTCTCCTGTCATTAAACAGAAATACACAGCAATGGACACACACAACCCTCTAACAACACGCTGTCTCCTGCAATTCAACTGATATTTTAAAAAAAAACACACATGCACACAACCATCCACCGCCGCCCTGTCTCCCATCATTAATCTGGGATACACAGAAACACTTACACAAACCTACACCAATGCCTGTCTCCTGTTATTAAACAGTTATAGAAAGAAACACAAGCACACAACCTTCCACCACCACCCTGTCTCCTGCCATTAAACAGGAATATGCAGAAACACATACACAATAACCTGCACCAATACCTGCCTCCTGTTATTAAACAGTTATAGACAGAAACACAAGCACACAACCTTCCACCACTACCCTGTCTCCTGCCATTAAAGAAATATATGCAGAAACACAGACACAACCCTCCAGCAAAACCCTGTTTCCTGCCATTAATCAGATATACACTGAAACGCACCACACAACCCTCCACCATCACGTTGTCTCCCGCTATTAAGCGGATATACACAGAAGCACACACATGCACACAAACACACAACCGTCCACTAACACCCTGCCTACGGTCAATAAACAGATATACACAGAAACACACACAAAACTCTAAACCACCTTCCTGTCTCCTGCCATGAAAATAATATAACAGAAACACACACACAAAACACACCATGACCACCTTGTCTCCTGTGATTAAACAGATGTACACAGAAAAACACACACACAATCATCCACGACCACACTGTCTGCTGCCATTAAATTGATATAAACAGAAACACACACACATACAACCCTCCACGACCAACCTGTCTGCTGCCATTACACAGATCTACACAGAAACACACACACACACTCACACGCACAATGGTCCACCATCATACACTCTCTGGAAATTAAACAGGTATAAAAAGAAACACACTCATCTCGACACCGTCCCCCTGTCTCCTGCCATTACACAGTCATACATCGAAACATACACACACACACACACACAACCCTTCTCCACCACATTGTTTTCTGCTATTAAACAGATATACATGGAAACACACCCATGCGCACACAAACACACATGCACACACAACCCTTGACACCCAATTTGTTGCCTGTCAATAAAAAGACATAAACAGAAACACACACACGCAACCCTCTACCGCCGCCCTGTCTCCCGCCATTAAACAGGAATATGCAGAAACACATACACACCAACCTGCACCAATACCTGCCTCCTGTTATTAAACAGTTATAGACAGAAACACAAGCACACAACCTTCCACCACCACCCTGTCTCCTGCCATAAAACAAATATATGCAGAAACATACACACACAGCCCTCCACCATCACGCTGTCACCTTCCATTAAACAGGTATACACAAAAACACACACAAAACACGCCACCACACCCTGTTTCCTGCCATTACTCAGAGATATAGTGAAACACACAACACAACCTTCCACCACAACGCTGTCTCCCGCTATTAAGCCGATATACACAGAAACACACACAGACACAACCCTCCACTTACACTCTACCTCCTGTCAATAAAACGATATACACAGAAGCACACACTAAACTAAAGCACCTCCGTCTCCTGCCATTAAATAGACATAGACAGAAACACACTCACACAAGACTCCACAAACATCCTGTCTGCTGCCATTACACAGATATACACAGAAACACACACACACACACACACACACACACACACACACACACACACACACACACACACACACACACACACACACACACACACGTCCACTATCACACACACTCCGGCGATTAAGCAAGTACAAAATAGAAACACACAGAGATCTCAATACCATCACCGTGTCCCCGGCCATTAAACAGACATACACAGAAATGCACACACCACCCTCCAACACCACATTGTTTTCTGCCGTTAAACAGATGTACACAGGGACACACACACGCACGTGCAACCCTTGACACCCAGCTTGTTTCCTGTCATTAAGCAGATATACACAGAAACACACACGCAACCCACCACGACCACCCTGTCTCCTGCAATTAAACAGATACGTACAGACATACACTCACAAAACTCCAGCACCACCCTGTCTCCGGCCATTAAACAGTTATACACAGAAACACACACTCACCATTCTCCACCGCCACGCTGTCTCCTGCTATTAAACAGAAATTTCCAGAAACATACAGAAACCCTCCAGCACCACCCTGTCTCCGGTCATTAAACAGATAGACACAGGAACACAAAGGCACACAACCCTCCATCACCACCCTGTCTCCAACGATTAAACAGATATACACAGAACCATGCACACACTACACACAACCACCACCCTGTCCCCTGTCATTAAACAGATATGCACTGAAACACACACACACCCAACCCTCCATCGCCAATCTGTCTGCTGCAATTAAACAGATATATACAGACACACACACACACAATCCTGCACCATCACGGTGTCATCTTCCATTAAATAGATATGCACAGAAATACACACTCATAACCATCCATCAAAACCCTGTTTCCCGCCATTAATCAGACGTACACTGAAACATAAAACACAACCCTCCACCACCACGCTGTCTCCCGCTATTAAGCCGATATACACAGAAACACACACAAACACAACCCTCCACTAACACCCTGCCTCCTGTCAATAAAGATATATATACAGAAACACACACAAAACTAAACCACCTCCATCTCCTGACATTAAACAGATATACTCATAAACACGCACACACAAGCCTCCACGAACATCCTGTCTGCTGCCATTACACAGATACACACACACATACACATACACATACAGGCGATTAAGCAGATATAAATAGAAACACACACATATCTCGACACCATCAACCTGTCCCCTGTCATAAAATAGACATACACAGAACGCATGCACAACTCTCCAACACCACATTGTTTTCTGCCATTAAACAGATATACACAGGAACACGCACACACGCACGAACAACCCTTGACACCCAGTTTGTTTCCTGTCAGTAAGCTAATATACACAGAAACACTCACACAACCCTGTACGACCACCCTGTCTCCTGCAATTAAACAGCTACATGCAGAAATACACTCATAAAACTCCAGCACCACCCTGTCTCCAGCCATTAAACAGTTATACACAGAAATGCACACTCACCATTCTCCACCACCACGCTGTCTCCTGCTATTAAACAGAAATTTATAGAAACATACAGACAACCCTCCGCCACCACCCTGTCTCCTGTCATTAAACAGATATACACAGGAACACAAACATACACAACCCTCCATTACCACCCTGTCTCCAACGATTAAACAGATATACACAGAAACATGCACACACCACTCTCCACCACCACCCTGTCCCCTGTCATTAAACAGATATGCACTGAAACAAACACACACACACCCAACCCTCCATCGCCAATCTGTCTGCTGCAATTAAACAGATATATACAGAAACACACACACAATCCTGCACCATCACGCTCTCACCTTCCATTAAACAGATATACACAGAAACACACACAAAACACTAAACAACCTTCTTGTCTCCTGCCATGAAACAAATATAAGAGAAACACACACAAAAACAAACGCACCATGACCACCCTGTCTCCTGTGATTAAACAGATATACACAGAAACGCACACAATCATCCACGACCACACTGTCTCCTGCCATTGAACTGATATAAACAGAAACGCACACATATCTCCACGACCATCCTGTCTCCATCCATTACACAGACCTACCCAGAAACACACATACACAACCCTTCCCCCCCACATTGTTTTCTGCCATTAAACGCATATATACAGGAACACACATACACACACACACACGCACAATCCTTGACACCCATTTTGTTTCCATTCATTAAGCAGATACACACAGATACACACACACACAACCCTCCACGACCACCCTGTCTCCTGCAATTAAACAGATACGTACAGAAATAAACACACACAAGACTCCAGCACCACCCTGTCTCCGGCCATTAAACAGTTATACAGAGAAGCACACACTCACCACCCTCCACCACCACGCTGTCTCCTGCTATGAAACAGAAATTTACTGAAACATACAGACAATCTTCCACCACCATCCTGTCTCCTGTCATTAAATAGATACACACAGAAACACACAACACAACCCTCCATCACAACGTTGTTTCCAGCTATTAAGCAGATATACACAGAAGCACACATATGCACACACACAAACACACACACACACACACACACACACATATAAAACCCTCCACTAATACCCTGCCTACGGTCAATAAACAGGTATACACAGAAACACACACAAAACTGTAAACCACCTTCCTGTCTCCTGCCATGAAAAAAAAAACAGAAACACAGACACATAACACTATGGAGGTGAAAGTGACGACTGCAGATGCTGGAGATCAGAGCTGAAAATGTGTTGCTGGAAAAGCGCAGCAGGTCAGGCAGCATCCAAGGAACAGGAGAATCGACGATTCGTGCATAAGCCCTTCGTCAGGAATGAGGAAATTACGTCCATCAGGCTAAGATAAAAGGTAGGGAGGATGGACTTAGGGGAGGGGCGTTGGAGATGCGATAGTTGGAAGGAGGTCAAGGTCAGGGTGATTGGCCGGAGTGGGTTGGGGACGGAGAGGTCAGGAAGAAGATTGCAGGTTCGGAAGACGGTGCTGAGTTCGAGGGATTTGACTGAGACAAGGTGGGGGGGTGGGGAAATGATGAAACTGGAGAAATCTGAGTTAATCCCTTGTTGTTGGAGGGTTCCTGGGCGAAAGATGAGGCGCTCTTCCTCCAACCGTCGTGTTTGCTATGGTCTGGCGATGGAGGAGTCCAAGAACCTGCATGTCCTTGGTGGAGTGGGAGGGGGAATTGAAGTGTTGAGCCACGGGGTGGTTGGGTTGGTTGGTCCGGGTGTCCCAGAGGTGTTCTCTGAAACGTTCCGCAACATAACACTCCATGACCGCCTTGTCTCCTGTGATTACACAGATATACAGAGAAGCACACATGCACAATCACCCACGACCACATTGTCTCCTGCCATTAAACTGATATAAACAGAAACACACACATACAACTATCCGCAACCATCCTGTCTGCTGCCATTACACAGATCTGCACAGAAACACACACACACTCACGCACACAATAGTCCACCATCACAGACTCTCCAGCAATGAAACAGGTGTAAACAGAAACACACACACATCTCGACACCATTCCCCCTGTCACCTGACATTAAACAGTTATACATAGAAACACACACACACACAACCCTTCCCCACCACATTGTTTTCTGCCATTAAACAGATAGACATGGAAACACACACACACGCACACAAACACACACGCACACACAACTCTTGACACCCAATTTGTTTCCTGCCATTAAACAGACATACACAAAAACACACACACAACCCTTCCCCACCACATTGTTTTCTGCCATTAAACAGATACACAGAAACACACGCACACAACCCTCCACCGCCGCCCTTCCTCCCACCATTAAACAGGGACATGCAGAAACACATAAACACCAACCTGCTCTAATACCTGTCTTCTGTTATTAAACAATCATAGACAGAAACACAAGCACACAACCTTCCACCACCACCCTGTTTCCTGCCATTAATCAGAGATACACTAAAACACACAACACAAACCTCCACCACCACGCTGTCTCCCGCTATTAAGCCGATATACACAGAAACGCACACAGACACAACCCTCCACTAACAGCCTGCCTCCTGTTAATAGAGAGATATACACAGAAACACACACAAAACTAAACCACCTTCGTCTCCTGCCATCAAACAGATCTACACAGAAACACGCACACACAAGCTTCCACGAACACCCTGTCTGCTGCCATTACACAGATATACACACAAACACACGCGCACCACATCCCTTGACACCCAATTTGTTTCCTGTCATTAAGCAGATATACACAGAAGCACACACATCTCTCCACGACCGCTCTGTTTCCTGCAATTAAACAGATATGCACAGAAACACACACACAAAGCTCCACCGTCGCCCTGCCTCTCACCATTAAACAGGGATATGCAGAAACACATACACAGCAACCTGCACTAATACCTCTCTCCTGTTATTAAATAGATATAGATAGAAACCAAGCACACAATCTTCCACCACCACCCTGTCTCCCGCGATGAAGCCGATATACAGAGAAACACACACAGACACAACCCTCCACTAACACCCTGTCTGCTTCCATTACACAGATATACACATAAACACACACGCACGCACACACACCGGCCCACCATCACACACTCTCCGGCGATTAAGCATTTATAACCAGAAACACACACACATCTCGACACCATCACCCTGTCCCTTGCAATTCAACAGACATACACAGAAACACATACACAACCCTGCGCCACCACATTGTTTTCTTCCATTAAACGGATATGCACAGGAACACATACACATACGCATAACCCTTGACACCAGTTTGGTTCCTGTCATTAAGCAGATATACAAAGAACCACACACACAACCCTCCACGACCACTCTGTCTCCTGCAATTAAACAGATACATACAGAAGTACACGCATAAAACTCCAGCACAACCCTGTCTCCAGCCATTAAACAGTTACACACAGAAACACACTCTCACCATTCTCCACAACCACGCTATTCAACCTAAATTTACAGAAACATGCAGACAACCTTCCACCACCACCCTGTCTCCTGTCATTAAACAGATATGCACAGGAACACAAACACACACATCCCGCCATCACCACCCTGTCTCCTACGATTAGACAGATATACGTAGAAACACGCACACACTGCTCTCCACCACCACCAAATCCCCTGTCATTCATCAGATATGCACTGAAATGCACACGCACTTACCCAATCCTCCTTCACCAACCTGTCTCCTGCAAGTTAACAGAAACATGCACATACTCCCTCCACCACCACCCTGTCTCCTTCCATTAAACGGATATACACAGAAACACAGACTAATACATCGCTCTACCACCACCTTGTCTCCAGTCATTAAACAGATATGCAATGAAACACACACATGTCTCTCCACCACCACCCTGTCCCCAGCACTTAAATAGATATACACAGAAACACACACACGCACAACTCTTCCACGACCACCCTGTCTCCTGCCATTAAACAGATATACACAGATACGCACACACAACACTCCATCACCACCCTGTGTCCTGCCATTGAGCAGATATACACACAGAAATGCACATACACAAATACTCGAGCACCACCCTTCCTCCTATCATTAAATAGATATACACAGAAACAAACTGACACAAACTCTCGACCACCACCCTGACTCCTGCCATTAAACAGATATACACAGAAACACACATACAATCTCCCACGAACACGCTGCATACTGCCCTTAAAAAGGGATGCACTGAAACGTTCATACATACACAACCTTCCACCACACTCTGTCCCCTGCCAGTAAGCATATAAACACAGAAACACAGACACTCTACATTCCACCACCACGCTGTCGCTTGTCATTAAATAGATATATGCAGACACACGCACACACCACCCTCCTCCACCACCGCGTCCTGCAATTAAACAGATATATACAGAAACATACACACATATTTCCAGCACCACCTTGTCTCCTGTCGTTAATTAGTTATACACAGAAACACGCATTAATCCCTCCTCCACCACACTGTCTCCTGTCATTAAACAGTTATACACAGAAATACGCACACACACGACCCTCCACCACCACCGTTCTCCAGCCCTTAAAAAATGTACACAGAAACACACGCACACAACACTCCACGAACACCCTGTCTCCTGCCATTAAACAGGTACACACAGAAATACACACACAATCTTCCATCACCACCCTGTCACCTGCCATTAAATAGATACGCACAGAAACACGCACACCAAACCCTCTATCACCACCCTGCCTCCTGCCATTAAAGAGCTACACAGAGAAACACACACAATCCTCCATCACCACCCTGTCTCCTGTCATTAAACAGAAATGCACTGAAACACACACACATTCCTCCACCATCACTGTGTTTCCTGCCTTTAATGAGATATACACAGGAACACACACTCAAGACCCTCCTCCACCACCACCCTGTCTCCAGCCCTTGAATAGATATTAACAGAAACACACACTTACACAACCCGCCAAGACCACCCTGTCTCATGCCATTGAGCAGATATACACAGAAATGCACACATACATTACCCGTGACCACCACCCTGTCTCCTGCCATTAGACAGATAGACACAGAAACACACATGCAATCCTCCAACACCACCTTGTTCTCTTGCCATTGAGCAGATATATACAGAAATACACACACACACACAACCCTCCACCTTGTCTCCAGCCCTAAAAACAGATCTACACAGAAACACACACAAAACCTCCACGACCAATCTGTCTCCTACCCATAAACAGATATACACAGCAACACACACACAAATTCCTCCACCACCACACTGTCTCCTGCAATTAAACATATATACACAGAAACACACACACCATCCTCCTCCACCACCCTGTCTCCTGCAAATAAACAGATATAGACAGATGCATACACACATATCTTCAGCACTACCCTGTCTCAAGTCGTTAAACAGTTACACATAGAAACACACACACAACCCTCCAACCCCCTGTTCTCCTGCTATTGAGCAGATATAAACAGAAAGACATGCACACAACCCTCGACCTCCACCCTGTCTACTGCCCTTAAACAGATAACACTGAAACACAGACACATACAGAACCCTCCACCACCACGCTGTTTCCTCATTAATCAGATGCACACAGAAACACACACACATAAAACCCTCCACGAACACCAGTCTGTCTCCTGTCTTAAGCAGATATATACACAAATGTGCGCACAACCCTGCACCACCACCCTATCAACTACTATTAAACAGACATGCACAGAAAACAAAACACATACACAGACCACCCTCCATCAACACTCTGCCTCCTGGCATTAAACAGATAAACACAGATTCACACACACACACACACAACCATCCACCACCACCCTGTCCTCGTGCCAATGAGCAGATATACACAGAAATACACACACAAAACCCTCGACCACCAGTCTGTCTCCTGCCCTGAAATAGATATACTCAGAAACAAACACACATACAGAATCATCCACCACCATTCTGTTTGCAGCCATTAATTAGATATTCACATAAACACACGTACACACACTCCGGTGATTAAACAGATATAAACAGAAACACACACATCTCGACACCAAAACCCTGTCTGCTGCCATTAAACAGAGATACACAGAAACACACACACACATGCACACACAACCCTTGAACAGCAATTTGCTTCCTGCCATTAAGCAATTAAACAGATACTTACAGAAACATACAGACAACCCTCCACCACCATCTGGCCTCCTGTCATTAAAGAGATATACACAGGAACACGCACACCCATTCCTCCAACATCACACTGTCTCCTGCAATCAAACATATATACACACACAAACACATGCACGCACACCACCCTCCTCCACCACCTTGCCTCCTGCAATTAAACAGATATATACAGAAACATAAACGCATAACTTCAGCACTACACTGTCTCCTGCCATTAAACAGACATACACAGAAACAAACACACAACCCTCCACTACCACGTTGTTTTCTGCCATTAAACCAAATATACTCAGAAACGCACGCACGCACACGCACACACAACCATTGACCACCAATTTGTTTCCCGTCATTAAACAGATATACACAGAAACACACACAACCCTCCACGACCACCCTGTCTACTTTCATTAAACAGTTACATAGAGAAACACACACTCACCAAGTTCCAACACCACCCTGTCTCCTACAATTAAACAGATATTTACAGAAACATCCAGGCAGCCTCCACCACCATACTGTCTCCTGTCATTAAACAGACATACACAAAAACACACACACAGATACCACCACGACCACCCCTCGCCTACTATTAAACAGATATATGCAGAAACACACACACACCACCCTCCACCACAACCCTGTCTCCTGCCATTAAACAAATATGCATACACAAACGTACACCACCACATTGTTTTCTGACATTAAGCAGATATGCACAGATACACACGTACAACCATCAACCGCCACCATGTCTCCTGCCATGAAACAGATGTACACAGAAACAAACACATACCAGCCTCCACCACCAACCTGTCTCCTGCAATTAAACAGATATCCACAGAAACACACACATTGAGAACCCTCGGCCACTATGCTTTTTGCTGTCATAAATCAAATATGCACAGAAACACACTCGCACAACCTTCCACTACCATACTGTCTCCTGCCATTAAACAGGGATACACAGAAATAAACACATGACACTACACCACCAAGTTATTTTCTGCCATTAATCAGATGTACCCAGAAACAGACACACAACCTTCTAGTACCACCCTGTCTCCTGCAATTCAATGGATTTCTACAGAAATATGCACACACACAACCCTCCACTACCACCCTGTGTCCTGGAATTCAACAGATATATACAGAAACATACACACTAAACCCTCTACTACCACCTTGTCACCCGCCATTAAACCGATGTATGCCAAAACACACACACAACCCTCCACCACCACCTTATTTCCTGTCATTAAGTAGATAAACCCACAAACACGCCTACTACACTCCACCACCACCCTGTCTCCTGCCTCTAAACGGAAATACAAAGAAACACACACACATACAGAACCCTTCACCACCACCTTGTTTGCTGCCATTATTCAGATATACACGTAAACACACAGAGACAACCATTCACCATCATAGTCTCTCTTGCGATTAAACAGACATAAACAGAAATACAAACACATCTCAACACCATCACCTTGTCACCTGCCAATATACAGACATGCACAGAAACACACACACACAAAATCCTCCACTACAACCTTGTCTCCTGCCATTAAACAGATATACATAGACATACACAAACACACAACTGTTACCCACCGCATTATTTTCTGCCATTAAACAGATATTCACAGAAACTCACTCACAGACACAAAACCCCCAACGAACATCTTGTTGCCTGCCATTAAGCAGATATACACAGAAACACACGCACAACCCTGAACCACCACCATGCCTCCTGCCATGAAACAGATATAATCAGAAACAAACACATACCATCCTCCACCACCACCCTGTCTCCTGCAATTAAACAGGTATATACAGAAATACACACACAAACCTCCACCACCAGCCTGTCTCCTGCAATTAAACAGATATATGCAGAAACACGCACACACCACCCTCGACCACCACCATGTCTCCTGTCAGTAAACAAATATAGAAAGAAACACACATACAACCTTCCACGAACACCCTGCCTACTGACCTTAAACAGATATACACAGAAACACACATACATTCACAAACCTCCTCCACCACCCTGTCTCCTGCCAATAAGCACATAGACACAGAAACAAAGACAATCTACCCTCCAACACCATCCTGTCTCCTGCCTTTGAATAGATATGCACAGAAACACACACACAACACTCCATGACCACCCTATCCCGTGCCATTGAACAGGTATACACAGAAACACACGCACAGCACCCTCTACCACGACTCTGTCTCTAGCCCTTAAATAGATATACACAGAAAAACACGCGCACAACCCACCACAACCACCCTGCCTCCTGATATTAAACAGATATACACAGAAACCAACACACAACCATCCACCACCACCCTGTCTCCTGCCATTAAAAAAGATACACACACAAGCACACACACACATCCCTCGACCACCACCCTGTTTCCTGCCGTTAATCAGATATACACAGAAACACACATGCACAACCCTCCACCACCACACTATCTCCAGCCTTTAAAATAGAAACAAGCACACAACCTTCTACCACCACCCTGTCTCCTGTCATTAGACAGACATACACAATAACATACACACACCAAACTGTATCGTGCCATCAAGCACATATGCACAGAAACACACATGCACACTCACTCAAACTTCCTTCACCACCCTGTCTCCTGTAACCAAACAGTTATACACGGAAATACACACACACAACATTCCACGAACACCCTGTCTACTGCCCTTAAACAGATATACACAAAAACGCACATACATGTACAACCCTCCAACACCACCCTGTCTCCTGACATTAAGTAGATATATGCAGAAACACACAGGCACAATACTCCATGAACAACGTGCCTCCTGCCATTAAGCAGATATACGCAGCAACATACACACAACCCTCAATGACCACCCTGTCGCCTGCCATTGAACAGATATACATAGAAACACCCACATCACCACACTGTCTCCTACCATTAAGCACATATACACAGAAACACACGCACAACCCTCCATCACCACCCTGTCCTCCTGCCATTGAGCAGATATACACAAAAACATTCACACACAAAACCTCCACCACTACCCTGTTCTCCTTCAATTGAGCAGACATACACAAAAATACACACACACAACCTTCGACCACCACCATTTGTCTCCTGTCATTAAACAGATATGTACAGAAAACATAAAAAACCCTGTACCACCACGCGATCACCGACCATTAATCAGACATACGCAGACAACCCTCCACCAACACTCTGTTTCCAGGCATTCAACAGATATGCACAGAATTGGCTGGCTGACAGAATGCAGAGAGTGGCAGTAGATGGAAAATATTCTGCCTTGACGACAGTGTTGAGTGGGGTCTCGCAGGGCTCTGTATTTGGGCTTCTGCTCTTTGAAGTTTTTATAAATGACTTGGATGAGGATGATGAGGCGTGGGTTCGTCAATTTGCAGATGACAGAAAGTTTGGAGGTGTTGTCGATAGTACAGAGGGCTACTTCAGGCTGCAGCACGACATAGACAGAATGCAGATCTGGGCTGAGAAATGGCACATTGAGTTCAACCTGGATAAATGCGAAGTGATGCATTTTGGAAGTTGGAACTCGATTGCTGAATATAGGATTAAAGACAGGATTCTTGGCAGTGTGGAGGGACAGAGGGATCTGGGTGATCAAACACATAGATCCCGCAAAGTTGCCACACAGGTGGATAGGGTTGTTAACAAACCATATGGTGTTTGATCCGTGAGGTTTTGCTGCAGCTCTACAAGTCCCTGGTGAGGCAATACTTGCAATATTGTGTCCCGTTCTGTTCGCCCAACTATAGGAACGATACAGAGGCTTAGTAGAGGGTGTAAAGAAGGTCTACCAAGATGCTGCTTGGACCGGAGGGCTTGCCTTATGAAGAATGATTGAATAGGCTTGGACTTTTCTCTCTGGAGAGAAGGAGGAAGAGAGGAGACCAGATCGAGGTGTACAAAATAATGAGAAAAACAGAGCCAATGGCCAGGGGATTTTCCCCAGGAATGACTGGTACTAGAACTCATAGTTTTTAAGATATTAGGAGGAAGGTATAAAGGAGATGTCAGGGGCATTTTCTTTTACACAGAGAGTTGTAAATGCATGTAATGCGTTACCAGTGGTAGTGGTGGAAGCAGAGTCATTGGGGACATTTAAGCGACTGCTGGACATGAACATGAATAGCAGTGAATTGAGGAGTGCGTAGGTTGTAACTATATTTTACATTAGGATTAAATCGTGGCACAACACGCTCCGAAAGCTAGTGTGCTTCCAATTAAACCTTTTGGACTATAATCCCTTACAAACTTGCTAATGAAACAACATAAATCATTTATGTCTATCACAAAAAACAGTGGTCTCAGCACGGGTCCCTGTAGGACACCACTTGTCACAGATCTCCGTTTTGAGAAGCTCCATTCCATTATTACACTCCGTCTCCTGTTGCCTAACCAGTTCTCTATCCATCTAGGTAGAACGCCCATGCGACTTCACTTGTTTCATTAGCCTACCATGGGGAAATTAATCAAACGGCTTCCTAAAGTCCATCTATATGACATCTATATCCCTTCCCACATCAATCAACTTTGGCACCTCTTCAAACAATTCTATTAAGTTTGTAAGCCATGACCTTCTCTGCACAAATCCATGCTACCTCGCACTGAGAAGCCCTTTTTTTCCAAATGGGTATGTACCCTATCCCTCAGTATCTTCACCAGTAGTTTCCTTACCACTGGCTACATGGTCAGTGGTCTGTAATGACCTGGATATTACTGAAACAAGGAGATACCATTAGCAATTCTCCATTCCCCAGGGACCGCTACCGTGTTTAAAGATGCTGCAAAAATATCTGTTAAAGCCCCAGGTATTGTCTCTCTTGCTTCCCTTAGTAACCTGGGGTTGATCGCATCCAGACCTGGGGACTTGTCCTTCTTAATGCCTTTTGGAAATCACACTTCCTTGTTCCTTACACAGACTTGATCAAGACTAATCAAAGATCTATCCCTAACCTCAACATCCTCAATGCCCCTCTCTTTCGTGATTACCGATGCAAAATACTCATTAAAAATCTCACCCACTTTCTCTGCCTCCAACCTTATCTTTCCTGCTTTGTCCTTGAGTGGATCCACCCTTTCTCTAATTATCCTCTTGCTCGTTTAATATGAACAAAAGCTTTGAGGTTTTCCTTAATCCTGCTTGCTAAGGATATCTCATGACCCCTTTTAGCCCTCTTAATTCCTCATTTCAGATTGGTCCTACATTCACAAAATCTTCCAAGGCTTCCTCTATCTTCATTCACCGAGACATTATGTACACATCCTTTTTCGTCTTGGCTACTCTCATCTCCAGCTTTCTCATTTCCCCTCCCCCTAACCTTTTCTCATTCCCAACCCTCAGACTCAGCATAACGTTCTTGACCTGCAATCTTCTTCCCTACCACTCCGCCCCCACCCCTCTCCGGCCTATCACCCTCACCTTAAGCTCCTTCCACCTAACGTACTCCCAACGCCCCTCCCCCAAGTCCCTCCTCCTTACCTTTTATCTTAGCCTGCTTGACACACGGTCCTCATTCATGAAGAAGGGCTTATGCCAGAAAGTTCGATTCTCCTGCTCCTTTGATGCTGCCAGACCTGCTGCGCTTTTCCAGCATAACATTTTTAAGCTCTGATCTCCAGCATCTGCAGTCCTCACTTTCTCCTACCTCATTTTATCACTTGTCATCTATGGTTTCCTAACCTTGTTATTTCTATCCATCATTTTCACAGGAACATATCGCTCCTGAACACTAATTAACCTCTCTTCAAAAGCCTCCCGCTTTTCAAATGTGGATTTCCCTTTATCCAACAGTTCCCAATCTACGTTCCGCAGCTCCAGCCGAATGTTTTTATAGTTGGCCTTCCCCCAGTTAAGTACTCTTCCTTTAGGACCACTCTCATCTTTGTCCATGACTATTGTAAATCTCATGGAATTGTGATAATTATTCCCAAAATAATCCCCGACTGAAACTTCCACTGCCTGCGCGGACTCAGTTTCCAACACCAGGTCTAGTATGGCCGCTTCCCGAGTTGAACTATTTCTACACTGCTCTAGAAACGCTCCTGGACGGTCCTTACAAATTCTGTTCCATCTAGACCTTTAGCACTTAATGAATCCCAGTCAATGTTGGGAAAATTAAAATCTCCTATCACCACCATCCTGTCGCTCCTCCATCTTTCTGTGGTCAATCTGCTTATTCGTCCCTCTATCTCATGCTTGGTTTTGAGAGGTTGGTAGTACAATCCAACATTGTTACCGCACCCTTTCTATTTCTGAGTTCTGCCAATATTGCCTCACTGGTCGAATCTTCCATGATGCCCTCCTTCAGCACAGTTGTGATATCTTCTTTGACCAGTAACGCTTCTCCTCCACCCCCTTTACATTTCTCTCTATCCCACCTGAAGCATTAATATCCTGGGATATTGATTTGCCGATCACGACCTTCCCTCAACCAAGTCGCAGCAATAGCAATAACATTATATTCCCAGGTAGTATTCCTAACCCACAGTTCATCTGCCTTACCTGCGATACTAATTGCATTAAATCTGCCAGTCCTTGTATGTTCATTCTCTGCTTCCTGCTTCCTCTTCCCCTCAGTCATGCTGACTTCATTATCTGGTTCCTTAGGCTTTAGATATTCCCCGCTTTCTGTGCACCAACCTCCTCATTTGTTTCCCGATCCCCTGCCATATTGGTTTAAACTTGCATCAACAGCGTTAGCAAAAGCACCCCCAGGACATTGGCACCAGTCCTACCCAGATGTAGACCATGCAATTTGTAATAGTCCCACCTCCCCCAGGACTGGTTTCAATGTCCCAAACATCTGAACCCCTCTCTCATGCACTATCTCTCAAGCCACGCATTCCTCGTGATTATTCGATCATTCCTATTCTGACTAACACTTGACACTGTTAGCAATCCTGAGATTACTACCTCTGACTTCCTACTTTTTAACTTGGTTCCTCACTCCCTAAATTCGTATTGTAGGACCTCATCGCGATGGCACATTAATGTGAGGAGAGTTCATTGAGACATATACTGTATTAAGAATAATATATTAGACTAACGAATGGGCTATGTATCTCCAATTAATATTGATCTTGTTCATGCTGATCGTGTTTTTGAATGTCCTGCGCATTGTAACGTCTATGCCTTACTCTATCCAAGTTTATTTTTCATCTTATGATCTGTGTGTCCTTGCTTACTGTCATCTGCTGATACTGCTCATAAATAAAGCGTTCACTGGACTTAGGCACATGTGACAATAAATCTACTAAGTTAACTATTTCTCACCCTAACTGCGTCTATTTTACAAATATGTGATCGGCGCCAACCCTCACGTTGCAACGTAACCATCCCTCCTTGTCTCATAGCACTACAGATTAAATACTCAATTTCATCACTGTCTCCTCTTGGTGTCATCATCTCATGAATTAGACTGCTGTTACTTGTTTGAGGTGTGCCTGTATTAATGAGATCATGCCTTACATAGGAGATCATACCTGTTCACAGTGCCCCAAACACCTCTTATCATGGCTCAACAAATGCAGGAAGACGGCTTCACTTATGCACTTGAATCTTATTACAATGAAGGGCAACATACCACATAAGATGCTGAATACCTAACGCCCTTCGAGGTGCTATTTTTGGTGACTGATGATCAAAGACATTCAGGTCCTTTTGAAAAACAACACTTCTCAACCTTGTACCATTTAATCAATACAAAATGAGATGCACATCCAAATCATTTCTATGCCTTGTAAATTGTTGTGGTTCAAACACCAAAACATTTGATATCGCATGAATAACTGACTTCGGTCCATAAAAGTGCAAGAAGCTCAGCATTGCTTCAGCTGACCAATTCTCAATCCATGTGGTATATCCAGCTCCCCCCGTCCGCAGCTTATCAATGTCCTCTAACTTCCTTTGTTCACTTGTGAGCAACATTGTAAAAAATATTCAGCAAATTCTAATACACCACTCCCACTGGTTCTCTTTTGTGGATGCATCAACTAACACAATCTTCACAGTTTTCACAACGATGATTCCCGGTTTCTAAATCTAAGATGACTCTGCCAAGGCACACCGTGATTTCCAAGGCGTTGATTTATAAAATTTCTCACAGAAGGTTCTAATATTTTCCTCAGACGTGACATCAACTTACCCGTTTATCTTTCTTTTGTTGTTTAGCCTCCCACTCCAGTTTTAAGTACTTAGTATTACAATAGCTACTTTCCAGTCTGCAGAAACCAGAATTTCCAGAGTCTAAAGAATTTCGTGGGTAATCAATACTTAGATTCATAGAATCATATAGATGTACAGCATGGAAACAGACCTTTTGGTCCAACCCATCCATGCCGACCAGATATCCCAACCCAATCTAGTCCCACCTTCCAGTACCCGGCCCATATCCCTCCAAACGCTTCCTATTCATATACCCATCCAAATGCCTCTTAAATGTTGAAAATGTACCAGCCTCCACCACATCCTCTGGCAGCTCAATCCATACATGTACCACCCTCTGCGTGAAAAAAAAGTTGCCCCTTACATCTCTTTTATATCTTTCCCCTGTCACCCTAAACCTATGCCCTCTAGTTCTGGAATCCCCGACCCCAGGGAAAAGACTTTGCCTATTTATCCTATCCATGCCCTTCATAATTTTGTACACCTCTATAAGGTCACCCCTCAGCCTCCGACGCTCCAGAGAAAACAGCCCCAACCTATTCAGCCTCTCCCTGTAGCTCAGATCCTCCAACCCTGGCAACATCCCTGTAAATCTTTCCTGAACCCTTCCAAATTTCACAACATCTTTCCGACAGGAAGGAGATCAGAATTACACGCAATATTCCAACAGTGGCCTAACCAATGTCCCGGACAGCCGCAACATGACCTCTCAACTTCTGTACTCAATACTCTGACCAATAAAGGAAAGCATACCAAACGCCTTCTTCACTATCCTATCCACCTGCGACTCCACTTTCAAGGAGCTATGAACCTGCACTCCAAGGTCGCCTTGTTCAGCACTCCCTAGGACCTTAACGTTAAGTATATAAGTCCTGCTAAGATTTGTTTTCCAAAAATGCAGCACATCGCATCACCCTCTGTCTTCGACCTTTGAGCCAGTTCTGTATCCAAATGGCTAGTTCTACCTATATTCCATGAGATCTAACCTTGCTAAACAGTCTCCCATGGGGAACCTTGTCAAACGCCTTACTGAAGTCCATATAGATACATCTTCTGCTCTGCCCTCATCAATCCTCTTTGTTACTTCATCAAAAAATTCAATCAAGTTTATGAGACATGATTTACCACGCACAAAGCCATGTTGAATATCCCGAATCAGTCCTTGCCTTTCCAAATACATGCGCATTCTGTCTCTCAGGATTCCGTCCAACAATTTTCCCACCAGCGAGGTCAGGCTCACTAGTCTACAGTTCCCTGACTTGTCTTTACCACTCTTCTTAAACAGTGGCTCGACATTTGCCAACCTCCAGTCTTCTGGCACCTCACCTGTGACTATTGATAATACAAATATCTCAGCAAGAGGCCCAGCAATCACTTCTCTAGCTTCCCACAAAGTTCTCGAGTACACCTGATCAGGTCCTGATGATTTATCCACTTTGAACCGTTTCAAGACATCCAGCACGTCCTCCTCTGTAATCTGGACATTTTGCAAGGTGTCACCATCTATTTCTCTACAATCTATGTCTTCCATATCCTCTTCCACAGTAAATACTGATGCGAATTATTCATTTAGTATCTCCCCCATTTTCTGTGGCTCCACACAAAGGCCGCCTTGCTGAACTTTGAGGGGCCCTAATCTCTCCCTAGTTACTCTTCTGTCCTTAATATATTTGTAAAACCCCTTTGGACTCTCCTTAATTCTATTTGCCAAAGCTATCTCATGTCCCCGTTTTGCCCTCCTGATGTCCCTCTTAAGCATACTCCTACTTTCTTTATACTCTTCTAAGGATTCACTCGATCTATCCTTTCTGAACCTGACATACGCTTCCTTCTTTTTCTTAACCAAACCCTCAATTTCTTTAGTCATCCAGCATTCCCTATAGTTACCAGTCTTCTCACGTTCACCCTGACATGAAGATATTTTCTCTGGATTCTTGTTATCTCATTTCTGAAGGCTTCCCATTTTCCAGCCGTCCCTTTTCCTGCGAACATCTGCCTCCAATCAGCTTTTGAAAGTTCTCACCTAATACCGTCAAAATTGGCCTTTCTCCAATTTAGAACTCCAACTTTTATATCTGGTCTATCCTTTTCCTTTACTATTGTAAAACGAATAGAATTATGGTCACTGGCCCCAAAGTGCTCCCCCACTGTCACCTCAGTCACCTGCCTTGCCTTATTTCCCAAGTGTTGGCCACATTTTGCACTTTCTCGAGTAGATACATCCACATACTGGATCAGAAAATTGTCTTGTACAAACTTAAGAATTTCCTCTCCATTTAAACCTTTAACACTATGGCAGTCCCATAAAAATCTTTGGAAAGTTATAATCCCCTACCATAACCACCCTATTATTCTTACAGATAGCTGAGATCTCCTTACAAGTTTGTTTCTCAATTTCCCTCTGACTATTGTGGGTTCGATTATACAATCCCAATTAGGTGATCATCCTTTTCTTATTTCTCACTTTCAACCCAAGTAACTTCCCTGGATGTATTTCCAGGAATATCCTCCCTTAGCACAGCTGTAATGCTATCCCTTATCAGAAATACCACTCCCCCTCCTCTTTTGCCTCCCTTTCTATCCTTGCTGTAACATTTGTATCCTGGAAAATTCAGCTGCAAGTCCTGCTCATCCCTGAGCCATGTTTCCGTAATTGCTATGATATCCCAGTCCCATGTTCCTGCCCATGCCCTGAGTTCATCTATCTTCCCTGGTAGGCCCCTTGCATTGAAATAAATGCAGTTTAATTTATTAGTCCTACCTTGTCCTTGCCTTCCCTGACTTTTTGACACAGTTCTGTTCTCAGCTGTACCCGCCTCACATCGATATCCTTCCTCACTATCTCCCTGGGACCCACCCCCCACCTTGCTAGTTTAAATCCTCCTAAGCAGTTCTACCAAATTTCCCTGCCAGTATATTAGTCCCCTACCAGGTTATGTGCAATCCGTCCTTCTTGTACAGGTCAATTCATCCCCAAACGAGATTCCAATGATCCAATAATGTGAATCCTTTTCCCATACACCAGATCCTCAGCCATGCATTCATCTGCTCTCTCCTCCTATTCCTGCCCTCACTAGCTCTTAGCACTGGGAGTAATCCAGATATTACTACCCTTGAGGATCTCCTTTTTAAAATTCTGCCTAACTCTCTGTAATCTCCCTTCAGTGTCTCAAACTTTTCTCTTCCAATGTCAGTGGTTCCATTGTGGACAATGACCTCCTGCTGGCCTCTCTCCCCCGTGAGAACATTCTGCACCCTCTCTGAGACATCCTTGTTCCTGGAACCAGGGAAACAACACTCCATTCTGCTTGTCCTCGGCTGGCCACAGAAACGTCTGTCTGTACCTCGGACTACAGAATCCCCTAACTCAATTGATCTTTTGGAAGCCGACATACCCTTCGTTACATTAGAGCCGGTCTGAATACCAGAAACCTGGCTGTTTTTGCTACGTTCCCCTGAGAATCCATCACCCCCTACATTTTCCAAAACAGCATACCTGTTTGAAATGTGTATATACACAAAAGACTCCTGCTCTAGCTGCCTACCTCTCTTACCCTTCCTGGAGTTAACCCATCTGAGACTTCCTCCCTTCCTATAACTGCCATCCATCACATACTCTCGCTGTGGCAAATTCCTAATCGCTTCTATTTGTCTCTCCAACTTATCCACTCGATCTGATAAGATTTGCATCCAACAGCATTTATGCCAGATATAATCCGCAGTACCTTTAAACCCTCTTTAAACTCCCACATCTGACAAGAAGTACATATCACTGCAAAGGCCATTTTTGCTCCTTCACAATCTACAGACCCAGAAAATAACACCGTCTTATTCCTCTACAAACACTGCCCCAGGTTAAGTTAATAGCTATGGCTTATATTTTAAGTTTAATCAAGAGACTTTTCTCCAAAAACATATAATCAAGAAAGTATCCACTGTACCCACTACTGCAGCCTTTCTATTGGATAGACTTAAAACAACAATTAACTTATCTGATTCTGTGCTGTGGATTCGCCCAACAGTGCCTCCAAGATTAGTTGTGAATTTCACTGTTTGTTAATTTTCCCAGGTGCACTCTGATGTCCAGCGATACACGAATTCAACAGCAAAGACAGTAAATGGGCAGGTTTTCTCTCTCTCTCTCTCCTGCACTGTCCTCACCATGTGCTCCCTTTGTTTGCCTTTCTCCCTGTTAAACTGCTGTTGTTTTTACTTCATTTTTCCAACGTTCCAAAACAATCTACTCTAATCTAATGCAACAACATATAAAACAGGAATTGCTGCTCCTGGAATTCGAGGAAATCACCTCCAACACCTAAAGTACCTCAAAAAACGGACCGGTTCATACAGCCAGAATTTTTTCCCGTCCTCCATCGTGGATTACCCCTTATTCTTTATTTTCATAGAATATAGAACAGTACAGCACAGAACAGGCCCTTCAGCCCACGATGTTGTGCCGACCATTGATCCTCATGTATGCACCCTCAAATATCTGTGACCATATTCATGTCCAGCAGTCTCTCAAAAATGTCCCCAATAACCTTGCTTCGACAACTGCTGCTGGCAACGCATTCCATATTCTCACAACTCTTTGTGTAAAGCACCCGACTCTGACATCCCCTCTACACTTTCCTCCAACCAACTTAAAACTATGACTCCTCGTGTTAGTCATTTCTGTCCTTAGGAATCGTCTCTGGCTATCGACTCTATCTATGCCTCTCATTATCTTGTATACCTCAATTAGGTCGCCTCTCATCCTCCTTGTCTCTAATGAAAAAAGTCCGAGCTCAGTCAACCTCTCGTCATAAGATAAACCTTTCAGTTCAGGCAGCATCCTGATAAACCTCATCTGAACGCTCTACAAAGCATCCACATCTATCCTATAGCAGGACGACCAGAACTGGACGCAGTATTCCAAGTGCGGTCTGTCCAAAGTTCTATAGAGCAGCAAGAAGATCTCACGGCTCTTAAACTCAATCCCCCTATTAATGAAAGTCAAAACACCATATGCTTCCTTAACAACCCTGTCCACTTGTGTTGCCATTTTAAGGGATCTATGTACCTAAACACCAAGATCCCTCTGTTTCTCCACACTGTCAAGAATCCTATCCTTAATCCTGTTCTCAGCTTTCAAATTCGACCTTCCAAAATACATCACTTCGCATTTATCCAGGTTGAACTCCATCTGCCACCTATCAGCCCATCTCTGCATCCTCTCAATGTCCCGCCGCAGCCCTCTATGCTGTCAATGACACCTCCAACCCTTGTGACGTCTGCAAACTTGCTAATCCATCATTCAATCCCCTCATCCAAGTCATTAAAAAAAATACAAACAGTAGAGACACAAGGACAGAGCTTTGTGGAACACCACTCACCACTGACTTCCAGGCAGGATATTTTGCATCTACTACCAGTCGCTGTCTTCTGTTGACTAGCCAATTCTGTATCCAGACAGCGAAGTTCCCCTGTATCCCATTCCTCCTGACATTCAGAATGAGCCTGCCATAGGGAACCTTATCAAATGTCTTGTTGAAGTTCATTTACACCACATGTACAGCTCGACCCTCATTAACTTTACCAGTCACATCCTCAAAGAACTCCATAATGTTTGTAAGTCATAAACTGCCCCTCACAAAGCCGTGTTGACTGTATTTAATCAAGCCATGATCTTCCAGATGGTCATAAATCCTATCCCTCAGAATCCTTTCTAACACCTTGCAGACGACAGATGTGAGATTTACTGGTCTGTAATTGCCAGGGATTTACCTATTTCTTTTCCTGAAGAGAGGAATTACATTTGCCTCTCTCCAGCCCTCAGGTACGACTCCAGTGGAGAGCGAGGATGCAAAGATCTTTGCCAATGACGAAGCAATTGCATTTCTCGTTTCGCAAAGCATCCGAGGACAAATCTGGTCCGGGCCTGGCGACTTGTCAATCTTAATGTTTGACAAAATTTTCAGCACATCAGCTTCCTCTATTTCTATCCATTCCAGCATGCACACCTGCTCTTCAAAGGTTTCATTCACGACAAAGTTCGTTTATGTCATAAAGGCAGAAGTAGAAAACTCATTTTGAGCTCCCCCTACCTCCTCAGACTCCACACACAAGTTCCCTCTGCTATCCCTGATCGGCCCTACTCTTTTTTGACCATTCTCTTATTCCTCACATCAGTGTAAAATGCCTTTGTGTTCTCCCTAATCCGTTCTTCCAAGCCTTTCTCGTGCCCCCTCCTGGCTCTCCTCGGCCCATTTTTGAGCTCCTTCCTCGCCTGCCTGTAATCCTCTAGAGCTGAGCTTGACACTAGCTTCCTCCACCTTACGTAAGCTACCTTCTTCCTTTTGATGAGAAGCTCCACTGCACTGGTTATGCAAGGTTCCTTTATCTTACCGCTTCTTACGTGTCTCAGAGGGACATATTTATTCATCACTTGCAGCAACTTTTCCTTAACCAGTATCCACATGTCTATAGTGCCCTTTCCATGGAACAAATGCTCCCAGTCCATGCTTCCTAACAAATGTCTAATCGCATCATAGTTTCCTCTTCCCCAATTAGATATCTTCCAATTTTGCCTCATCCTTTCCTTCTCCATAGCTATGTAGAAAGTGAGGCAGTTGTAGTCATATCAACACAATGCTCTCCCACCACAAGATCTGATACCTGCCCCGGCTTGTTTCTGAGAACCAAGTCTAGAACGGCCTGTCAACGTACTGAGTTAGGAAACCCTCCTGAACACACCTTACAAAAACACCTCCATTCAAATCTTCTGCTCGAAGGAGGTTCCGATGTTTAAGTTAAAGTCACCCATTACAACAACCCTACTACGACAACACTTTTCCAAAATCTGCCGAACTATGCTTTCTTCAATCTCCATGCTGCTATTGGGAGGCCTGTAGTAAACCTCTAACGAGGTGACTGCTCCCTTGCTGTTCCTAATTTCCACCCACACTGACTCAGTAGGCAGAGCTTCCTCGACAATGGAAGCTTCTGTAGCTGTGATGCTCTCTCTGATTAGTAGTGCTACACCACCTCCACTTTCCCCCTCTCTATTCTTTTTAAATGCTCTAATCCCTGGAATATTCAGCAATCATTCCTGCCCCTGACAAACCCATGTCTCTCTTATGGCCACAACATCATCGCACCAGGAACTGATCCATGCTATAAGTTCATCAATTTTATTCCTGATGCTCCTTGCGTTAAAGCAAACACATTTTAACTGATCCCTTGGTTCCTTCCCTGGAAAATCCTTCCCACTAGCTGGTCTACATCTTGCTACTGCTACATCTGCCTAAACTCTCACCTCCGGTATACAGCTCAGGATCCGACCCCCCTGCCATACTAGTTTCAACCCTCTCGAACTACTCGATCAAACCTTCCACCCAAGGGCATAGGTCCCCTTCCAGTTCAGATGCAACCAGTCCTTCATTACAACATTTAAAAGATATTTGGATAAGTACATGAATAGGAAAGGTTTGGAGGGATATGGACCAAGTGCGGGCAGGAGGGACTAAGTTAGTTTGGCATTGGAATAGTCAGCATGGACTGAGGAGTCACACTGGACCTAAAATGCTAACTCTGTTTCTATGTCTCCGCAAATGCTGCCAGATCTGCTGTTTTTTCTCCAAAAATTTACAAAATACATTTTCAATAAAACAAATAACTCTGGCTACTAGAATATGAAACCAGAACAAAAAAAGAAACTGTGAGCCTCGAAGAATGGTCACTGGACCCAAATGATTAACTCCGCTTTCACTCCACTGATGCTGCTTAATTTCTCCAGCAATTTCTGCTTTTCACCACGTTTCAAAGACATGTGTCAACGTGGCTCAAACTCCCTGTTCAACCTGGAACGCCATATACCGGGAAGTGAAAGATAACACAAGATGCACAATTTCCGTGTCTCTGAAATGACGTAAAAACTGGCATCACTGACAATACAGAGCTCGTACTCTCAGCCAGCGAGAGAAACAGAGGAAAATGTATTCACTCCAAACACAGAAGGTAGCACATACTGGAAAGGAAAGAATTCTGATGAATATGTGAAAGGCTGTTGGGCAATGAGTGAAACTATAAGTGTGACAACATGGAGAGACCCTCAGTGGAATGAGAACATAAAATTGGAAGCGTACGACATCAGAAACCAGAGTAGGTCAATGAGTACATGGGTGAATGGGACTTGGTGCGAACTGGGGTACTGGCAGCCGGACTGTATTGGAGATATTACAGCTCAAACTGTATATTCCATATGGCGCTGTAGACCACAGCAACAGCAGAATCAAAATTATCTTCAATCATAATCTGCAACTTTTTGCCCGGGATAATCCCTCAGTCTGCCATTTCCAATAAGCGGATCTATGCTTCAGCGACGAGTGTGGTGAACAAGCCAGGGCAGAACTATGTGTCCCTAAAACTGATGGCAAACCATAAAGCCACCGCACTTGACTGGTTACATTCCAAGCAGCAGAATGACCATCTGATAGGGAGGGCGGAATGATTGCAAGACCAACAGATCAGTTCGAATCTCTACAGTCCTGCCAGATCCAGTCATAAATGGATTAAATGACTCGTATGTGGCTCAACACATGTCCCACTCCTTAATAATGGAACAGCCTGCACATCAGTGCAAAAGACAAACATGTCCTTATCTGCGCCATACTCAGCCAGAAGTATTGAGTTAATGATCTACCTCACCTCTTCAGGATGTCCACAGGATTACAAATGGCAGTTTTCAAACAATCTGATTCGCTTTATGTGACATGAAGAAACATCTGAACACAGTAGATACGCAAAGGCAATGTAAAACAAGCCGTGTCCCTGGAAAAGCTGTTTCATTCCAGTTTCAACTCTGATATCTATCTGGCAATGTGGAAAATTACTCAATTATGACAAGCCCCTTAAGAGGAGAAGAATTACAGTATGACCAACATCACCCCTTCAATTCCATCATAACAGTCAAATTATTTGGATTTCGTTTTGACAAAGTTGTCAAGCAGCACAGAAGTAACCTGCTCAGTTTGGTATGTGATCAGTCCCTATGTGGAGATGGAAATGTTACTGGATTACTAATCCAGACCAGGCTAATGCTCTGGCAGCTGGTGGAAGTTAATAACAATTAATAAAATATCGATATCGAAACTCTTGTGTCAGTAATAATGACTTTGAAGCCAGTGTCAATTATAAACACAATTTTCCTTCCCCAATGTACTTTCAGGAAGTGAATCTCCTGTGCTTTCCTGGTCTGGCCTAAAAGTGACGATAGACACATCGACATGTGATAAACCTTTCTATGGTCTCTGAAATGGCCAAGCAAGACACTCAATTGTATCAAACTACTCCTAGGTCTTAAAAGATAAAACCGGACAGAACACGCAGCACCAGCTTCTGCATCAGAAAAGGGAAACACAGGCCTCTTAACCCCGAACAGACCTCCCTCCTAACAGCTGAGAGTTTGTGACAACATTGGCAGAGCTTTCCCACAGACTGCACAGAAACATCAGGAAAGGAGTAGGTTATTCAAAACAGTGAGCCTCCCGGCTTCTCATCACGGCCGAGAATCTCCTCAATGCATTTCTCCGACAGAAGACTGAGATATATTGCAATTGATTCCATCAACCAAATATCTGAGACATTTGCGAACAGCTGTGACCCAAGGGCATATTCCTCAGTATCTCCACGTACATTCATCGTCAAGAGAAGGATCCTTTTAATCCAGTGTTTCCAGTTCAAGGGCTCCTTTGCTGGAGGTTTGTACATTCTGACCTGCTTTCTTCTTCTTATTTTCTCGTTCAGTTTTCTTTCTTTAATTTACTGTCCTCAATCTGAACCCGGGGCTTGGAACTCAAGCTAAGCCCATTGCGGAGAGGAGTGAGTCCTGACTTACTTTTCCGGAGCAAGCACATGACCTGGAATTGGCAGCTGCTATATCAGCAGAGGCAACGTGGTGAGATAGGGCCCAGCAGCAAAAGGTGTTGCCTGAAGATTGGAGACTTGTTGTTGGTTGAGTCCTGCGTTGGTGGTGGTGAAGCGGATAGTGGGAGGCCATGATGGTAACATCGATGAGGTGGGTCCAGCAGTAAGAGATATGTCGCTGAACGGTCTGGCAGAGGGGGCAATGAGCTGTTGATGGAGGTGTATCTGCCCTGTGGCAAAGATAGTGCCTGAGCATCAGCAACTTCGATGCTGCTGGGGTAAGGTGTAGATGGGGATGAAGCTGTCATGGAGGTGTTGGGTTGCAGGGGTGGTCGATGATGCGGAACTGTCTCACAACCGATGAACTCTCTTCAAGCTATATCTTCTGTCTGTTCCATTGTCTTCAATTATTCAAAATGGCACCACTTTGTGGCAACAACTAAAAGCTTTTTACTGTATTTTATTGCATTTATCCTGGAAAATACACCTGGTCATAAAATCAAAATCAAACACTTTTACTCACTCTTTCATGCCAGCTATCCCATTCTGTAACCATGTCGAAATAGTTGCCACAATCCCATACGATTTGATTTTGCACACTGGGTTTGGGACTTCAGCAAAAGTCTTTCTGGAAATCCCCCTGGTAATCATATCCTTCTGAATCACCTCCCCCTCAGCCATTCTGCTCCAAAGTAAACAACCAGAGTATATCCAGCCTCACTCCATAGCTGATATGCTGCATCCCAGGAAACATCCTAGTGAAGTTCCTCCACATACCCTCCACTATAATCACATCTTTCCTACAATATGACTCCCAGAACTACGCACAGTATTCCAACATCGCCTCAACATAGACTTATATAGCTCTGACAACTTATACGTCGGTGAATGAAGGCTCTGCCTACGGTTCCCTCTGCCTTCTGGACTAACATATTAACCTCAGTCTAAAAGCATATTTCTGGAAAGGCGCAGTCAGTCAAGCAGCATCCAAGAAGCAGGAATGTCACGTTTCGAGAATAAGCTCTTCATCAGGAATGTGGCCACAAATCCTGATGAGAAACTTATGCTTGACACGTCGACTGTCCTTCTCCTTGGGTTCTGACTGACCGACTTGCTTTTCCAGAACTACACCTCTTGATTCTGGTCTCAAACACCTGCAGTCCTCACATTTTCACGAACCTATTAACCTGTGCAGTCACATTCAGGATCTATACAGAAACACCCTCTGAGCTTACTCGTATGCTGCCATTCATTGTATACCCCACTTTTGGTTCCTTCTTCCAAAATACATCACCACATTTTTATCAGAGATCCATTCCATCTGACCATCTGACCATTCCATCTGTATCTTCCTATAACAGAAGACCTTTTTCCTCGCTGCCAACCACCCGGCCAATTTTTGTGTCAAATACAAATTTAATTATCACACTCCCCCACCCCCTTACACATTCACATCTAGATTTTTTACGAATGCCACAAAAAGTAAGATACACTGCACTGATCCCTGTGGTACACCAGCAGACACTGGTCTCCAGACACACAATCAGCCCTCTGCCACCACCGTCTGTCTCCTGCCACCAAAACAATATTTTTAATGTAACTTGCTAAGTTATCCTTGAAATCAGGACTTTTTAAAATCAGTTCCCATATGTGGCTACATGAAAGTAACGGCTTAGTTTCCCTGTAACTTTCTAGATCTCTGCAAGAAATTATCTTGTGTGGATATTCCCCGTTCCACACGATCCTTGTCTTCAGTTTCCCATCAAGTATCGAGAGAACCATTGAGCCATCCTTATGTTTCTTGTTAGTTTGCATTTTCTTTTATTTCCGTATCAGTTCATTGGTCCTCAAATGTCTGAATCCATGACTTACAATAATATCTAACATTTTTCTGAGCTGCTTCCTTTGATCTAATGCAATCATTAACTTCTTTTGTTAACTATTGTTAAGTCTCCTTACCCATTTGCTGTTTGAACTGTGGTGGACATGTGCATATTGTACATTTTAAGGTGTTTATTGAAACAACAACTATTGTCTGTCTTCCAGTAAATCTTTTTCATGTACGTCTCCAATTCACCAAAGCTAATTTGCGCCTCATACTTTCATGAATTGCATGACTCAGGTTTATAACCACAATTTCAAAAAACAACTTTTTTGTATTCAGACGTCATATAAAATTCAATATATAGTTGTTACTATTCACGAAACCTCCTTTTCAACGGGGTTTTCAATTATCTCTTCTGATCACATAACATCAATTTCAAAACAGCCTGACCTCTACCTCAGTGCTCAACATACTGTTCAAGGAAACCATCCCAAATCCGCTCAGAAAACCTATTTTCACAGCATTGTTATTCACGTGGGTTAACACAGATTATACGGAGCCTGAAACTGTTCATTATTATTGTGGTACCCACAAACCTGGGTAACTAGTTTCCTGTTTTATACCATACCCAACATTTGTATTGCAACTTTCACTTTGATATATAACTCCCATCAATCTTTGCTTCTCCTTGCTGTTTCTAAGCTTCACCCTACCCGATTCTGTAAAATCTGAGTGATGTGGCATCTGGGAAGATTAATGGTAAGTTCAGGTGTGCGATACTTGGTGAAGCCTATTGGGACGTTGAGATAAAGTCTTCACGTTATTCATTCTTCTCAAGTGTTATTATGACATTTTCACCAGATCTCCCGTTATGCTGGTGGACTAGAGAAGGACAATGGTCTTTCGACAATGCTATACGGTCCCCCAGACAGCTGAGACTGCTCTAACCTGGGTAGCATCATTACAGCAGACTGGTAAAGTGTATCTGACGCTGTACAGGATCTTAATCAGATCACACCTGGTGTAGTGCTTACAGGTTTAGTCTCCTCATTGTAGAAAGCGTATTGTTATATTTGAAGCAGCTCAGAGATGGTTCCTTCAACTGATTCCTGCAATTAAGGGGTTAACTTATAAGGAAAAGATGATCAGGTTGATTCAATACACATTAGAGTTTACAAGAAAGAAAAATGATCTTCTTTTTATATAGAACACCGGAAAGAGGCAGCAACAGAAGCCAATTACACAGCCAATTCCATTTCTCCAGCCAGTTACACAGCAACAGAAGAAGGGTATTCAGGTCTTCGACCCTTTTACAGCAGATCAGGACAAGGTTATTCTGCCCCTGGTGCCTGATATACAATTACATGTGGAGGTCAATCAGCTCCTCGATTCTAAAACGCTGCACGCAGAGTAGGCCACGTGGCCTACTGTTATGCAGCAACAGGATCAGTCCATTCAGCCTCCTCACGTCTCTAACACAGGAACTGAAAGAGATTGGTACACTAGAATAACAGGAGGCCATTCAGCACGAGATTAAAGAAGAAGATAAATATATTTGAAACTTGTGATGGCAAATTGGAGGTAATTCACCCATGTGTCTGTTGTATGGGAACAGGAGGAGACAAATCACTCCTTCGATCCCATTTCAGAAATGCAGCTCATGATTGTTCAGTATCTCAAGCCTGTTATGAAGGAATATCAAAAAAACCGTTCAGACCCTCAAAATGTTAGACAGCAAAAGGAAGATTCCACAAGCCCTCAGGCTTCTGACATATTATCTGGAGGAGCAGAAGCAGATTTTGAATCTGTAAATCAGGACATTCCGGCCATCGAGATGATAATGTAGGAACACCATGAGGTCATTCAGCCGATTGAGCGTATAGACCAGGAACTGTGTGAATCCATTCAGCCACTCATGCCTCTTACACAGCGACTGGAGCAGATCGTTTAAAACTTTGTACCTATTCCACAGGAACACGGTAAAGGAAACACAGAGGTTACAGAAAGGTTAGGAATTAGGATAAAAGTCTTCACTTATGAAAAAAAAGGTTGTGAGCAAACTGTTGGGAATTAAGGAAAATTATGAGAATCCATTATTAATTAATTAACAACAGGAGATTTGCAAAGTAAAACCAGAATACATTAGAACCAGCATTTAAAAAAAAAAATGTTTGTTCAAGTTCTTTAAAGAGGTGACAAACAAAGTAGACAATAGAGATCTTAGAGATGTAAAGTACCAGGACTTTGAAAAGGCATTGATTAAACACTGCGCAAAATATTAAGCTGTAAAGTAAGAGGACATGGGTTTGGAAGGAAGTTATTCACCTGGACAGAGTGCTTGTGAGCCAACAAAATGCAGAGAGATGGAACAGGTGTTTCGTTAGTGGTTGGCAACTTTTGGTGCTCCATAGAGTTCAGACCACATGACCTGACAATTTACCATCCATTGCATTACTTGGGTGAGAGGAGAGAAAACACGACAGCCACATTTTAAGCTGACGCTAAAACAAGTGGAAAAGTAGGTTGATGTAATGAAGATGTAGAAAAATTACAAATGGACATGAACAGTTTAGATGAACGTGCCAACATCTGGCAGCTAAAATTTAACGTGGATAATATGGGATTAACCATTTTGATCAGAGGAATCCAACATGTTTTGGAAATGGAGAGCAATATCAGAGTGCTTACGTGCAGAGGCATCTGGGTGTCCTTGTGCAGACCACAGAAACCTCATAGGCAGGTACAGCAAGGAATGAGATAGACAAGTGCAATTTCAGCATTTACTTGAAAACGAATAGAGTGTAAGGAGAAGGAAGAATTACTGCAACTCTGCTAGGTATTCGGGAGACTGGAACTGACGCACTGTGTTCAGCTTTGTTGTCCTTACTGCAGGAGTGATGTAGTTACAATGAAAGCCGTTCAGAACAAGTACATTAGATTGATTCTAGATATGAATTTGTCTTTTGAAGAGAGTTTGAGCAGTTCAGGCCGATAAACTCTGGGTTTAGAAGAATGAGACGAGACCTCATTGAGGTCTGGAGGATGTTAAAGGTGATTGATAATGTCGGTGTGGAGTAGTTATTTCCTCATGTGAGGCAAATTAGAACAAGCGATCATAGTTTTAGGATTAGGCAGAGCAGATTTAAAACAGGGGTGAGGAGAAATTACTTCTCTCAAACGGTTGTGAATCTGTGTAATTCACTGCCACAGTGTGCAGGGGATGCTGGGACTTTGAGTAAACGAAGGGATATTGAGAGCAGGCAGGAAAATGGAATTGAGGCCGCGATGACATCAGCCATGATTGTTTTCAATGGCAGAACAGGCTCGAGGGGCTGGATTGTTCCTCTTTCTTATTCAGCCCTTCGACTGTGCACCACCGGAATTGGGGAGGACTGGTTATCTATCAGAAACCAGGCACTCTGGATATATCAGTCTTAATCAGTTTGACAGAATGTAACCAGTAGAGACACACAGTTACCAGTGCTGGGTCCTCAACTGTTTACAATCGATATCAGTGATCAGGACGGTAGAACAGATATACTACTACTAAGTTTGGTGATGACACGAAGGTAAGCAAGACATTAAGTTATCAAGACAATGTGGAGAGTCTGCAAATTGATATGGGCAGGTAAACTCAATGAATAATACTTTGCCAAATGGAATAGAACGGAATGTATAACCTGCCAGTTTTTTTTTCAGGACGAATAGAATGCAGTATATTACTGAAATGGAGTGGGATTACACGACATAGAGATACACTGTGTTCTGGAGGGTTCACTCGAACCCATTCAGACATGGGAAGTATATCTCCATCTCCATGATGGTCTACTCCCTGACATTCCCAGTGGTCCTTTTGCTCTCAGTACACATGGGATATTTTGATGTGGTTGGTTGGCGGTGGGGAGTCGTGAGTGGGAGGGTGTTTTGTACCGTGTATCAAGGGGATAGCCGTTAGCCGAGAGTCTACACTTTCTTTCTGAATGCAGACCCAAAGACGATGGGAATAGCTGACTACTTCTGAATGAAGAGGCGGTGGCTGCTGCCAGGACAGTGGATATTCACCAACGTGATATACTGTGCATGGGCACACTGTAACATTAGTGGGGTGAGAGTTCCTTCAGTTCCTGTAGCTCTCCTCAGGACATCATCGGGAATCCTGCTATACTGAGAAAACACGGATACCACTGGCAGATCTCAAACGAGAGAGAAAATATTCACCTCAGCCACAATATGTATCCTCCGTCACCAAATATTGACATTGATGCTGAGATATTGGGAGATGTTGGGACATGATGGATATGTCACCCACTCCTGCCTGGAAAGTTCCGTATCATAGAAGCTGAATTAGACTGTGACGCTAACAGCCACTGGCAGCAGCACCGTCCTCCCCAGTATGAAGCTGGAGGTCATGTTGAAGAAGGTGACAACGCTCTGTGACCAGCTCCTTGTTCAGTCAGGGACCAGATGGACTCTGATCCTGTGTTAAGTGGAGCTTGTGAAGCTGTTCCTGGAAAACCAGGGGTGGATACAGCAGACCCCTTTCCATTCGCACACTCAGTCCGTGGTTTTAGAGCTTCCCTTCTCTGCAGCCTCTGCTCCATTTGTTGTTCGTGTTACAGACTCAGATGCTGTAACTACAGTCCCCAGGCTCCATCCACAGTTGGATCACCAAATCCTCAGGACTCGCTGAATGTCTGAGCCAACTCACAGCACAACCTCCAGCAAATCATCCCCAGACCCTCCACTAACTTTTCAATAACTGAAAATCCCCGTTTGAGAAAAAAACGAACCATCAACATAGAAACATAGCCTAATTTTAAACCTTTTATTCTTACAGCGTCAGGAGACTGTAATACATATATATTGCATTGACACAAAGCATGCAAACATTCGAAACTCCATTCTATTTCAGTCAGTTTACCTCTGCGACAGAACGTCTCTATATTCTTATTCATCCACGTCTCGACAGCTTGTTAGCAAATGCGGTTTCTTGTCCAGTCACCTGTATAACTTCCAAATTGAATGGCAATAATAATAACTGTGTCTGAACAGACTGGAAGTTTTCTCCCTAAATTTCTCCAAAAACGTTCAGGTGTTATGATCAGTATATATATTTGTCTCAGACACATTATTGGCAATTTAACTGGTGAAATGTTGTAACGCCAACACCAAGCTCAAGGCGTCCTTCCCAATTGTGAAACATTTCAGTTGATGGTTTCACCGGACATTCCAACCACACGTTACATAATGGAGCACTCCCCATCTCAATAGTCCTTCTGAATGACATATCTCTTCATGTCTCAGCTTAAAAGAATTACATGCTTCTGTACCTCTTAATGCTGTAATACCTATACCTGCCACTCCTGGCCTATGCCAGTATAATGTACACACAGTTATACATTTTAAGATCTTGCACATTCTTCTCAAACCTTTCCAGAAGCCAAACTTTGATTTATAAACCAACTGATGATCATTAGCCAATTAAGATTCTAATCATGCCATTTTAAACTCTCGTCTCTCCCACACGGGTTCTCACGATTGCAGGAAGTGAGTTTTTGAACTCCTCCAAAGTAAGAATCTCTCTAAGAGTGTCACAGGTTTGTTCTGTTTTTAATACCCTAACCCATCTTTCATAATTACTTTTTTGATCGTTTCGAACTCAATGTACATTTAAACAGGGACGCAATTTTAGATTCTAAAACATTTTCTGTCGGTTTCTGTAACAAGTTCATATGCACTTCAGATGGTTTTCTTCACCTCCTCATACTGGCCAGATACCTCCTCCAATAGGAATGCAAATACCTCACTCGTTATAACTATCAGCTTTGTTTGGATCAACTAAATCCACACGTTCAGTGGCCACTGCATTCCCGTATCCACTTTCGCAAATGAAATTGAAAAGATTTCTACATCCTTCTCATCAAATGTAGACAATGCTTGTACATATTTAAACAGATCCGCATCAGGCCTGTGGCTACCATAGAGCTATTCATCCTCACTATCCTCCTCATCAGGCCTACCATATCCCTTCATCTCCATCCTGCTAAGTCGACCTTCCTTTCAAATTGCTAACGTTTGAAGTTGAAACTCTCTCTTTCTGCTTTTCTTCATTATTTTTCTGTCTTTCTTCTTCCTCTCCGTTTCTTTTAATTCTACTTTCAATCGTATTTCAAACTGTCTCAAGTCCTTTTTGCCTTCAAGCTGCCTCATCTGCAAATAAATTCGAGCCATTTCCAAAGATTATAAGACCATAAGACCATAAGAAATAGGAGTGGAAGTAAGGCCATTCGGCCCATCGAGTCCACTCCGCCATTCAATCATGGCTGATGCGCATTTCAGCTCCACTTGCCAGCGTTCTCCCCGTAGCCCTTAATTCCTCTAGACAACAAGAACCTATCAATCTCGGCCTTGAAGACATTTAGCGTCCCGGCTTCCACTGCACTCCGTGGCAATGAATTCCACAGGCCCACCACTCTCTGGCTGAAGAAATGTCTCCGCATTTCCGTTCTGAAATGACCCCCTCTAATTCTAAGGCTGTGTCCACGGGTCCTAGTCTCCTCGCCTAACAGAAACAATTTTCTAGCATCCACCTTTTCAAAGCCATGTATTATTTTGTACGTCTCTATTAGATCTCCCCTTAATCTTCTAAACTCCAACGAATACAATCCCAGTATCCTCAGCCGTTCCTCATATGCTAGACCTGTCATTCCAGGGATCATCCGTGTGAATCTCCGCTGGACACGTTCCAGTGCCAGTATGTCCTTCCTGAGGTGTGGGGACCAAAACTGGACACAGTACTCCAAATGGGGCCTAACCAGAGCTTTATAAAGTCTTAGTAGTACATCTCTGCTTTTATATTCCAACCCTCTTGAGATAAGAGACAACATTGCATTCGCTTTCTTAATCACAGACTCAACCTGCATGTTTACCTTTAGAGAATCCTCGACTAGCACTCCCAGATCCCTTTGTGCTTTGGCTTTATTAAGTTTCTCACCATTTAGAAAGTAGTCCATTCCTATATTCTTTTTGCCAAAGTGCAAGACCTCGCACTTGCTCACGTTAAATTCCATCAGCCATTTCCTGGACCACTCTCCCAACCTGTCTAGATCCTTCTGTAGCCTCCCCACTTCCTCAGTACTACCTGCCTGTCTACCTAACTTTGTATCATCGGCAAACTTCGCTAGAATGCCCCCGGTTCCCTCATCCAAATCATTAATATATAATGCGAACAGCTGTGGCCCCAGCACCGAACCCTGCGGGACACCGCTCGTCACCAGCTGCCATTCTGAAAAAGAACCTTTTATCCCAACTCTCTGCCTTCTGTTAGATAGCCAATCCTCAATCCATCCCAGCAGCTCACCTCGAACACCATGGGCCCTCACCTTGCTCAGCAGTCTCCCGTGTGGCACCTTATCAAAGGCCTTTTGAAAGTCCAGATAGACCACATCCACTGGGTTCCCCTGGTCTAACCTACTTGTTACCTCTTCAAAAAATTCCAACAGGTTTGTCAGGCATGACCTCCCTTGAACTAAATCCATGTTGACTTGTTCTAATCAGACTCTGCTCTTCCAAGAATTTAGAAACCTCATCCTTAATGATGGATTCTAGAAATTTACCAACAACCGAGGTTAAGCTGATTGGCCTATAATTTTCCATCTTTTGCCTTGATCCTTTCTTGAACAAGGGGGTTACTACAGCCATCTTCCAATCGTCCGGGACCTTTCCTGACTCCAGTGACTCTTGAAAGATCTCAACCAATGCCTCTGCTATTTCCTCAGCAACCTCTCTCAGAACTCTAGGGTGTATCCCATCGGGGCCAGGAGATTTATCAATTTTAAGACTTTTTAACTTTTCTAGCACTATCTCTTTCGTAATGGCAACCATACTCAACTCAGCCCCGTGACACCCTTTAATTTTTGGGATATTACTCCTGTCTTCCACTGTGAAAACTGACGCAAAGTACTTGTTGAGTTCTCCTGCTATTTCCTTATCTCCCATCACTAGGCTCCCTGCATCAGTTTGAAGTGGCCCAATGTCTACTTTTGCCTGTCGTTTGTTTCTTATGTACTGAAAGAAACTTTTACTATTATTTCTAATATTACTGGCTAGCCTACCTTCATATTTGATCCTCTCATTTCTTATTACACTCTTTGTTATCCTCTGTTTGCTTTTGTATCCTTCCCAATCTTCTGATTTCCCACTGTTCTTAGCCACTTTATAGGATCTCTCTTTTTCTTTAATACATTTCCTGACTTCCTTTGTCAGCCAAGGTTGTCTAATCCCTCCCCGGTTAATCTTTCTTTTCTTGGGAATGAACCTCTGTACAGTGTGCTCAATTATACCTACAAACTCCTGCCATTTTTGCTCTAGTGTCTTCCCGGTTAGCCTCTGCTTCCAGTCTATTTTAGTCAGTTCCTCTCTCATGCCCTCATAATTACCTTTATTCAACTGTAACACCATTACATCAGATTTCGCCTTCTCCCTTTCAAACTCCAGACTGAACTCTACCATATTATGCTCGCTACTTCCTAAGGGTTCCCTTACTTTAAGATCTTTTATAGAGTCTGGTTCATTGCAAAGCACTAGGTCCAGAATAGCCTGCTCTCTTGTGGGCTCCATGACTAGCTGTTCCAAAAAGCCATCCTGTAAGCATTCCATGAATTCCCTTTCTTTAGATCCACTAGCAACATTATTTACCCAGTCCACCTGCATATTGAAGTCACCCATGATCAATGTAACCTTGCCTTTCTGACATGCCTTCTCTATTTCCTGGTACATGTTGCGTCCCTGGTCCTGACCACTGTTAGGAGGTCTGTACACAACTCCAATTATGGTTTTTTTGCCTTTGTGGTTCCTCAATTCCACCCACACAGACTCCACATCATCCGACGCTATGTCATTCAATACCATAGATTTAATTTTGTTCTTAACTAACAAGGCAACCCCACCCCCTCTGCCCACCTCTCTGTCTTTTCGATAAGTCGAAAAACCATGGAGGTTTAACTGCCAGTCCTGACCCCCCTGTAACCAAGTCTCTGTGATGCCTACTACATCATAATCATTCACTATTATCTGTGCCATTAATTCATCGGCTTTGTTATGAATGCTACGAGCATTCAGGTAAAGTGCCTTAATGCTAACTTCCTTATTAGAGATGTTGTAAGTCATATGTCCTAAGTTATCCTTGCTTTTTTCTGCATTCTCAGTCTGCCTCAATTTTAAATCCACCTGGAAACATGCTATCCTGCTGCTTATCTTTCCATTTACCTCCATACTCCCTGTCACTTTCACTTTCCCTTCCCCCCAACTCAGAAGTTTAAAGTCCTACTGACCACCCTATTTATCCTCTTCGCCAGAACATTGGTACCTGATCGGTTCAGGTGGAGACCGTCCCAACGGTACAGATCCCCCCGTTCCAAAACTGATGCCAATGCCCCATGAAGTGGAATCCCTCTTTCCCACACCAATCCCTTAGCCACGTGTTTACTTGCCTAATTTTCTTGTCCCTATGCCAATTGGCACGTGGCTCGGGCAGTAATCCGGAGATTATGACCCTTGAGGACCTGTGCTTCAATTTCCTGCCTAGTGCTTCGTAATGCCCAAACAGGTCCTCCACCCTAGTCTTGCCTATGTTGTTGGTACCAACGTGGACCACAACAACTGGATCCTCCCCCTCCCGCTCCAATATCCTTTCAAGCCGGTCAGAGATGTCTCGCACCCTGGCACCGGGCAGGCAACACACCATGCGAGACTTGTTTGGTAACAACAATGACTGTAGATGCTGGAAACCAGATTCTAGATTAGTGGTGCTGGAAACGCACAGCAGTTCAGGCAGCATCCGAGGAGCAGTAAAATCGACGTTTCGGGCAAAAGCTTTCCATCAAGAATTCAGGCAGAGAGCCTAAAGGGTGGAGAGATAAGTGAGAGGAGGGTGGGGGTGGGGAGAAAGTAGCATAGAGTACAATAGTTAAGTGGTGGAGGGGATGAAGGTGATAGGTCGGGGGAAGGGTGGAAAGGATAGGTGGAATAGAGGAGAGGCAGGTAGGACAAGTCAGGAAGAGTCATGCGGACAGTGCTGAGCTGGAAGTTTGGAAATGGAGTGAGATGGGGTAGGGGAAATGAGCAAACTGTTGAAGTCCACATTGATGCCCTGGGATTGAAGTGTTCCGAGGCGGAAGATGAGGCGTTCTTCCTCCAGGTGGTGAGGGAGTGGCGGTGAAGGAGGCCCAGGACCTCCATGTCTTCGGCAGAGTTGGAGGGAGAGTTGAAATTTTGGGTCACAGAGCTGTGTGGTTGATTGGTGCGGGTGTCCCAGAGATGTTCCCTAAAGCGCTCTGCTAGGAGGCGCGCAGTCTTCCCAATGTACAGGAGACTGCACCGGGAGCAACGGATACAATAAATGATATTGGTGGATGTGCAGGTAACAAAAGCTGCACTGTCCCCGGAGTCTTTGATGTTTTGGAGAAATCTATTTATCTCAGCCTTCAACACATTAATGATGGAATCAACACAGCCACTGGGGGAACTGATGTTCAACGGTCAGACCATTCTGAGTTCCCACATATCTGCTACTGTTCGCTAAGCACTGATATTGTGCATTTGGTGCTCTGCCTAACATTCCTTATAATACTGTACTTATTGCATAAGTTTAGTGTGTTTGTCTGTGGTTTGCCGTGATTGTATAGTGGTTAGTACTCTGTGTTGTGGCCGCAGCAACCTCGGTTCAAATCTGAGTCACAGCAGTAGTTGCTCTATGCGTCCAAGTCTTTTGTGAATCACAAAGGGATCAGTTGTTTTAAAGTTTTGATTTTCTCCAAGGTGATTTTTTTTTCCTTCAAGCTCTGCTCACTCACATCTCTGTGTTTCATATGTCAGAATTCAAATCCACCCGTTCTCAGAGATTTCTTTCCCCCTACGATCACTAACCGAACTTTCCATCCCATACACCCATTTCATTAATTTGGAGATGCCGGTGTTGGACTATGGAATACAAAGTTAAAAATCATCCAACACCAGGTTATGGTCTTACAGGTTTAATTGAAGCACTAGCTTTCGGAGCGCTGCTCTTTCATCATGTGTTTTCGGAGTCATATCCTATTTCACTAAGGCATTGCAGAGTCTAATACAGACTCTCCCATTGATACCGATCAGTCTGTGTGGCTGGGGTCACTGTTGCTGGGTGAACGTGCCCCAACCCCACCATCGGGACCTGCAGAACAGTTGATCCATTTGGTTACCACTGTTGTGAGTTCAATACTCATGTAGCAGGTTTTTCTGATATGGACCAGATATTATTGGGGGGTCAAGCTCAGGAAAATGGTATCGGGGAAAAGTGACTTAATTGGATAAGATAAGTTTCACTGCTTTTCTGCAATGGCCAAGCGCTATTACCACTGAACACTGAACTGTTAATTCAGACACCAGGGACCTGGGTTTGACTCCGACCATGCTAGGTGGTAGAATTGGGATTCAATAAATATCTGGAATTATGAATGTAATAACTCCTATATATCCATGTTCAATTGTTGAAAAAAAAACAAAACCATCTGACGTCATTTATGGAATGAAACTGCCATTCTTACCTGCTGGCGCCTCCATGTGACTCCAGACTCACTATAAGATGGTTGAGTCTCAATTACCCGCTGTGCAATTCGGGATAACAATCAATACTGCCGAGCCAGCGACGCCCTCATACTGTAACAGAATAGAAAAAAAAGTTCATTCGGCCCTAGCTAGATTACTGTGTGCAGTTCTGCAATTCAGAGTACTGCATGGATGTGATCGCACTGGGAACGTTGCAGTAGAGATTCACTGGGATATTGTCTGGGCTGAAGAGTTTCAGTTGTGAGGAGAGATTGGACAGACTGGGGTTGTTTGTCACCGAGCAGAGGAGATTGGAGAAGACATGACTGAGATGTACTAAATACTAAGGGATATGGATAGGATTGACTGAAAGAATTGTTTCTTATTGATGGAGAGATCGAACACTGGGGCCAAGAGACTTCGGGAAAAGTCAGATAGGTTTGAGTAGATTTGCAGAAAGGGTCAGAGGGGCGGAAATCATTCTAACCTTAAAAAACATTGAGATGTTAAATTGTGATGCCAAAACATGTAAGATTATGGGCTAAACGATGGAAAACTTGATTCAGGTCGTTAAGCAGTTGTGTTGGGCAAGTGCGGCCTTAATAGGTTGAAGGGCATCCTTCGATGTTGTTGTCCTCCACAGTATCGTGGTTAGTGTCCCCGCCTGTCAAAGGGCTCAATTCTCCGCTGGGGGATCGTCAATGTTTTAAATCTGTCGCTCTGTTCCCAGTGAAAGTTATTCATGTCTGGCCTTCCATTCTTGATGGGACATGTCACAGGAAGGACAGTGCTGTCTGAATCAGCTGGGGAAGGACTGCAGCTCCTGGGGAGATAAAGTGTCAGTGAAAGTGCAAACACGTAACTTCAGCAAACTGCACATTGTGCTTGTGTTGCAATGAAAAAGATTATATTGAGTTGTTCCTGATTGATGTGTTTATTTAAAGCAGGAATCTGAGGAAGAAAACAGAGTAAACTCATTCAGATCTGAGTGCAGAAACATTTCCAGCAGAACTACTGAGGTTGTACAGCGTAGAACCGCGTTTGGATGCATTGAATTCGGGTTGGTGGGCGCAGCTTGCTTTCACTAGGCGGAGTTACCAGTGTGTTTAGCCATAACACATGATACAGATAGTGTTCAATGTGATGGTACATTTGCTCAGTGGTTCGCACTGCTCTTAGGTCTGTAGGTTAGGTGGATTAGCCATGTTAAATTGCGCTGATGTGTCCAGGGAGTGAATTCAATAAAGTTAAGTGAGTTAGCCATAGGTAATGCAGTGATAAGGTCAGCAGTCACACGATGCCAGGTTTTATTCCAAAAGGTTTATTTGAAATCACAAGCCAGAGGCCTGCGGGGATAGAAACGAGAGCTAGGCCTGGTTGAGATGCTTTTCAGAGTCTTCCTACAGTCTTGATTGGCTGAACTGTACTTTCCGCATTGTAGGGAATCTGTGATTCTATCAGAGAGGACACTGTCAGCATTTACTGGGCCGCTAAGACATTAGAGACGATGCTGACGGCGTTTAGTGGGGATGGAATTTTATTTATTTGTGTGTTGGAAAATTTGAAACTAAACCAAGGAAAACCAAATGGAAGTTTTCCAGATTATTTGAGGTTTGGAGAGAGTAAATAGGTGGTAAATTCACTCTTTCAAGTTCATATATTTCTGAAAGTCAAGATTTCAAATCCATCGATGTAGGACAAAGAAATAATGGGAGCAGAATTTCTGTCACTCAGAGAATCCGTTTCCAAAATCTTTGGAAAGGCACATTTAAAGACACGCAAGTAGTGAGTTTCACCAGGAGAGAGACAGCGTGTGGACAGGTAAAAGTGTAAAGGAGGGTGTAGGGGGTAGAAGGTGCTAGGAAACAATATCTAATTTGGACGACTTCAGATGAAAAGAAATATCGGAAACGTCTGCAGCTGAGTAAGATTCAGCAAAAAAAACCTCAGAGTTTTGAAAGATTTCTATTAATTTTCCACATGAAGCATTATAAATGGAACTGAGCAGATCTTGGATATTGTCAAGGAAAGATATTCCATATTGAATAGGAAGTGACCCGTCTCTTAGAGATAGATTTCCTGCTTTAATCCCATGCCTTAAAGATGGGAGGATAATCGCCATGATGTTGGGTTCATTTGACAACCATTGAAATTTGCCAACGTAACTGAGCATCAAAACAGGCATCTTGTTTTGTAGTTCAACCTTCTGTTTTTATCATCAGTATTTTCTTTAAGCTGAAATAAATTCGGAGCAAAATTGAACTCAACGTTAAGCGTTCCAATCATATAAATCCAATTCACTTCCGATCATTGGAATGAACAGAGTGAAGTTGCAGCAAAATTAATAAAATGAAACGAACAAAACTGCATTTCCAGGAATTTTACCCAGTTCAGGTTCAGCCATATGAGAAAGACCATCGAGCTAAAACATCACCTTCACTTCTCTCTCCATATATACTTCTTCACGTGAGAGAGAAACTGTCTGAAGAAATTAAGGGTCAAGACGGAATGTGCGTGTGAATGTGACGGGAATTTCATGCTTGCTGGGTCATTCTGAGACAGTTCCACTCGAAATAAATCAAGGACAAGGTATTCCTTCCAAGGACGAGGTCAATTCCTTGGATTTTGCCGGTATTATTATTCTGCTGAAAGCAAAAACATAATGGTGTGAATTCGATTCCTGTCAGGGAATTTCTCATCCCCGAGGTACACCATATGTGATCTTGACGGGGTCACATGTAAGCCACTTTGCAATGGGCTGAAGTGGCCCAGAGGTTACGGCGACGGGTTGCTCTTCCATTGGGCATGTGTGGATTTGAATCTTTCTCTGGCTTCCATCATAAGCAGCTGTGGTTTCCCTTTGTGCCTCGCATCTTTCGGATACTTTAGGTGGAGAATCTTGCTCTTGCCCTTCATTGCACCAGAGATTTGTGATAAATCGATACCTCATCAAAGTCGAAGTAAAGCAATTTGTTTTTGTTGTTCGTTACATTGGGATAATGAAAAGGAGTGCAAACGTTTCTTTTCTCCTTCCATTCCATCTTGACATTCTATGAATTTACATTGAATGAAAGTGAAACAAATAAGGAGAGATCGGGTGCAATAGGTTATCCAGTGGGATTGTGAATTTTAATGTAATACTCCACACAAAGTTCTGATCAGTATTTTAAACAGTCATTTGAATTGGAACCGCAGGAAACTTTTCCTATGAAACGAATCTTTCATTCTTTCACAACCTTTTGCTGTGTGAATCATACCGCGATCCATCATCCAGCGTGATCACCAAGTTGGCAACAATATTAGATCCACCAATTTTCTTTAGCAATCACAACATCTGCACATACCTATCTGCGGTGTACCCAGTGCCATTTGTTGTATCCAGGCCACAGCACATTTCTTGTTTATGAACTTATGAGCTTAGTTCCTGATCTGTCTGATCAGTTTGAGAAACCTTTTATATCACTTCATCCCATCCCCTCAAAATTCTAAAGGCATCAATAAAATAAGGCGTTAGACCAAATGATGTAGGGTTGGAAGTCGGCCATTCAGCGCATTGAGTCTGCTCCACCATTCAATGAACTCATGGCTGATCTGATAATCCTCAACTCCATTCTCCAGCATTGCCTCGACAAAACTTCACCGTCTTTCTGGTTAAATATCTGTCTGGCACAGTTTGAAAATACACAACAACTCAGCCTCAACAACAATTTCGGTAAGGAGTTTCACCGATTCACTGGATCCTGAGCAAAGAAATTACTCCTCATTTCTGAATTAAATAGGAAATACCTAATTCTGAGTTCATGTCCTCTGGTGCTCTCCCCATACCAGAGGGTGAACCACCTGCCCGTAACTACCCTGTCAAGATCCCATGAATATTGAACGTTTATAAATATTATTACGTGATTATAGGGCTCCCCTCCCTCTCCTTTGTTTCAAGGAGAATAATCCCAGCCTAACCAATCATTCCACGAAGCTCCATTTTCTCCAGTGTTGACAACATGTTCATTAATCTCTGCTGTCCCCTGCAGCGTCCTTACATATTATTAAGGCAGGTGGAGACATTTCTGCGAAGAAACGGTTGAAATTTCACGCACAGACGGCAATTGGAACTTGAAATCAAACAGTGACTGGAATCAGATAGGTCCACATAAGGACGAAATAGAGTAATGATCACTCTCACAAATGAGAATTTAATCATATCTCATTGAAATTCAATAACTTTACTGTAAACAAATTACCGCGTGTCGTCATCCACAGAGCTATTATTTCGAGGAAAAAGCTGATAGAAACTGGCTACATAAACACTTTGACAACAATAACATGTTCTTGAGACATTTTTTGATTATAAACTCAACTCATTGTTCCGTGAATCCTATATCGTTTGCAAGGCACAAATGGGCTGTGGAACACAACTCTCTCCATTTGCCGAGATGGGTGTAACTTCAATAACACTTAAGGAACTGGACACCATCCATGACAATGCAGTCACTTGAATGTACCCTCTTCAACACCTGCAATATTCATTCCCTCACCGCTCAGGCACAATTTCAGCAGAGTGCACCAACTCTCAGATCCACTGGAGTAAGTCATCCGGGCATTTTTGACAACCTTCAAAGCTCAACAGCTGTACTGACTATAAGGACAAGGTTGGAAGATGCAACGAAACGCCACCATTTTCAAGTTCCCCTCCAAGGTCCATAGCACCCTGACTTGGAAAGGAATCAGTGAGAAACTCATTGGTGAAACGGTCTTGATGGGCAAAGGTGCATACTTCAGCCTTCCATCTTTTATCTGACAATTTTAAGAATAATGTTGATTTATGCCATGACCAGACTTGTGCTCAGTACTTTAGCTGTTCCCTAAACTTGTGGTTGCTAAAGTTCTGCTATCATCCACAGCCTGTGGTCAACAATAGAAAATATCCGAAAACCCTCTCAATCAACAGACTCCCCTTCAGATTAGAGTGGTGTTGGAGAAGCACAGCAGGTCCGGCAGCATCTGAGGAGCAGGAAAAATGGACGTTTCAGGCAAAAGCCATTCATCAGGAATGAGACTGGGAGCACATGGGATGGAGAGATAAATGGGAAGGGTTTGGGGCTGGGGAGAAGGTAGCTGAGATTGATGTAAGTGGATGCAGGCGTGGGGTGAACATGATCTGTCAGAGAAGTAGGTGGAGTGGATAGGTGGGAATGAAAATGCACAGGTGGGACAAGTCAGGCGGACGGTGTTGAGCTGGAAGGTGGGAACTGGTGTAAGGTAGGAGGAGGGGAAATGAGGCAACGGGTGAAGTCCAAATTGATGCCATGGGGTTGAAGGGTCCCGAGGCGGATGATGAGGCTTTCTTCCTCCAGGCATCGGGTCGTGAGGCAGTGGCGATACAGGAGGCCCAGGACCTACATGTCCTCAGGAGAGTGGGAGGGGGAATTGAAATGTTTGGCCATGGGGCACTGGGGTCGATTCTTGTAGGTATCCTGGAGATATCCTCTGAAGTGTTGTGTGAGAACACATCTCCTCTCTCCAACTTAGAGGAGACCACATCGGTAGGAACGTATACAAGAAATTACATGTGTGGAAGTGCAGGAGAAACTTTGATGGATGTGGAAGCCTCCATTAGAGCCTTGGACAGAGGTGAGGAGGTAGATGTGGGTGCAGGTTTTGCAATCCCTGCAGTGACAGGGAAATTTATATTTCCCTCCCCAACCCTATCCACTTTTCACAAAGACTGTTTCCTCCACGACTACCTCGTCAAGTCCAGGCCCTCCACTGACCCACCCTCCCCTCACGGCACCTTCCCCTGCCACCACAGGAAATGCAAAACCTGCACCCACATCTTCCCTCTCACATCCTTCCAAGGCTCCAATGAGCCTTCCACATCCATCAAATGTGCATGTGCACTTCCACACATGTCATTTATTGCATCTGATGCTCGCGATGCGGTCTCCTTGACATTGGGGCCAACAGACACATTCTCGGAGAGCGCTTCAGAGAACATTTCCAGGGCACCCACAACATTCAACTCCAACGCCCCATGACCAAAAACATCAATTAGCACACCCTCCCCCTCCGACTCTCCCAAGGACATGCAGTTCCTGGGTCTCCTCCACACCCATTCCCTCACCAACAGACGCCAGACCTTCCACCTCGGGACCCTCAACCCCAGGGCATCAACTTGGTCTTCACCAGTTTCCTCATCTCCCCACGGCCACCTTATCCGAGTTCCAAATTTCTAACTTGGCACCAGCCTACTAACCTGTCCCACCTGTCTATCTTCCTTTCCACCTATCCGCTCCACCCTCTTCTCCGACCTATCACCTTTAACCCCTTCTCTATCCACCTCTTGCACTCACAGCTAAATTCTTCCCAGACCCAGTACTCCCGTTTATCTCTCCACCATCGAGGCTCCCAGCTTTATTCCTGATGAAGGGCGTTTGCCCGAAACGTTATTTTTTTCTGCAACTCGGATGCTGCCTGACCTGCTGTGCTTCTTCAGCACCACTCTAATCTTGATTCTGATTTCCAGCACCTGCAGTACGCACTTCCGTCCATCTGATTCCCCTGTCCATTGATCTTGAATAGGCCGTTGCTGAAGTTCCAGCATCATTTCCCTGCTCTTATATTCCCACCTGCGGTCAAGAACAGAAAGTATCTCCAACCTCTCGAGACCACTTGATCCCTTGTCCAATCACCTTCAAACATTCGTGAATGTCTACTCCAATTTCTCTTTTATTACTTTAAACCACTCGGTATTCACACTTTTCTCATTATGCGTCCTCAAATTCATTATCACCCACTTCACTGGATTGAATTCCTTTCAGCACATTTTCTTGCCAATTGTTTCCAATCTCCCTGCAATCTACGGCTTTCTTCCTCATGGTTAACGACATGACTAATTGTTACCTTATTTGCAAACAGCTAAATGATGGCCACGACAAATAATTAAAAATCGTTGACCTATATGAGTAAACAATAGAACTCATAGAAGCCATGCTTCTTAAGCTTGCAGAGGACAGCAGAATTGGAGACTGTAAAGAAGGTGATCTAAGATTCCAGAAGGATCTTAATCCATTGCGTCTTTGGGCTGAAAAATGTCACATGAAGTTCAATCTGGATAAATGGAAGGTATTGCATTTTGCTACATCAAATATTAGTAGGGCTTATACAATTAATGATCGGGCATTGCATCGTGTTGTGGAACACGGAGGCCAGGAATGCAATTACATAATTCATTCTAATTTGCTTCATATATAGACAGAATGGTTAAAAAAATTGTCATCTTGCTTTCGTCGTTCAGTCCTTTGAGCGTAGGAGTTTGTCCGTTCTGTGGAAGTTGAATAGGACATTGGGTGATGCGTCTTCTGGAAAACTGTGTCCAGTTCTTGCCGCCCAGTAATAGCAAGGAAATTATACGGCTGGAGTAGGTTTAGAACAGGTATACCAGCGTATGGCTAGTGGGGAAGGTTTGAGTTATAACGAAAAGCTGGATCGGCTGAGAATATTTTCACTCGAGCACTGGAGTTTGAAAGGCGACCTGATAGAAATTTATAAATTATTGAGAGTTCGGCTGGAGTTAACTGTAACTGTCTTTTCTCCAAGGAGGGGGACTTTAAGTCGAGATGGCAAGTGTTTAAAGTGAAAAGAGGGATTTAAAATAAGACATGAGAGGCTTTTTTTAACAGAGGATGGTTTATGTGTGCAATTCACTTCCTGAGGCAGTGATGAATGAAAGTACATTTAAAATATTTACAGGATATTTGGATCGATAAATGAATAGGAAAGTATCAGTGGAATTAACAAAAGCTATTCATTCTTGCCTAGTACATAATTTATTGCCCAGAGCGAAGATCAGAATCAACCACGATATTATGGATCTGGAGTCACATACCAGCCAGACCAGATAGGTATGGCAGTTTCCTTCCCTATCAGGCATTAGTGAATTAGATCTACTGATTCAGCATCATCATTCGACTCTAGGTATTTATTTAAATAAAATTCCAGCATCTGCCATGCCAGGGTTTGAACCCGTGTCCACAGAATTATATCTGGACATTCATATTAACAATGCAGTAATAATATCACAAGGGCATTATTAACCCTCAGCAGTTACAAGAGCCGTCAGATGCGACTCGTTTAGTTTGTCTTTATGTTCAGTATGAGCTGGTAGGAGTGAAAGGCCTGTTTCCATGCTGTTTGAGTCAATGACTTTGACGCTATGAAACTGGCAGCTGGTTGGGATTAACAGCAGCATTGACAGTTTAGTTGATCTCCTTCTGGGATATGTAATCTTGCTGGTTACTCTGGAGGTTCTTCTGCTCATTGAGCCCTTCCCACACATGGGATTGTTGAATAGTCTGTCCCCAGTTTGACTGAGTAGATGAGTTTCCACTTCAGCAGTAATTGAATCCCGCATTGCCCTGGTTTCTCTCTGATATCGGTGTCCTTGTATCTACCCAGGATGAACGATTGGTACACATCATGTCCATGCAGACGCAAGTTCCGTTGTCCATGTTGGGAATATGTTTTTATTCTTCCTGATATACCCACAGGGTGTGGATGTCGCTGGTCAGGATAGCATTTGTTGTTCTTCCTGATTCGCTGCTGATTCGCTGCAGAAAAGATATGGATTCGATCCCAGTCTCGTGTGACTGTGTGCAATTTGCACAGTCTCTCTTTGCTTGTGTGAGTTTCCTCCCACAGTCTGAAGGTGTGCAGGTTACTGGGATCAGCCATGGGAAATGAAGGGGAACGGAATAGGTATAGAGTGAGTGTCTGATAGGATGTGCTTCAGAGGGATGGTGTCGACTGGAAGGGTCGAATGGCCTGCTTTCCCATACGGTCGTCATTCTCGGATGAAGGGTCAGCTATTTTGTTCAGGTCCTGGAGACACAAGTAGGCAGGATTGGGTAAAGATGGTAGCATCCCCTGTATAAGCGACATTCATGAATGGGATTGCAGGAAATTAAAGACATGTCCACTGTTCCTGAGATCAGGCTTTCATTCCAGGTTTTATTCATCGAACTTTAACATTACCAGGAAGCTGAGGAAGAAACAGGGTAAACCAATTCAGATGTCAGCGCAGAAACATTTTCCGCAGCATTATGAGGAAAACTGACAAATTGCTCCGAGAAAGAGTTTGTCTTTCAGAAATGTTAGTTCACAGAGATGTTTTTTGTTCCACTCAAGCCCTTAAGAAATTGAATAACAATTTAACTAAGACTTGAAATGTAAGAACACACCAGGCGATGAGTCACGTCTGGAAACTGTGTTTACAAGCCAGATGTTTGATAACTGACGATGATGCAATAGGCTGAAGGACCATTGGCCATGCTTTTAAAAACTCAAAAACTGTCATTTTTCAACTGAACAAAATAGGCAAAACCAAAGTCATCAAGAAAAGTACCAAGCATTGCATATGTCATCCTTGGTGCGAACGTGCTGAAATGCAGCTGTCTCACTGCTATTTCCCAATGTTGATTTCCAGTCAGGGAAAGAAAATATTGTTGTTCCTTATGGAAATCTTAAATTGAACATGAGTTCCTGACATCACAGAACAGCAAAGGTAGCAGTTCTGTCAGAGTCAGTGAGAATTTCATATCGGAGATGAAATCAAATGGGAAGAAACGCTGAAATCAGTTGTCTTTGCCTGATGAGACTCAGTACTACAAAATGATCCTAATTGAAACATAGAGGTATTTTCAAGGATTTAATAAGTTGGATGCAGAAAGTTTGGCTCTGTGACTAGAGCACCTCGTATCGAATGACTTGGAAATGCCGGTTTCGGACTGGGGTATGCAAATTTGAATATCATACAACCCCAGGTTATAGTTCAACAGGTTTAATTGGAAGTACTAGCTTTCATCACTGCTCATTCATCAGGTGATTGTGGAGTCCACAGTTGTAAGTCACAGAATTTATAGCATATGTTTACAGTGTGATGGAACTGAAATTGTACATTGAAAAATACCTTGATTGTTTGCTAAGTCTCCGATCTGTTAGAATGTCCATGTTAGCTTCACTTCTTTCATATGTAAAGTGCAAAACTTTTTTATTTGAAAGTTTCATTCTCAGGTGAAGCTTAACAACAGGTGTCTGCCCCCCTGTGCTGCTGTCTGTTCCATAATGTTTCGACTGATTCTAATTTATAAAAATGAGTTACCAGAGTCTTACATGGATTCATGCAGTTTTTTTTAGCAAAGTACAATGTAACTCTGCAACTACAAATTCACCCCACAGACGTAAATGTGTGTGTGTGTGTGTGTGTAGGAGGGTCTCTGTTTGTAGATAGGACAATGGGATCACGTGTACTGTGACATGAACCCAATGACCATGGGTACCGAATTTAGCTATCAGTCTCTGTGGGGGCACTTTTAGTTGCTGCCTGTTCCGAAGACCGCCTTGGAGGATTGTCACCCGAAGATCCGAGGTCGAATGTCCTGGATCACTGAAGTGCTCTCCAGCAGGGAAGGGGCACACCTGTCTGTTGATTGATGTGCAGCGCCCATTCCCTTGTTGTAGCCTCTGTTCAGCTTCACCAATGTACCATGTCTTAAGGCATCCTTGCCTGCAGAGTGTTTTTTTAGATTAGCGTCAGTCTAAACATTATGGCATGGACGCAGCACACAGGGACTAACACCTTCAACATATTATCTGTGCTGACACTAACTGGTAAAGTCCACCTGAGAATGTAAATGTTAAAAGAAAGATTTTCGATTTACATAAGAAAGAAATGAACCTAACATAGTCATTCTAACAGATGGAAGACTTAACAAGCAATCAAGGTAATTTTCCAATGTATAATTTCAGTGACATTACACTGTAACCTTTCGCTATAAATTCTGTACCTTATCACTGTGTACTCCACAGCCACCTGATGAAGGAGCAGCTCGCCAAACGATATTGCTTCCATTAAACCTGTTGGACTATGACCTGGTGTTGTGCGATTTTTAACTTTGCATAGGAATGCTGATCAAACAATTAAAATAGAGACGAAGAAGCATTTATTCTCTCAGACAGTTCTGGATCAGTGGACTTTCTTGTAGCAGAAGGCTGTTGAGGAAGTGTCATTAGGTGTAATGAGGCTGAGATCGGCAGATCTTCAAACAGCAAAGACATCAAGGCTTATGGCGAAAGGCAAGAAAGCGGAGTTCAAGGTTATCAGATCAGATATGAAACCATTCAATAGCGGAGTAGACTTGATGGTCTGAATGGTGTCTATCTGTTCCTAAAATTGTTGGCCTTAATATGAAGCTATGAAGGGCTTTTGCCCGAAACGTTGATTTCGCTGCTCGTTGGATGCTGTCTGAACTGCTGTGCTCTTCCAGCACCACTAATCCAGTAGTTAATATGAAGCTGCAAAACCGACCTGAGTAAAATGTGCCAAATTTAAAAAAGCTTGTTCCCACGACACTGAACCGAGGTGAAATGTACAAAGAACAACACACAAAGGGCAGACAATATTGGGTAATTGATCCGTCGTGATCAGTATACCAAGGTAAACAGGAAAACCGATATTCATTATCTACATCGAACATGGCGCCACGAGGCATGTAGTTAACTCTCACAAACCACAATTCCCCTTCCGTTTTCCTGACGCCCCCTCCGTTCTTGTTTTAAACTGATTGAACGTCAGGCAATTGCAGATGACATTGCTGATGTGGAACTGGAGCATATAGAACATAGAACATTACAGCGCAGTACAGGCCCTTCGGCCCTTGATGTTGCACTGCCCAGTCATACTAATCTGAAGCCCATCCCATCCACACTATTCCATGTACGTCCATATGCTTCTCCAATGACGACTGAAATGCACTTAATCTTGGCGAATCTGCCACCGCTACAGGCAAAGCATTCCATGCCCTAACTACTCTCGGAGTAAAGGAACTACCTCTGACATCTGTCTTATACCTATCTCCCCTCACTTTAAAGATGTGACCCTCGTGTTTGCCGCCCCCATACTTGGAAAAAGCCTCTCCCTGTCCACCCTATCTAACCCTCTGATTATCTTGTATGTCTCCATTAAGTCACCTGTCAATGTTCTCTCTAACGAGAACAGCCTTAAGGCCCTCAGTCTTTTCTCGTAATACATTCCTTCCATACCAGGCAACATGCTAGAAAATCCCCTCTGCACCCATTCCAAAGCGTCAACATCCTTCTCATAATGCGGTGAACAGAACTGTTCACAATACTTCAAATGTGGCCGTACCAGATCTTTGTACAGCTGCAGTATAACCTTCTGATTCCAGAACTCAATCCCTCTATTAATAAAGGCCAAAACTCTGTTTTCCTTCTTAACAACCCTGTCAATCTGGGTGGCAACTTTCAGGGATCTGTGTACATGGACACCGAGATCTCTCTGCTCGTCTGCACTCCCAAGAATCTAACCATAAGCCCAGCACATTGCATTCCGATTACTCCGTCCAAAGTGTATCACGTCACACTTGTCCACATTAAAGTCCATTTGCCACCTCTCAACCCAGATCGGCATCCTAACTATGTTTCTCTGCAAACTACAACATCCTTCGTCACTATCCACAACTCCACCGACCGTAGTGTTGTCCGCAAATTTACTAACCCACCCTTCTAAGCCCTCATCCAGGACATTTATGAAAATGACGAATAGCAGTGGACCCAACATCGACCCTTGCGGAATGCCGCTACTAACTGGACACCAAGATGAACATGTTTCATCAACTACAACCCTCTGTTTTCTTTCAGCGAGCAAATGACTGATTCAAACTCCTTCGTCTACCACAATCCCATTCCTCCGCATTTTGTATAATAGCCTCCTGTGGGAACCTGATTGAACACCTTGCTGAAAACCATATACAGCACATCAGCCTGCTTACTCTCATCCACCTGTGGTCACTTTGTCAAAAAAACTCATAAGATTCGTGAGGCACGACCTACCCGTGACAAAACCGTGCTGACTGTCCCTGATCAGATTATTCTTTTCTAGATGATTATAAATCCTATCTCATTTCACCTTTTCCAACGCTTTACCAACAACTGAAGTGAGACTCACTGGTCTGTAATTACCAGGGTTGTCTCTACCACCCTTCTTGAACAAGGGAACCACATTTGCTATCCTCCAGTCCTCAGGCACTATTCCTGTAGACAATGATGATTTCTAGATCAATGGCATAGGCTCGGCGATCTCTTCCTTTGCTTCCCAGAGGATCCTAGGATAGATCCCATCCGGCCCAGAGGACTTGTCTATTTTCACACTCTGCAGTATTTCTAATACCTCTTCTTTGTGAACCTCAATATTTTCGAGTCGAGATGCAAGTATCTCTGTATCTTCCTGGTCAACATTTTCATTTTATATAGTGAACATTGTCGAAAAATATTTATTTCGTGTTTCCCATGTCTCCTATGACTCCACACACAACCTCCCACCATTATTCATGATTGGCACTCATTTAACTCTCGTCATTCATTTATTCCTGACATACCTATGGAAAGCCTGAGGGTTAACCCTGATCCTATCCGTGAACAACTTCTAATGTCTCCTCCTGGCTCTCATGTCTCCTCCTGGCTCTGCTGAGCTCTCTCATTAGGTCATGCAGGGAAACGAGTCTGTCTGCTGCACAACATCATTCTGCTTCGAATTATCAGGCAGTATTTCATATTGATTACTGTAAACGTTAACCTTTAACAAGCCATGACAGTGAAATCACTGAATCCTCATCACTATACTACCAGGGAAGATTTCTGTTAACATCACCCAGGACACCATGAGATTCGCCATTCATTCAACCTGTGCGTGATCCCCTCGGCCCTATTCCGGTCTTGTTGGTTGGTTTACAATACTGAGGATATCCAATCATCCTTGCATTTCAGTTTCTAAAGGATGAGACGTTCTCTCTGCGCTGGCAATGTGCTTGCTCAGTGGCGGTGACACTGTCCTTGTAAACTAGAAAAGTGCTTGAAATAGGCCATTCTTGTTTTTCATTCCAAGAACTTGAGGTAAACCGTTCGGCAGGACAGGAAATAGCGGGCGTGAGCAGTGATCAAGTTTGGCAGCAAGAACGAGGTTAGGCAGTATAAACTACAGAGTGATGGGGAAACAATGGGCAAGGAACACTGGGACGGGAGGAGCTGAATGCTTCCTTTCTTTGCTGAAACCAGACATTGGTGTTAAACTCTGAAATGGGACAACATCAGACAAGTCGGGGAAATCTTACTTTCTGCTTGTTTTCTCCCGAGGCCTGTGTCACACTTGGGGAAATGTGTCTGCGTGCTTCAGTCTATGGGTAAAAATGGGGTTCAGTTCCCATCTCAAACTTAAATCCCACTTATTGTGTTTTACGAGATTAAAACGTTCCAGAGAAATTCGCATTCAGGTGAAACGTTAGAGTTCACAAGGTTACAGACCAAGTGTTGGGAAATGAGATGAAGGGACGCATTTCTGTGCTGTAAACACCCGATAATTCAATCACTTTTGAGGGGAAACATATCTGCAGTGACATAATTCCAAAAACTGTGTTCTGAAGAAATGGTGCAACGGCTTCTGCCCTCATCCCTGGTGGTCTAGTGGTTAGTATTCAGGGCTTTAACTGAGTGGCCTTGGTATCATTACCGTTTCATTAGGAAATCAGGACTTCTTGTTCCTGATGCAGCGAGAGCAGCTCTACGAGGAATCTGTTTCATGCCTTAGATCAGTCAATACCCCAGCTCATCAAAGAAGGGAATAGTGCCTTCCCTCTCTCTGCACAGTCGGACAGTTAATCCATCATTCTCCTCTGATACTACTTCCCAAAGAGTATCAAAATAATGTCAAAACTGAGTTTCAGCTATTTCTTTTCTGTGAATTTCATCCACCGGAGCTGCAGCGATTGAGTGTGTTGGTTTCTGAAAACGAAACGTACCTATGTGCAATGTATTGGGCTATTCCAGGATTGCCTTCTCTGACAACGGTGGGACATGACTGGTGTTGTCTATGATATGGAAGTGCCAGTGTTGGAAATGAGTAGACAAAGTTAAAAATTCCACAATATCAGGGCAGAGTCCAGCAGGTTTATTTGGAAGCACTAGCTTTCGGAGAGTCGCTCCTTCATCAGGTGGGTGTTTTTCTGCAGAAACTTGGTGTGTGTGTCAATATGCACGATCTTTTGGAAGATCATCTGGACTTTAACCGACCGTTCGTGGTGTCGACAGTACCCATGACGTGGAGGTGTTGGTGTTGGACTGGGCTGGATACATTTAATAATCACACAAAGCCATTTTAGATTCCAACAGTTGACAAACACCTGATGAAGAAGCAGTGCATGGAACACTGGTGCTTCCAAATACGTCTGTTCAATACCATCTGGTGCTGTGTGATTTTTACTCTGATAGCTCTTGGCAATGTTTAACTGATCGAAGACAGTGAAAGAATTTTCGTTCGTGGAGATGAAAATTTCAAATATTACCCACCTCAGCATAACAAAAATGAGTAGGTTGGATGTGTGATGAATCGTCATAATGCGCTTGCGCAAAGTAAAAGTTGAACTTACAACCGCCTGATGCGTAGCCAGCTATACGAATGTTTGTACCACTGGCCAGATGCACAGCTGAGATTTTACACACTGCTGAGCTGTGGTGTTGACAAGGACATGAGCAATAACAGTAACAGTCACAAGGTGAACAAAGAAAAAAGATAATCACCATCATTGATTCACTTCAAATTGTCCTCAAAAAAACGACAATTCACAATCTGATCAGCCAATCAATGAAGTCACTGATGATCTTGGAAATTGCAACTGACTTTGCTGCGTTTTCACCATAATTTGAGGTAAACTCCAGCCTAATCATAACATCGCATATTCCCATTAATTTTCAGCTTTAGATTACGTGAGTGAACTGTCCGTATTTGCAGGAAATGAGCGAAAACGTCCTTCGGGTGATGTAATCCAGTGCAGAGTCGACCGGAAAAGAAAAGACAAAGACATGAAACATCACTCCCACTTCTTTCTGTACCAATCCGTTTTCCTGAGTTGAATATTTGCAGGACTTGTCTTTACTATCTAAAGAATTAATTATTTTCCCGGGAAAGATTCTTCATAAATAAATTAACATCTGAGGTGTTGAAGCATATTTTACTTTAGATTAAAATAGTTGAATATCCTTTCCCCCAGCCTAATGTCCCAATACTCCCTCCTCTTCCATGTAAATACAAGCTGTTCCAGGTGATGTTGGAGCTCCCAACCTGACGTTCCAATGCTCCTTGATGCTCCATGTCAATAGAAGCGGCTCTACTTGAAGTTGGAGCTCCCAGTCTGATGTCCCAATGCTCCCTGCTCCATGTCAGTAGAAGTGGTGCAGTTCAGGTTAGACCTACCACTCTGATGTCCCAATGCTCCCAGCTGCTACATGTCATTAAACGCTGATCCTTGTGAGGTTGGAGCTCCCAGTCTTATGTCCCAATGTTCCCTCCTCCATGTCAATAGAAGTGGTCCAGTTGAGGTTGGATCTATCACTCTGATGTCCCAATGCTCCCTGCTGCTACATGTCATTAAAAGCTGCTGCAGGTGAGAGTGGAGCTCCCAGATGGATCTCGCAAAGCTCCCTGCTCCATGCCAATTGAAGCTGCTCCAAATGAGGTTAGATCTTGCATTCGGATGTGCCAATGCTCCCTGCTGCTCCATGTCAACAGAAGCTGCTCCAGGTGTTGTTGGAATTCCCAGACTGATGTCACAATGCTCCCTGGTCCACGTCAAAAGACGCTGCTCCAGATGAAGTGGGAGCTCCCATCCCTGGCAGCTCATAGACTTCTCTACCATCATAGAAATACTGCCCACTGAACATTTCCACCACTGGAGCCATTGGTGGAATATCCGCATCATGAGAACCTAATATTATTTTTAGTCACCACCAAATCATTATTTCCAAAAGTCATTCTTTCTTAAACCTTACTTAGCATGTGCATACTGCAGTCATTCCGAAGTAAGATAATCGTGCTAATTGATGTATGCTTAATAAAAATTACATCCTATTTTTCATGTTGAGTAACTGTGACTTAGCAAGGACAATGTTTATATTGAAATCACACTTTTATTCCCGGTGAGAGAATGTGGTTTGCATTATTTAAAATGAACTTGTTCACTGTGTAAAATGATCAAATAGATCTCAGTTTCGAAACAAAATTGGTAACGTTGTCATCCATCTTGAAATGGAGTGTCTTCTTCTTTCAACCAGACGGGTATTATAACGAAAAGTCTATTAATGATATGCGCATAAAGACACTTTAAATCGCAAGGTTTGTGAAGGTTTGTAGCTCAGGTTGAGGTTTCGGGTGTAGGTTTGCTCGCTGAGCTCTAGGTTTGATATCCAGACGTTTCCTTACCTAGCTAGGTAGCATCATCAGTGGCGACCTCCAAGTGAAGCGAAGCTGTTGTCTCTTGCTTTCTATATATCTTTCTCCTGGATGGGGTTCCTGGGGATTGTGGTGATGTCATTTCCGGTTTGTTTTCTGCGGGGTTGATAGATGGCATTTAGATCAATGTGTTTGTTTATGGCATTGTGGTTGGAGTGTCAGGCCTCTGGGAATTCTCCAGCATGTCTTTGCTTTGACTGTCCCAGGATGAATGTGTTGGCCAAGTCGAACCGGACTACCAAAAATCCCTAAACCAGGAGCCCCCTCAGACCCATAGTCTCATTACTCTGAACACCAACTTACAGACTGGATAAAGAATTACACGCAAGAGTGAAATACCTCATAGAAGAGTCACAGCACTCCATCCACTCCAACCAGGAATTCCTAAAAATCATCAAAAACACCAAAGTAGAGGAAGGGGAAGCAATGATCTCATTCGACATAACAGCACTGTTCACCTTCATCAACATCGACCTGGCAAAGGAAACACTTACCACACTTTTGGAAGAGACCATCACACACAGCAACCACCATCAATCACATTACCAACGAAAACATCATGAAGCTTGTGGACCTGTGCCTCACCACCCACCTCACTTTCAACAATATAGTCTACTAACAAACCAACGGCACACCCATGGGATCTCCGCTGTCAGGATTCATAGCAGAAGCGGTAATGCAAAGACTAGAACAAACAGCCCTATCAACAATCAAACCAAAATCTGGGTCCGCTACGCAGAGGACACCTTTTTTCATCACAAAACGAAACAAGATAGTAAAGACATTTAACATTATCAACAACACCCTCACAGGCATAAAGTTCACCAAGGAGGAAGAAACCGACAACAAACTCGCATTCCTGAATGTCACAGGAGAAAGAAAGAACACCGGAGAACTACAAACCTGTGTATACAGAAAACCGACAAACACTGACCAAATGCTTAACTACAACAGCAACCAACCCAACACACACAAACGAAGCTGCGTCAGAACAGTATTCCAACGAGCCATCACACACTGCAGCACAGACGAACTTCGGAAAACAGAGGAGAACCACCTTTACAACGTATTCGAGAAGAACAGGTACTCACAAAATACAGTCCACAGATTCCTCAAGAACAAACCACGACAAGAAGACCAAACACAGCCAGAAAACCTAACCACCTTACCATACATCAAAGACGTTTCAGACATGACAGCCAGACTACTAAGACCCCTTCGAATCCTAGTAGCACGCAAACCCACCTGCACTCTCAAACAAAAACTAACAAACTTAAAAGACCCAGAACAACCCATAGACAAAACCAACGTCATCTACAAAATTCCATGCACGGAATGCCACAAACACTACGTAAGACAACAGGAAGAACGTTAGCCACCAGGATGTACGAACACCAGATAACCACAAAAAGACACGACCTTCTCTGTCTTGAAGGCCTACACACGGATTGAAAATACCACCATTTCGACAGGGACAACACATCTATCCTGGGACAGGCTAACAAAGACACGCCAGAGAATTCCTAGAGGCCTGGCACTCCAACCACAACGCCATAAACAAACATATCGATCGAGATGCCATCTATCAACCCCTCAGAAAACGAACAGGAAATGAAATCACCACAAACCCCAGGAACCCCATCGAGGAGAAAGATGTAAATAGAAAGCAGGAGACAACAGCTTCACTTCATTTGGAGGTCGCCACTGATGATGATGTTCCCTAGCCAAGTAATGAAACGTCTGGATATCAAACCTACAGCTCAGCGAGCAAACCTACACCCTACATTATAAATTATTTTTCATGTTTATGTTGCAAGAATCTGCGGTTATTGATCCACAGTTTAGTTTCACTCCCTATAGGTAACATGCTGATTTCTCCAGTTGTTCATAGTTCAATGTGATGCATCCAGTGTGTGCATAACGAGAGGGAGCTTGCTTTCCACATCTTGTGTTTATCTGTGCCTTATGTCCAGCATTCATCAATGGCGAGAGCAAGGGGAGAGGCCGAGACCAATGTGTAAGTCTCTCAGTGCCCATGCACGGCACCCACATCGGCAATTCTCTACTGTGTATTTACAGCCAGTTCTCAGTGCCCCTACACCCACGCCCTGTCCCTTTGAAATATCTCCATTATTTTGTGTTGTCTCGCTGTGCTCTTCTCACCAGGATGAATTACTTCTGCTCAACCTCCCTCAGATTTCATCTGACAAAACATTCATTAAGAATCCCTTTGCATAAACATGCACTTTGCAGCTCTCGATATTTGATTTTCCAGGATGTCTTTCATACGAAAAAACGTTCACAGTAACTTGACTTGAAAAAGCCAACCGTGCTCCCTTTTATTCTCCCAGTGCCACCTACATTACAATACAGTTTAGTCAACAGGCTCAAATTTTGCTTTGAAATTTGTTAATAACGTCGATGCATATGAACTGACTATTGGAACTCCAATATCAATACGACAGCTGTGCTCATCGGAAAGCAGCACCACTGAAATGCCATTGATGATAGCGACAAGAGGGGAATGCGAACCCACGCATGCAGAATGCAATAGATTAGCAGACCATCGCCTTAACCTCTCGGCCACCTCGTCACAGGTGGTGCAACGCCTATGACCTTATGAATAATTGAATTGGGTAAATTATGCAGAGCAGCAGATATTTCTCCCTGGTGTTGGTAAAATGATAAATAACACAGTACGGTTCCAAGACTATGGTCTGACCTCTGGGTTGTGGGGCAACTGCACCCCCACTGTCACACTATGCACACAGTGATCTGAACAAAAATGAGGAAATGAATATGTAACAAGGTGTGTTGAATTCTGTGAAGATTTGAAGTCAACGGAATGAAGAACCCGAGACAGCAGGAGGTGTTCTTTAAATAAAGAGTTGGATAGAGCTCTTAAGGATAGTGGAATCAAGGGTTATAGTGATAAGGCAGAAACAGGATACAAATTGAGGATGTTCAGCCATGATCATAATGAATGGTGGTGCTGGCTCGAAGGGCAGAATGGCCTACTCCTGCGACTGCTTTCTATTGTCTATTAAATTGCCTGTGAGGAATTGTTTTCCAGACTGGAGGAGAGTGCATAGTGCTCAATGTCATTATTCGGAACACCTAACGTCCGCTCAGGTGTTTTTGCCATGCACTTGTGTACAGAACAGACAATTTCAAAATCCAAAATAAGGCTAAACTGACAATTGAACTCAACAATGCAAAAACCTTGATCTGTATCATTTTCCTGGGCCGTGTGACACCAAGTCACTGTGTGATCACAGCAACACAGTGAGCAAGTGTCAGAAGGAAAAGGAGTGCAGTGCCAGAGCGCATGCTGGGAGCAGCAGGTGACACACGGGGAAGTGCATTTCCCACAACAGGAACACTTCCCGAACAGCGGACTGCGGTGGAAGAATTCAGAGGGGGTTAACACTTTGAAATTTGATGCCAGAGACACAATGGAGACCTGTCATTGAGTCTGTTCATTATGAAGATTTTAAGATTTCTACAGATGCAAAACAAAATAAAAAGCTCATGGGCTAGTGAAGGCAAAAGATGAAATTGTACATTTCATCAATCTACCCATCTTTACAATGAGTACCTCAACACTTTCCTGACTCGGGGACAGAACCACTGGTGAAGATGATCATATAACCCCCGTTACTAACCATGGAATCAGAGAAAGTCGGTTTCCAAACGTGAAGGTAAAACCAGGAATGTGGAGGTAAGCATTAATGTGTTGCTCCTGTGCTGAAGGTGACCAGTGCACGGTGTCTCTGTTTCAGTATAGTGGGGTGTGCTGTGCCAAAGTTTTAATTTTGAGCCTCACATGGAGCAACTTCAATTTACCGTCGGGTTAAGGGATACAGACAGGAGGTGATATTGAGCAAAGCCAAGTTTATGGGAAAATACCTGTGTTTGTGGATTGAGAAACGACCTTTTCTGGATAATGACTCCTTGATCAACAAACATACTGCAAGTATCTAAAACGTGAAGAGACATGTGTGGAGAGAGAGCCGAAGGTGATTTTTCAGCTGATGGATAACGTTTCCCATGTGCACTGCGTTAAATTCCGGGAAAATAGATGTTGAACTGGTTTCATGTTACACAGTTTGTTGCAAACCCACAAAGGTTATTGCAATAATAAAAAAAAGAAATCACATAGGACCGTTTGAATATTGTATTGAACTGAATTTTGGTCTGAGCATATTTTATCTTAAATGGCGTGCTGCAGAGAAGTACAGAGGGTTAACAATACAATAGGACAGAGTCTTCTTGGTGGATTTCTTGGGTGGAGTTAAGAATGTACAAAATGGACAGAACATCATGTGAATGTGGTCAAATCTTTAAAGCAGGTGTTGCGTTTCCAAGTGACGATTCAATTCCTACTCATTAGGATAAAATTTCTGTCTGCAGTTATTTTACGACATCAGCTCCATTTACAGAGTTTCACCTTGAATAATACGCCACACCTTACCAATCCATGAAATTGTTATACTCAGTCTTATTCAGTTGTACGTGTTCATGAAATATCTTTGTGTCTGAAATCAACAAATTCGAAATTGTTACGCAATCACGCTGACTTTCACTCAATGGTAAATTCTCTCCTTGTACGTTTGTTCGTGTATCTTTTAAAACAATCTGAAGTCAGCTTCTACGGTTTATTTCTGGAAAGTCGTTCACGAATTAAATAACTCTATTGAGTGGAAGAAACTCTCAACCAAACTTTTCTTAATCATTAACTAATGGTTTTCAAGCTCTAACGAAAGTTATTGATTCACTGGAAAGAGGGAATTTCCCCAATTTACTCATTCAAACCTTGCGTTATGTGAAAGTCTCATTTGTTTACATCAAACTTGCATGTTTCTGCTCGAGCATTTCCTAATCTCGTGAATAAACTCCTTCATTCTTTCTATCATCCCAATGAAACCAGTTGTATATTTTCTGATATTTTTTTGTCTCAGTAAACAACGTCACTTGGCTTTCTAATATCTTGCTATACAGGAAACAGCGTCTGTGCCCTTTCTAACTTCTTCACATGTTTTTGGTGGAGAATGAGGACAAGGATTACACACAATGTTCCCACTGAGTGTGACCAAAAGATTTTACAGTTACACTATGAACTGTTTGCTTTTTAAGTATGACTCCTCTATTTATAAACTCCAATAAGGCAAATTATTATCTATCTAGTTCATGAACATCGTCTCCATGGAGACGAAAAATTTCTCTCACTTCCTTTATTCTTCCACGGAATGTCTGAAAGGTTTGTAAGGCCAACATCTCTAAATCCCCGTGTCCTGAGTCAGTCTCAGCTATTTCTGAAGGAGACTGAAGTTCAAATACTTCATCGTGAGTCTCCCGTCATTCCAGTGCAGACTGGTTCTGGACAGTAAATGCCATCACCAAAGGTCACCGTGGATCTGAAATCAACAGTTTTCACATAGTAATTGTCGTACCTATTATGTATCGTATGTCCGTGTTCTTGTTCAATTTGTTCATCATTTCATTGGTCCCTGTATTGAATTCTACCGAATGGTTAATTTGTGAATGGAGACATTCCCTTCACCACTCATTCGAAACTCCATGGAACATTGAAGGATTTCACTCATACGCTTCCAGAGGACAGTCCTGCCATTACTGGGATGAATCAGTGAACATTCCCCACGTATTCTGGAAAGCAAGGATTTCCTATTCTATTTATTGGGACCATTAGAGCACTAAATCCCATGTGTGCGTTCATTAAAACCAAAACAGTTGCAGCAAGACTTTAAAACTAAGATATTGCTATCTGCTTGCATTGATTGTCCCAAACATTACATTCCATATTGTGGTATGTTTGTGGATGAAAGTACGTTCTGAATCTTGAGCAATTATATTTCAATTCTGTCAAAAAATTAACATTCGCTGTTCTCTCTTTCCCTTTCAGTTTCCCGTTTTACATCCCGTATTTTATCCGTTTATCTGAAGTTTTCAATAATTTCAATCAATCTCGCTCCTGATTACCAGTCCGAGAGAATGCAATGCAGCTGTAGGGCCCGGTGACCAAGTGGAAAGGCATTGGTCACGTGAACCAAATAAAAGGACCGGGCTGGTGGAATCTGGCCGTTCCATCACAGTCATATTTAAAACATTTAACGTAATCTTCAGCCAAATCATATTGGCAGAAAATAAGAAAACAAAACTGAAAAAAATGCTGATGTTGAAAATCAAACAAAAACAGACGTTGCTGGAATATTTCAGGACGTCTGGCAGCATCTGTGGAGAGACGGACCCAATGGATGAGAAACGTTAACTGTGATTCATCTGCACAGATGCTGCCAGCTCACCTGTGATTTTACAGCAATTTATGTTTTTGTTTCAGACTGGCAGATTTTGTCGCAGTCCATGAGAACAGTGCTCATGAGAATCAAACAGACAACATGGACCTGGTAGTGTGAAATGAGACAGTAATAATGAATGAGTGAAGAGTGTTGTACTGGAAAAGCACAGCAGGTCAGGCAACATCCGAGGATCAGGAGAATGGACGATTTAGGCATAAGCCATTCATCAGGAATTAGGCTTGTGAGTCGGGCAGAGGAACAAAGCTGAAGCCAGGTACCAACTCGCAAGCACCTCCTCCTACAGACCACGATCACAAACTCTCCTCCCCTCACCAAACCATCATCTCCCAGACCAACCACATTCTCATCACCTCTGGGCATCTCCCATCCACAACCTTCAACATTATTGTCCGTGAACCGCGCACTCCCCGATTCTACCTCCTTCCTAAGATTCACAAACCTGACTGCCCCAGTCGAACTATTCTCTCATCCTGAGCCTGTTCCATCCGAATAATCTCTTCCTACCTCGACACAATCCTCTCTCACCAGTTCAGGAAAATCCCACTTACATTCGTGACACCCCTTCACCTCCTCCAAGAAGTTCGTTTTCCTGGCTTCCAACGCGTCATCTTAACCATGGGCATCTAGTCCCTGTACAAATCCATCTGCCATGACAGAAGTCTACAAGCCTTCCATTTCTTAATCTCACACCATCCCAATCAGTACCCTTCCACCGACATCCTCATCCACCTGGCTGAACTGGTACTCACAATCAACAACTTCTCTTTCCAATCCTCCCACTTCCTCCATCGAAACTGGTAGCCATGGGCACCCGCATAGGACCTAGCTATGCCTGCCTGTTTGTCAGATACACGGAACTGTCCATCTTTCGCAGTTACACAGGCACCATCCTCCACCTGTTCCTCCACTAAATTGATGAATGTTTGGGTTCACTTGCTGCTCCAACGAGGAGGTTGAATAGCTCACCAACTTTACCAACACCTTCCACTCCGACCTCAAATTTATCCGGATCATCTTGGCAACTTCCTTAGCCTTCCTGGACCTCTCCATCACCGACTCTGGCGACTGACTAATTACAGACATATACTACAAGCACTTCGACTCCCACATGTATCTAGACTACATCTCCTCCAGCCCTATCTCGTGTAAGAACGCCATTCCTTCTTCCCAATTCCACCGCCTCCAGCACATCTGTTCCCAGGATGACCAATTACATCTCAGGAAGAGCCAGTTGGTCTCCTTCTTCCACGATCACAAATTGGCTTCCCACGTGGTTGACAGCGCCCTCTGGTTCATCACCTCCATTTCACACACCACCACCCTTGAAGCCACGCCTCTCAACGCAACAAGGACAGAACCACCTGGTGCTCACCTTACACCCCATCAAACTCCGCATAAACGCATCATATTCTGCCACTGATGCCACCTCCAAACAGACATCACCACCAGAGATATATTTCACTAGCCAGGCCTGCCAACATTCCGTAAAGACCATTCCCTCCATGTCCCCCTCTTCAGGTCCACACATTCCACCACCAGCCCACAATCCTCTCCTGGCACCTTTCACTGCCACCAAAGGAAGGGTGAAACTAACACCCACACCACTCCCCTCACCTCAGCCAAGGCCCGAAGGGATCATTCCACATCCATTTGAAACTTACCTGTACAGCTACCAATGTCATCTACTGAATCCGTTGCGCCCAGTGTGGTCTTCGCTACATCAGGGAGACAGGAAACCTTCTTGCAGATCATTTCAGAGAACATCTCTGGGATACCCCCACCCACCAAATTCACCGTCCCGTGTCTGAACACTTCAACTTCCCCTCCTTCCCCATCAAAGACATACAGGTCCTGGACCTCTTCCACTGATAAACCGTTACCAACCAAGGCCTGGACGAGGGACGCCACACGTTCCGGCTGGGGACCCTAACACCACACGGGATAAATGTGAATTTGAACAGTTACCTAATTTCCCCTCCCCCAAGCCCAAGCCTTCAACTCGCCACCGCCCTCTCGACCCATTCCATCTCTGCTATTTCTGACCTATTTTCTTCTCCCTCCTATTCATCCATATATTGCTTTCCAGCTCTTTCCCCTCAACCCCACACCACTTCCATTTATCTCTCAGCCCTGACTCATAAGCCTTATTCCTGATGAAGGGCTTGAGCCTGAAACCTTAATACTCCTGCTCCACGGATGCTACCTGATCTGCTGTGCTTTTCCAGCATCACACTACCAACTCTGATCTCCAGATTCTGCAGCCCTAACTTTATCCTTGGAATTATCAATGTCCTTAGAGTGAATATATCCCTCGATTGCAGTGATCACAGTGTGACTGAGTTTTCCATTTATTTTGGGTGAGGGCAGGCTGGATCTGAGATGAGCACTTAACATCTAAACAACGGGAATGGTATCAGATCGCAAAGTTAGGGCGGGCTGCAGTGAAGTGGAACATTTTCGTCAGAAGATGGGTCAGTACAACTGCATCACATCACCCAGACTGTAAATGACACGCAGAAGGAGAAAATCAACTTCATTGCAGGCACAATGACAGGTAAAGTGGAAAGGAGACAATACAACACACTGAGGTGCAGTCCAATTATTTATGTGAAAGGATTCTATATATAAGCTACATCTTTACATATGGACTGCCCTCACATTGGAAAAAGGACTTTCCTGCGGTATAACAGCGATATTTGCCTGAGACATCACAATGTTGAGACACACTGACATAGTTTCTTCTGTAGCAGCGTGGCCTAGTAAAAGCATGATCGTCCCATCAACCAGAATTCAATACTTCAAAGATCTCCTCTGCGCTATACAACTTAGTTGCTGCTCCTGAAGTCAGATCTCAATCGCTTCACTGTGTATCTTCTTCTGCTTCTTGCTTCACGGAAACACTTGAAACGTGAACAAATCCACTTTCCACTTTCACTAATCTTTTGCAACTCCCGAGTTGGCACAGGTACGAGTGACCGATTGGGCTTCTCGAGCGCTCTCACTCTGGTATGATCTGAATGCTAAAGTGGACTGTGTCTGATCTGCAGAATGTCCCCAGCAGGACGGTGCTGTTTATCCCATCCCCGGGGACTGAGCTGTATCTATTGGCAGAGTATTCAGCCATTTCCCTCCACTTGCAGGCATTATGAGGGGATGTAAGTGCGGATATGATCTGAAGCTTCCTCTCACGGGCACAGCCAGGTGCAAGAGCGCTGCTGGAACTCAGCAACTTTGATTGCGAACTTCCTCCAAATATCATTTATTTGAGAGAGAGAGAAAGGTGCTGAGCTGGTGGGAAAGAGAGAAATTGGCTGTGGACTCTCTTCCCTCAGTAAAATTCAAATAAGTGCATTTTTGTGCTGCCCATTTGATGTTCAGAATCAATCTTCGCAGAACAATCCAGCAGAAAGGCTTTTGTTTCAGAGGCGTCGGCATCTTTGCTGCAATCGGGCATCAGTTAACATCTGAGTCCCAACTGTCCCAGATGAAGTGACTCCGAATGAAACCCTCACTCACTGAGGACCATCCCCACAGCCAGGAGCTGCGGGGCTGCAGGCAGTCCAAAGCGGAAGGGAGGATTAAAAACGAGTCATTATTTCTCCCTCAGCCACTCTGTCACAGAGACAGACAGAGGGACGGCAGAGACGTGTGACGTCATTCACGTGCCGACAGAAGCCGTTCACCCCATCGAGTCCACTGCAAATCTCTGTCACTTGCTTCTCTCTGAGGTTATTCATCATCAGTGCTGCTTATTCTAATAATTGGGAACTGTGTCTGTGTCGAAATGCTGTCTCCAACATACTGATCCACATGTCATTCAAGGCTGTTCATTTCACCGGAGGACCCTGCTGTGTGACACAGCGTGGGGAAGAACTGCAAGGCTGTTAAATCAATGACTGCAGATGCTGGAAACCACATTCTGGATTTGTGGTGCTGGAAGAGCACAGCAGTTCAGGCAGCATCCGAGTAGCTTCGAAATCGACGATTCGGGCAAAAGCCCTTCATCAGGAATAAGGGCAGTGAGCCTGAATCATGGAGAGATAAGCGAGAGGAGAATGAGAGTCGGGGGAAAGTAGCATAGAGTACAATGGGTTAGTGGGGGAGGGTATTAAGGTGATAGGTGAAGGAGCAGAGGGTGGAGTGAATCGGTGGAACAGGAGATAGGCAGGTAGGACAAGTCCGGACAAGTCATAGGGACAGTGCTGAGCTGGAAGTTTAGAACTAGTGTGAGGTTGGGGAAGGGGAAATGAGGAAACTGTTGAAGTCCACATTGATGCCCTGGGGTTGAAGTCTTCCGAGGTGGAAGATGAGGCGTTCTTCCTCCAGGCGTCTGGTGGTGAGGGAGCGGCGGTGAAGGAGGCCCAGGACCTCCATCTCCTAGGCAGAGTGGGAGGGGGAGTTGAAATGTTGGGCCACGGGGTGGTTTGGTTGATTGGTGCGGGTGTCCAGGAGATGTTCCTTAAAGCGCTCTGCTAGGACGCGCCCAGTCTCCCCAATGTAGAGGAGACCACATCGGAAGCAACGGAGACAATAGTGGATTTGCAAGTAAAACTTTGATGGATGTGGAAGGCTCCGTTTGGGCCTTGGATAGAGGTGAGGGAGAGTTGTGGGTGCAGGTTTTCCAGTTCCTGCCGTGGCAGGGGTAAGTGCCAGGATTACAGGGTGGGTTGTAGGGCGCGTGGACCTGACCAGGTAGTTACGAAGGGAACATTCTTTGCGGAAGGCAGAAAGGGGTGGGGAGGGAAATATATCCCTGGTGGTGGGGTCTGTTTGGAGGTGGTGAAAATGTCGGTGGATGATTTGGTTTATGAGAAGGTTGGTAGGGTGGAAGGTGAGTACCAGGGGCGTTCTGTCCTTGTTACGGTTGGAGGGGTGTGGTCTGAGGGCGGAGGTGCGCGATGTAGACGAGATGCGTTGGATGGCATCTTTAACCACGTGGGAAGGGAAATTGCCGTCTCGAAAGAAGGAGGCCATCTGGTGTGTTTTGTGGTGGAACTGGTCCTCCTGGGAGCAGATACGGTGGAGGCGGAGGAATTGAGAATACGGGATGGCATTTTTGCAAGAGGTAGTTTGGGAAGAGGTGTGGAAGTGGTAGGGTGGGAAGAGGTGTGCTTCGGGTCAAATCTCCATCACATTCGTGACTGTTGTTCTTATGTTTGTTTCTTCTCTCCGTGTGCTGAAGTAACACAGTGAGGGAGCAATTACTGTTGTCAGACATACATGTAGGGGCGTATAAAATACTGAAGTTGTGAGATTCGAGCAGTGTTTATTCACATAGACCATTCACTGTTCGAAGCTCAGGCTCAAGAATTTGACAGAGAGCGAATTTGAGCATAGGTTGAGCAGGGGCGTTTACCCCATGGCGTAGCACGAGTTTCTGAGGTTGCTTTGTTGTTCGCCTCATTTCTGTGTCTTGCATCATTGAGGATTTTGAAGTTGTCCCCTCTATACAAAAGGCGCGTGCTTATGCAACATTGTACAAAAGATGCAGTCCAATAACAGCCGATGCTAATTCTGTCTACTTATCCAGATTTTGACCCCTGGAAACAGCACTGTGCACTCTCCTCGAGTCTGGAAAACAAGTTCCTCACATATAATGCTACATTCTCCCTCTCATGCTGCTGTTCATTCCATCGGCTTCTGTTTTTCAAAGAATCCGATTCAATCGATCTTGTCACTGTGTCATTTCTTTCCATGTGGTCAGATCTTGTGAACAGAATATCACAGTGGGAGTGCCCTGGGCCCATAACCCAGAAGTCAGACCATACTCAGGGAACCGTATTCTGTTCTTGATCATTTCATGAACACCAGGAAGAGATATCTATGCTCTTCAAAATTTAATTACCTGTTTTAAGAAGAAAGGTAAACAGTTCCTGGTTCCTGCTTTTGTTACCACACGGACCATGATTGTAAATGCTGGAACCAGTCGAGACTGTCCGCTCTCCCACATCCAATTTATCCCCAGGTTGTGTTAAGATGATGGTCTGAATCGCTTCCTTCTCTTCCCTGTCACTCTATGATGATGTGAGCTGTGAAATCTTTGATGTGAACTGGAGGCAACGTGGAAAAATGTATACACAGCAGGTGCGTGAGCGACGGGACTCGCTGCAGTAACATCCCATGCTGATTCAGACAGCAGAAGCCTCCCTGTGACTTCGAGAAGCACAGACACTGCTCCCGAATAATGGGGAGAGATTCACTCTTTCCTCACATTTCTGCATTTTCTAGCTCTCTGGACAATGGTTCCAAAAATAAGATGATTTCTTGTGCATGCACGATCTCCCTTTTCTACACCTTTCCAGATTTCCCATACTTCCCACTCCCGCCAGACCCCTACCCCGCTCCACAAACCCGAGTTTGATAGGGAGCTGAAGAACGCGTTCAAGCAGCTCGACACTAATACTGCGTGACAATGGAGGATGAGTTCGTCCAGTTCTCAATGAAGATCGCCCTGTTCCGGGAAAGCAGCTAGCACAGCCTCCTGGGAGAAGTGAGTCAGAATGGAAAGGGGCTGCGATTAAAACTCTGTGCTTCTTTCACTCCGAAACAGCAGAAATAGCCTTAGTTAACCAAAAACTCACCTGATTTCTGGTTACCACGTCTGGCGCCGTTGTGGCTCGTTTGTCTCGGGTGTGACATTGCTTCAGACAGGTGACATATGTGCGAGAGCTCTCGGGTTCACTTTGCGGATGAGCCTTAGAATTTTGCACACTACTAGATTTTTGACTGTGAAGATATGATTTCGATGAAATCGGTTTCAGATAAAGATTCCAAAGCTTGAAAACATACACAAGCAAGTTCAAGAACCGCTTCTTCTCGGCCATTGCTGCTCTGAGAAATGGATTGTCTAACTTGAAATAATGCTGATCTTGCCAATGTGGATTTTGCTGAGCGCACGTCCGATACAGAGTAACCTGAATTCCAAAGTCTGGCCAAATTTTGCTTTCCTCACGCTGTGATTTGCATGTCCTTGATGACTATGATCCGACTTTACCATCGCAAACAACGCTTTCCACTGTACTTAGGTCCATGTGCGAATCAATCAATCAAAACACAGTCATTTCCTCATTGCGGGGAGCCAGCAGAGCCAAGGTGGGCTGCATGGACTCAGTCTGCAGTGTGGCACATTTTGTGATTCTGATTGAAATTGCAAATAAAACAGCAGAATTGGGGAAGTTACAGGGTGGTTATATTGACACAGCCGGGACACACCTGTGCCACAGTGTATCACAGAATAACAGTGAAGATACTTTAACGTCATCCTCGAAGGTACATGCTACAAAAACCTGAAGACGACGGGAAACTGCTGTGGTCAGCGATAACAGAGCGGTCCAGAGGGATCGTGGTGGGCGCATAATGCAGAAATTAATGAATGAAAAGGATCCTCTGCTCGATGACAATTCCAGCTTTCAGTGTATGTACCACCACTGTCAGAGTTTCACTATAACAGTACTCCGTTCTTCGCATTACATATTGATGAGCCATATGCGTCCTGTCACTCAATGGTATCTGAAATAGATACACCAACCACATTTATACATATGAGGAAACACACGTTTGAAGTTATGGAAGATTTTTTTGCTGTTCTCTGTCGGTCTGTTATGACCTGATTCGCAAAGTCACTTGACGGGGCTGGGAATACACTGGCGAAGGTGAGAGAAATCAGTTGGTGTGTGGACCATACCCCTGACGCCTTGCAGTTATTCCCCAGGCTGTGTCACACAGCAGGGTCCTCCGGTGAAATGAACAGCCGTGAATGACATGTGGTTCAGTATGTTGGAGACAGCATTTCAACACAGACACAGGTCCCTATTATTAGAACAAGCAGCAGTGATGATGAATAACCTCAGAGAGAAGCAAGTGACAGAGATTTACCGTGGACTCGATGGGCTGAACGGCTTCTGTCGGCACGTAAATGACGTCACACGTCTCTGCCGTCCCTCTCCCTGTCTCTGTGACAGAGTGGCTGAGGGAGAAATAATGACTTGTTTTTAATCCTCCCTTCCGCTTTGGACTTCCTGAAGCCTCGCAGCTCCTGGCTGTGAGGATGGTTCTCAGTGAGTGAGGGTTTCATTCGGAGTCACTTCATCTGGGACAGTTGGGACTCAGATGTTAACTGATGCCCGATTGCAGCAAAGAAACCGACGCCTCTGAAACAAAAGCCTTTCTGCTGGATTGTTCTGCGAAGATTGATTCTGAACATCAAATGGGCAGCACAAAAATGCACTTATTTGAATTTTACTGAGGGAAGAGAGTCCACAGCCCATTTCTCTCTTTCCAACCAGCTCAGCACCTTTCTCTCTCTCTCAAATAAATGATATTTGTAGGAAGTTCGCAATCAAAGTTGCTAAGTTACAGCAGCGCTCTTGCACCTGGCTGTGCCCGTGAGAGGAAGCTTCAGAGCATATTCGCACTTACACCCCCTCATAATGCCTGCAAGTGGAGTGAAATGACTGAATACTCTGCCAATAGAGACAGCTTAGTCCCCGGGAATGGGATAAACAGCACCGTCTAGGTGGGGACAATCTGCAGATCAGACACAGTCCACTTTATCGTTCGAATCATACCAGAGTGAGAGCGCTCGAGAAGGCCAATCCGTCACTCGTCCTTGTGCCAACTCGGGAGTTGCAAAAGATTGGTGAAAGTGGAAAGTGGATTTGTTCACGTTTCAAGTGTTTCCTTGAAGCAGGAAGCAGAAGAAGATACACGGTGAAGCGATTGAAATCTAACTACAGGGGCAGCAAATAAGTTGTACAGCGCAGAGGAGAGCTTTGAAGTCTTGAATTCTGGTTAATGGGACTATCGTGCTTTCATTCGGCCACGCTGCTACAGAATAAACTATGTCAGTGTCTCTCAGCATTGTGATGGTCACAGGCAAATGTCGCCGTTACACTGCAGGAAATTCCTTTTCCCAATGTGAGGGCAGGTCATATGTAAAGTAGCTTATATATCGAATCATTTGACAGAAATAATTCCACTTCACATCAGTGTGTTCTATTGTCTCCTTTCCACTTTACCTGTCATTGTGCCTGCACTGAAGTTGATTTTCTACTTGTGCGAGTCTTTTACAATCTGGGTGATGTGATGTAGTTGTAGGGACCCATCTTCTGGCAGAAGTTTCTACTTCACTTTAGCCCGCCCTAACTTCGCTATCTGATACTATTCCAGTTGTTTAGGTGTTAAGTGCTCATCTCAGACCCAGCCTGCCCTCACCCAAAATAAATGGAAAACACAGTCACAATTTGATCACTGCAATCGAGGGATATCTTCATTCCAAGGTTATTGATAATTCCTAGGATAAAGTTAGGACTGCAGATCCTGGAGATCAGAGTTGGTAGTGTGCTGCTGGAAAATTACAGCAGATCAGGTAAAATCCAAGGAGCAGGAGAATTCAGGTTTCAGGCTTAAGCCCTTCATCAGGAATAGGCTTATGAGTCAGGGCTGAGAGATAAATGGAAGTGGTCTGGGTTTGAGGGGAAATAGCTGGAAAGCAATATATGGATGAATAGGAGGGAGAAGATAATAGGTCAGAAGTGGCAGTTATGGAATGGGTCGAGAGGGCGGTGGCGAGTTGAAGGCTTATGCTTGGGGGAAATGAGGAAACTGTTCGAATTCCCATTTATCCCGTGTGGTGTAAGGGTCCCAAGCCGGAATGTGTGGCATTCCTCGTGCAGGCGTTGGGTGGTAACGGTTTATCAGTGGAGGAGGTCCAGTACCTGCAAGCCTTTGGTGGGGTATGAGGGGGAGTTGAAGTGTTCAGCCACGGGACGGTGAAGCTGTTGGGTGCGGTTGTCCCAGAGATGTTCTCTGAAATGATCTGCAAGATGGTTTCCTGTCTCCCTGATGTAGAGAAGACCACAGTGGGCGCAACGGATGCAGTAGATGACATTGGTAGCTGTACATGTGAATTTACAACGGATGTGGAATGATCCCTTCCGGCCTTGGTTGTAGATGAGGAGAGTTGTGTGGTTGCAAGTTTCACCCTTCCTTTGGTGGCAGTCAAAGGTGCCAGGAGACGGTTATGGGCTGATGGGGGGAAGTGTCGATCTGAAGAGGGGGACGTGGAGGGAATGGTCTTTCTGGAGTGCTGGCAGAGCTGGGTAGCGAAATATATCTCTGGTTGTGGTGTCTGTTTGGAGGTGGCACCCAGTGGCAGGATATGATGCGTTTTATGCGGAGGTTGGTGGGGTGGAAGGTGAGCACCAGGAAGTTCTGTTCTTGTTGCGTTGAGAGACGTGGTGTTCAAGGGTGATGGTGCGTGAAGTGGAGGCGACGCACTGGAGGGCATTGTCAACCAACGTGGAAAGGCAATTTGGGACTGTGGAAGAAGGAGACCAACTGTGACTTTCTGAGGTGTAATTGGTCATCCTGGGAACAGTTGCGTTGGAAGCGGTGGAATTGGGAATAGGGAATGTAGTTTTTACACGGGATATGGTTGGAGCAGATGTAGTCTAGATACCTTTGGGAGTTGGTGGGCTTGCAGTATATGTCTTTAATTAGTCAGTCGCCAGAGACGGAGATGGAGAAGTCGAGGAAGGCTAAGGAAGTTGCCAAGATGATCCGGATAAATTTGAAGTCGGTGTGGAAGGTTTTGCTAAAGTTGGTGAGCTATTGAACCTCTTCGTTGGAGCACCAAGTGGCGCCAATACATTCATCAATGTAGCTGAGGAACAGGTGGAGGATGGTGCCTGTGTAACTGCGAAAGATGGACAGTTCCGTGGTATCTGACAAACAGGCAGGCATAGTTAGGTTCTATGCGGGTGCCCATGGCTATCACCGTCGATGGGGGAAGTGGGAGAATTGGAAAGAGAAGTTGTTGATTGTGAGGACCAGTTCAGTCAGGTGGGTGAGATTGTAGGTGGAAGGGTACTGGTTGGGATGGTTTGAGATTAAGAATTGGAAGGCTTGCAGACTTCTGTCATTGCAGATGGATTTGTACAGGGACTGGATGTCCATGGTGAATATGGCGTATTGAGGGCCAGCGAAACGAAATTCTTGGAGGAGGTGAAGTGCATAGGGGTGTCACGAATGTAAGTGGGCATTTCCTGAACTGGGGAGAGAGGATTGTGTCGAGGTAGGAAGAGATTATTCGGATGGGACAGGCTCAGGATGAGACAATAGGTCGACTGGGGCAGTCAGGTTTTTGAATCTTAGGAAGGAGGTAGAATCGGGGAGTGCGCAGTTCACGGACAATGAGGTTGAAGGTTGTGGATGGGAGATGCCCAGAGGTGATGAGATTGTGGATGGTCTGGGAGATGATGGTTTGGTGAGGAGAGGAGAGTTTGTGATCGTGGTCTGTAGGAGGAGGTGCCTGCGAGTTGGTACCTGGCTTCAGCTTTGTTCCTCTGCCCGACTCACAAGCCTAATTCCTGATGAATGGCTTATGCCTAAATCGTCCATTCTCCTGCTCCTCGGATTTTGCCTGACGTGTTGTACTTTTCTAGTACAACACTCTCCACTCATTCAATATTACTATCTCATTTCACACTACCAGGTCCATGCTGTCTGTTTGATTCTAATGAGCACTGTTCTCATGAACTGCAACAAAATCTGCCAATCTGAATCAAAAACAGAAATTGCTGTAAAATCACAGATGTGCTGGCAGCATCTGTCCAGATGAATCACAGTTATCGTTTCACATCCATTGGGACCGTCTCTCCACAGATGCTGTCAGACGGCCTGAAATATTCCAGCAACGTCTGTTTTTGTTTGATTTTCAACATCAGCAGTTTTTTCGTTTTTGATTTCTTATTTTCTGCCAATATGATTTGGCTAAAGATTATGTTAAATATTTTAAATATGACTATGATGGAACGGCCAGATTCCACCAGCTCGCTACTGCTACTTGGTTCACGTGACCAATGCCTTTCCATTTGGTCACCGCGCCCTACAGCAGCACTGCAAATAAATTGACAACATTGTGGCATTCTCTCGGATTGGTAATCAGGAGCGAGATTGATTGAAGTTATTGAAAACGTAAGACAAACTGATAACATTCAGGATATAAAACGGGAAACTGAAAGGGAAAGAGAGAATGGCGAATGATATTGTTTCGACAAAACTGAAATATAATTGCTCAAGATTCAGAAAGTGCTTTCATCCACAAACATACCACAATATGGAATGTAATGTTTGGTACAACGAATGTAAGCAGACAGCAAAATCTTAGTTTTGAAGTGTTGCTGCAACTGTGTTAGTTATAATGAACGCACACATGGGATTCGTTGCTGGAATGGTCTCCTAAAAGAGAGAAGGAAATCCTTGCCTTCGAGGATACGTGGGGAATGTTCACTGATTCATCCCAGTAATGGCAGGACTGTCCTCTGGAAGTGTAGGAGTAAAATATGTCAATGTTCCATGGGTTTTCGAATGAGTGGTGAAGGGAATGCCTCCATTCACAATTTAATAATTCGGTAGAATTCAATACAGGGACCCATGAAATGATGAACAAATTGAACAAGAACACAGACATACGATACACAATAGATACGACAATTATTATGTGAAAACTGTTGATTTCAGATCCACGGTGGCCTTTGGTGATGTCATTTGCTGTCCAGAACCAGTCTGCACTGGAATGACGGGTTACACACTATGAAGTATTTGAACTTCAGTCGCCTTTAGAAATAGCTGAGACTGACTCAGGACACGGGGATATAGAGATGTTGGCCTTACAAACCTTTCAGACATCCCGTGGAAGAATAAAGGAAGTGATAGATAATTTTTGTCTCCATGGAGACAATGTACATGAACTGGATAGATACTAATTTACCTTATTGGAATTTATAAATAGAGAAGTCATTTTTAAAAAGCAAAGAGTTCATAGTGTAACTGTAAAATCTTTTGGTCACACTCAGTGGGAACATTGTGTGTAATCCTTGTCCTCATTCTCCACCAAAAACATGTGAAGAAGTTAGAAAGGGCACAGACGCTGTTTCCTGTATAGCAAGATATTAGAAAGCCAAGTGACGTTGTTTACTGAGACAAAAAAATATCAGAAAAGATACAACTGGTTTCATTGGGATGATAGAAAGAATGAAGGAGTTTATTCACGAGATTAGGAAATGCTCGAGCAGAAACATGCAAGTTTGATGTAAACAAATGAGACTTTCACATAACGTGAGGTTTGAATGAGTAAATTGGGGAAATTCCCTCTTTCCAGTGAATCAATAACTTTCGTTAGAGCTTGAAAACCATTAGTGAATGATTAAGAAAAGTTTGGATGAGAGTTTCTTCCACTCAATAGAGTTATTTAATTCGTGAACGACTTTCCAGAAATAAACCGTAGAAGCTGACATCAGATTGTTTTAAAAGATACACGAAGAAAACGTACAAGGAGAGAATTTACCATTGAGTGAAAGTCAGCGTGATTGCGTAACAATTTCGAATTTGTTGACTTCAGACACAAAGAAATCTCTTGAACGGCTGGATTTGAATTCTGGCATATGATACGCAGAGATGTGAGTGAGCGGAATTTGCAGTTAATAAAAACATTGCTTCCGAGAATATTACCATGTAAAAAAGATTGATTCCTGGAGCAGTTAAACAAATTAGCGCTTAGACTCAGACTTGAGCCGAAGTTGCTGCGGCCATTACGCAGAGTACTAACCACTACACGATCACGGCATGCCGTAGAATATAACAGTGATAGAGTGCCATAAATATAATAGCAGAGGAAATGTTCAGCAGAGTTCCAAAGGCACAACATCAGTACTTCTCAGAACAGTGACAGACATGTGGGAACTGAGAATGGGCTGAACGTTTAACATCAGTGTCCCCAGAGGCTCTCGTGATTCCCTCATTAATATGCAGAAGGCTGAGATTGATCGATCTCTCCAAAACATCAAAGACTCGGGGTACAGTGCAGGTTTTGTTGAAATGTATGCTTCAAAAGCAATGCATTTATCTTCGGCTACGTCATCAGTTTCCCTACACAAGGCAGTAACCACTGCTGCCATATAGTCCGAATTCCCAGCCCCAGAATCAGAGGAACTGAGGGCGCAGTCGCGAAGATTCCACTGGAAATCGGGACGGGAGTTAGATTGCAGAGCTAATCGATGAATCCAGTGATGCAATCGGTGAATACACGGTACTTCTGTAACGGTAGTAGAGGCGCAAGCAATTCCGAGGTTGGGAGTGCTCCGGCTCAAAGGCGGGGCAGAAGGGGCAATTTGATCCTGTTTATAATAACACAGCCATCTACAGTGCATCTTGCTGAGACAGCTGAGTGCCACAATTGGAGCATATTGAGTGTTTAACGTTCGGCGGCTGGTATGAAATTTGAGCTTGCTTCACTATCATCCAATTCCCTGGATTGAATTGTTTTCACCATTTTTTTTCCAATTGTTTGATATCTCCCTACAGTCTGTGGCTTTCTTCCTTATGGGTAATTGCATGACTAATTGTTGTATAGTGGGCAAACTGCTAAATTACAGCCACTACAAATAAATATAAATCAATGATTGATATGAGAAAACAATGGAACGCATGGCACGCTTGCTTTGTAGATTTGCTGACGACACAAGAATTGGAGACAGTGAAGAAGACCAGCTAAGATTCAAAAGGATCTTAGTCCAATGCGCCATTGGACTGAAAAATCTCACATGGAATTCAGTCTTGATAAATGGAAGGTTCTGCATTTTGGTAGAAAAAATGATATTGTTTATATAGATAATGATAAAGCTTTGTGTAGTGTTGTAGATCACGGAAGCTCGGGTGCAGGTACTAAACTCTTCTTAGTTTGCATCACATACAGACAGAATACTTAAAAAGTAATTTGGCACACTTGCCTTCATTGCTTAGCCCTTTGTGTATTGGAGTTGGGACGTTGTGTTGAAGTTGTGTGAGGACATTGGGGACGCCTCTTCCGGAATACTGTGCACAGTTCCCGTTGCCCAGTTATCAGAATGATATCATTCAGCTGGAGTTGGTTCAGAAGATTTACATGCGCATGTCGCCAGGTGTATAAGTCTTGAGTTACATTGAAAAGGTCGATACTACTATCAGATTCGAAATTGGGGTGGTGGAAAAACCATAGCAGTTAATGCAGCATCCGAGGAGCAGGAGATCTTTTTTTTCGTGCCAGTGCCATTCATCAGGCTTTTGCCTGAAATGTCGATTCTCCTGCTCCTCGGATGCTGCCTGACCCGCTGTGCTTTTCCAGCAGCACACTCTCGACTCTGATCTCTTGCATCTGCAGTCCTCACTTTCTCTTAGTTGAGACTCTTTTCACTCGAGGATAGGGAGTTGAGCGGTGACCTGATTGAAGTTTATAAATTATTGAGAATTTAGATAGAGTTAATGATAGCTGCCTTTTCCCAGGAGGGAGATTTCAAGCCGAGATGTTTAAGATAAAAACAGATTTTAAAAAAGAGAGCGAGGCATTTTTTTGCGTTGAGAGAGGGTGCTTTATGTGTGCCAGTAACTTGCTGAGGAAGTGATAGATGAGGATACATTTGGGACATTTAATGGACAATTGGATCGGTACAAGAATGGGCAAGGTTAAGTGGGATTTTTAATATAAAATGTATTCATTCATGCCTAGTCCTTCAGCTATTTCACAGATAAGAGTTAAGAGTCCAACCATGATATTATGCATCTGAAGTCTCATGTGGGATAGAGCAGATGACTATGGCAGTTCGCTCTCCCTATCAGTTATGAGTGGACCAGATAGGGATTTCCACAACAACTGATTCAGATCATCATGGGACTCTTCAATTCCAGGTATTTAATGAATTCAAACTCCACCATCTGTGATGCCAGGATCTGAATCCTTTGTACACAAAATATTACCTGGCATCTTGGATTAACAATATAGTAATAGAACTACAAGGGCATTATCGCCCCTCCACTGGTACAGGAGCTGGCAGATGCGACTAGATTAGTTTGGCAGTATGTTCAGCGGGGACTAGTTGGACTGACGGGCCTTTTTTCATGCTGTATGACTCTATGATTGATGCTATGAAACAGGCAGCTGGTTGGGAGTAACAGCAACATTGACAGCATAATCGAAAATCTGATGGGTTACGTAATCTTGTTGGTGATTCCGGAGATAGTTTTGCCCAGTGATCCCTTCGCTCACATGGGACTGGTGAATGGCCACTCTCCCCAGTGTTACTAATTAAATGAGTTTCCACTTCAGTGGTTAATTAAATCCCTTCCGCAGTTTCCACATTGCCCTGCTCTCTCTGTGGTATCACTGTCCCTTTTTCTATCCATGGTAAACGATTGCTTCAAATCGTGCCCACACAAATACCAATAGTTTTCCATGTTGTGAATGGGCTTTCTTTTTCCTTATTCCGCCACAGGGTGTGGCGATCGCTGGTTAAGGCAACGTTTATTTTCTGTCCTTAGTTCACTGCTTTCTGGCTGCACCCAGTTTCGATCTTGTCCTCGGGTGTCTGTCTGTGTGCAGTCTGCACATTATCTGTGTGTTTGTGTTATTTTCTACCCTCTGAACAAAGATGTGCCTGTTACAGGGATCGGCAATAGGAAATGCAGGATTATGGGATAGAAGTTGGTGGGATGCTCTTCGGAGAGGTGGTGTGATCTGGAAGGGCCGAATAGCCTGATTCCCCACACGGTGGGGATTCTCGAATTAAGGGGTAGCTAATGTTTTTCTGGTCCTGGAGTCACACGTAGGCAGGACTGTGTAAAGATGGTAGAATCCCCTGCATAAGGGACATGAATGAATAGGACTTCAGGAAATTAAAGTCATGATCTCTGTTCCTGAATTCAGGCTTGCATTCCAAGTTTAATACATCGAACTTAAACATCACCATGTCACAGTCGCCAAGGATGACTAGTTTAAAATATTGCTGCCTCGCAGAGCGCTTCAGAGAACATCTCTGGGACACCCGCACCAATTAACTCCACCACCCCGTGGCCCAACATTTCAACTTCCCCTCCCACACTGTTGAGGACATGCAGGTCCCGGGCCTCCTCCACCGCCGCTCCTTCACCATGCGACGCCTGGATGAAAAAGACCTCATCTTCCATTTCGGAACTTTCAACCCGAGGGCATCAATGTGTACTTCAACAGTTTCCTCATTTCACCTCTTCCCACTGTACCTCCTTTCCAAATGTGGAGCTCAGCACTGTCCTCATGACCTGTCTAAACTGCTAATCTCCCTTCCTAACTATCCGCTCCACCATGCCCTCTGACCTATCACCTCTACCCACACCCCATTCAACTTTTGTACCTTTGCTACCTCAGCCCACCCTCCTCTCTGAAGTATCACCGCCAACCCCCACACCCATTCATCTATTGTACTCTTTGCTACATTCTCCCTAGCTCCACCCACACCCCATTTATCTCGCCACCATGGAGGTTTCCTGCCTCTATTCCTGATGAAGAGCTTTTGCCCTAAACGTCGATTTTCCTGCTCCTCGGATGCGGCCTGACCTGCTGTGCTTTTCCAGCACCACTCTGATCTGTACTCTGGTTTCCAGCATCTGCAGTTCTCACTTTTGCCTAGTTCAAAAGATCACCCCAATACCATCTTCTCGAGGGTGAAGTCTTTACTGTGAGGAAGAAACTGATTCTGAGCTGATGCGAGCAAAAGCAGCTGCCAGAGCCATTGTCAGAAACATAGATCTAAATTGCAAAATCAGCTTTTAAACCCCCATTGCACCGTTAAGAGCTCAACACGTTCCAGTTGTGCCACTCAGCTCTCTCGGCAAGATGCACGAAAGATCGCTATGATAGTATAATCGGGGACAAAACTTCTGTTGATCAGGAGCACCCACAACCTCGGAATTTCTTGCGTCTCTATTCCAACATAGAAGGAGCGCACGCTCACCTATTGCATGACTGGAGCCAGAGAGTAACTCCACGCACTCATTCCCATTCCCATTTCCGATTGGACCTCGGCGGCTGTGTCATTGTTTCTCGGATTCCGGGTCTGGGAACTGGGATTATGTGCGATTATCTACAGTACTGATTACTGCCTTGAGTGCGGTAACTGGTGAAGTCACCGATGTTAAACTACAATGCTATTGAAGCGTACATTTCAACAATATCCTGCACTGTGCCCAGAGGCTTTGATGTTTTGTGGAAATCCACCAATGTCAGTTTTCAACATTCTCATTCAAAGGATCTCCACATCCCCTGAGGACATCGAAGTTAAACATTCAGCTCATTCTCAGTTCCCTCATGTCTGTCAATGTCCGCTGAGTAACGATATTGCGCATTTTTTGTTCTTTATAATATTTCCTCTGCTAGTATACGTATTGCTGCTTGCCAGCATGCTGTTGTGTGGTTGCTGTGATTGTAGTTGTCTGTACTTTGCAATGTGACCACAGCAACCACGGTACGAAACCAAATCATAACACTAAGTATTCTCTCCGTTGTCCTTTTTGTGGCACATGGTAAGAAATTAATTGTTTTATCTTCATATATCAGAATTCAAACATACCCAAAGTCGGAGAGGAATTCCCACGATCATTAAACCTCCTTTCCGTCCCTCCTTCCATTTCTCTGAGGCAATGTACAATCTATCACACTTCTTCACATTGATACTGTTCTGTCTGTGCTGTTGTCACTGGTTTTGGGTGAACGTGCCCCCATCCCACCATCAGGGCCTTCAACCAAGTCAGTCTACTTGGATACCGCGGTTGTGAAATCAATCCCCATGTAGCAGCTTTTACTGACATCGACCAGAGACAATTGAAGCAACAAGGTCTTGAAAAGGACGTTGGCCCGTTTTGGGGAAAATAGATGTTATTGGAAAAGATCAGTTTTTGTGGCTTTCTGCGAGGATGCCGTGGTAATTTCATAGAACTAATAATCCAGAGACCCAGGTAATAGTCTAGGTATACTGACTTGAATCCCACCATGCCAAGATTGTAAAATTTGGATTCAATAAATATCTGCAATGAAGAATCTAATGACTACTATAGATCCATTGCTAATTGTTGTGGGTAAAAAAATCCATCTGGTTCACTGATGTCATTTCGGTATAACATCTGCTATCCTTACTTTGTCTGACCTGCATGTGACTTCATACTCATAACAATATCGTTGAGTCTCAACATCCCTCTGGGCAATTAGGAACGTGTAGTAAATGCTGCCTAGCCAAAATCGCCAACATACTAATACAGAATTTTAAAAAAACCAAATGTTCATTAGGCTCTAGCTAGAGCAGGGTGTGCAGTTTTGCAATTCACATTAGAGCAGGGATGTGATCACACAGAGCAACTTGCAGGAGATATTTACCGGGATATTGTTTGGTGTGAAGAAGTTCAGTTAGGATGAAAGACAGGACAGAGTGAAGTGTTTGTCGCAGTGCAAAGGAGATGTAGAGAAGACATTAGCTAGGCAGCATTTACCCTTTAACCTAAAGAAATATTCAGATGAGAATTTGTGATGCCAAGACAAATAAGGCTGTGGGATAAACTTTGTGAAATGGAATTCAGTTCATTAAATAGTTGTTTTTGACAAATATGGCCACAATTGGCTGAAGGGCCTCTATTGACACTCTTGTTTTGGGTAATGTAATGGTTTGTGTGCCCGCCTGTCACAAGGCTCAATTCTCTGCTGGGGACAAGGTAAACGTTTTAAAACTGTCACTCCATTCCCAAGTGCGGGTATTGATCCCTGTCCTTCCATTCTCGATGGGGCATGTCACAGGAAGGACAGTGCTGCCTGAATCAGTGTGGGAAAGGGCTACAGCTCTCAGGGAGGCAGAGTGTCAGTGAAAGTGCAAACACGTGAGTTCTGTAAGCTGCACACTTTGTCTGTGTTGGAATGAAAGCCATTTGACAGAATTGTTCCGGATTGAGGTGTTTAGTGGAAGCAGGAAGCTGAGAAAGAATCAGGGTAAAAGCATTCTAATGTGAGTGCAGAATCATTTACTGCAGCATTAATGAGACTGTAAAGCAGAGAGTAGTGTTTAGATACATTGAGTTTGGGTTGATGGGCGCAGCTTGATTTGATGATTCTGAGTCACCATTAAAAACGGTAGAGATTTTGCTCACTGTGATAGAACATTGGCTCAGTAGTTAGCACCGCCGTCAGGGCTGAGGGTTAGGTAGATTGGCCAAGTTAAATTGCCCTCTCGTATCCAGGGAGTGATTTAAGTAAGTTAAGTGAATTAGCCACGAGTAGCGTGGAATAAGGTCAGAGGTCACAGGACGCCAGGTTATAGTCCAGCAGGTTTATTTAAAATCATAAGAGGGAGTGCTGCCCCTTCTTCAGGTGAAATATACAGGAAGATGGAAGGGAGCTAGATCTGGGTGAGATGCTCTTCCGATAGTCGATACACACTGGATTGACTGAAATGCGCTTTATGCACTGTATCATTCTATGAATCTATCGGAGAGGATAATAACGGCATTTACGGGGGTGTAAAGTCATTAGAGACGATTCTGACGGAGTTTACTGAAGACGAGACTTTATTCACCTGTTTTCTTGTAAACTTTAGAACACTTATCCCTGAACCAAGGAAGACTTAATGGAAGTTTTCCAGGTTATGAAATGTTTGGACAGTGTAAATATGTGGAAAATTCCATGCTTCAAGTTAGCGAATGTCTAAACGTCAAACGTTCAAAACCTTGATGAAACCTTTGAGGGACAAAGAAATGATGAGAGCAGAATCGCTGACACTCCGAGAAAATGTTTTTTCAAAATATTTGGCAAGGCACATTTGGTGACATACAAGGAATAAATTTCACAAGTAGAGAAATAGTCCGTGGCTAAATAAAGTTGTAGGGAAGAGGTGTAGTCAGTTGGTAGCCGCGGGGAAACAATGTCTCAGTTGGTTGAGTTTAAAGGAATAGAAATTTCGTGAAAGTGCACAGCTGAATAAAATTTAGTTTCAAAAACCCTAGATTTGGAAAGATTTGGCATACTATGCCTCCAGAAGCATTGCAAATGGAACTCAGTGGATTTTATTTTATTGTAAAGGAAAGTTATTATATAATGAACAGTAAGTGACCCGTTACTTGGAGATCGACTTCCTGTTTTAATCACGAAGCTAAAAGATGTGATCACTATGATGTTTGGTCCATTTAATGATCAGTGAAATCTGCCAAAACACGAGCAACAAAACTGTTGGTTTTTCGTTTGGACTTTAATCGTCTCTTTTTCTTAGCAGTATTTTCTTGCAGCTGAAATAAATTCGGAATAAATTTGCATATAACATTAATCGTTCCAATGTGATAAATCTAATTCACTTCCGATTATTACAGTGAACAGTATGACTTTCAGTTTAATTAATAAAATGAAATGAACAAAACAGCATTTTTTGCAATTTAACACAATTCAGGTTAAGCCATATGAGAGCGGCTATTGAACCACAACATCGCATTTATAACCCTCTCTATGGCTACTTCTTCACGTGAGAGAGAAAGTGACTGAAGAAATTATGAGTCAAGACAAAATGTGGGTGTGAATATGAAGATAAGTGAGCATAATGGAATTGAAGATTATCAGATCAACCACGAGTTCGTTGTATGGTGGAGCAGACTCGATGGGCTGAATGGCATACGTCCATTTTGTTTAACATTTGGTCTAACACCAAATTTTATTCGTACACTTCAGCGGGTAATTGAATCCTTTCGTGAAGTCCCCCTATGGACTTGACTTCTTGGCGGTGTGTGCATCCATGTGTCTATTTAGTTTGGATAATCAGTTGAATTTGAGCTCATGCTCCCAATTTTCCCCGTCATCCATTTTTAAAAAAAATTCTTCTTTATTCTGCCTCGGAGTGTGGGCATCATGGTCTGAACATTATTTGTTGTTTATTCTTAATTCACCTTGAACCGAGTCAGAGGGAATTTATGGGTGAACCACACTGTTGTGAGTCTGGAGTCATATGTTGGCAAGTCTCGTTAAGGACGGCAAATTCCCCTTTCAAAGGGAATAGAATGAATGGGTTTTCAGCAAATTAAAACTTTTTGCCTCTGTTCCTCTGATCGGTATTAATATTCCAGATTTTATTCATCGATTTAAATACCAGCAGCTGCCATGTTCCAGTCTCCAATGCTTGCTAGCCCAGTATATCACCACTACATTTGCATTTGAAACGAAGATTGGTGAGTAGCAGAAAGCATAGGGATCAGTCAAAGAACGAAGAAGAATATAGATAGACAGGAGATTTGTGCGGAGAATTGGCAGATGGAGTTCGATCGAGGCAAATGTGAAGTGATGAATTTTAGGAAGCCTAATTCTAGAACCAAATACAGTTTAAACGGAGCAGCCTTGGAGAAATTCGATGAGCAGAGAGATTTGGGAGTTCAGGTCCTTTGTACCATGATGCTGGCGGCACAGGTGGATAGAGCCGTCAAGAAAGCATATGGCATGCTTGTCGTCATAGGACCGGGTTTTGAGTGTAAGAGCTGGCATGTCATGCTAAAATTGTACAAGATTTTGTTTCGGCCGCGTTTGGAATACTGTTTACAGTTCTGGTCGTCAAGTTACCAAAAGGAAGTGGACGTTTAGGACACGGTGCAGAGAAGGTTTACGAGGATGTTGCTGGTATGGAAGATGTTTGCTCTGAAGAGAGGTTAAGAAGTTTATGATTGTTTTCAGTAGAAAAAACGAAATTGAGGGGTCCTGATTGAGGTCTACAAAATCTTGAAGGGTACAGACCAGGTGTATAGAGATATGCTTTTTCCCCAGGTGAGAGATTCATTAATGAATGGTTACGTATTCAAGTTGAGAGGTGAAACGTTCAAAGAAGAATAAATGTAGAAAGTATTTTGCACAGAGGGTGGTAGGTGCCTGGAACGCGTTGCTAGCAGAGGTAGTAGAGGCAGGCATGGTCGTTTCATTCAAGGTGCGCCTTAACAGATGTTTGATTAAGTGGGGAGCAGATGGACACAGGCGCTTAGGAATTGTGGGATAGGTTTAGACAGTTGATTTGGTTCATCCCAGGCTTAAAGGTCCAAAGGGCCTGTTTCTGTGCGAAAAATATTCTGTGTTATTTGTTCTTCTTTGTTCACTACACTACCACCTCAATGCTACATTGCTCCAACTCAGAGAATGACATTGGCAATTCCAATCATCTCAGAGGGAGTGACAATATGACATGTAGCTGTGTCAGAATGAAACTGATGTACGCTGTACGGGAGTGTTTGCTGGGAGCAAGAGGATGATGTGATCAAAAAACAGTTCTGACTGTCAAAAGAACAAAACAGTGTATTGTTAAGGAATTTTTTTCTGAATGCTTGCAATACATCCACCTCTCGCTTAAGGCTGCAGCACGCTTCCACTGAGCCAATCTGCAGTGCGGGTTAATGCTGCTGTTGTATTTTTGTAATCGAATAACTGGTGACAAATATGCCCTTCCACCCGGCCCTTGACCAGGAGAACTCCCAGCCACGGAATTTCATTCGTCTATTTACCATCATAGAAGGTCCACGTGCTCACTGATTTCACCACTGGTGCCACAGAGGAGCTTCACGTGCTCACTTCCATCCCAATTTCCAGTTTGATCTTCTACTGATTCTGGGTGGAGGTACTGAGATTATGTGATCCACTGCAGAAATGGGTACTTCCCTTTGTGGGGAAGCTCGTGAGGCAACAAATGTGAAACCTCATTGCTGATAAAACATACATTTCAACAATATCCTGCAGTTTCCCTTGAGAATTTGATGTTTTGTAAAAATCTATCACCCTCAGTCTTCAACATGCAGAACTCGATGGAACTTCCTCAGCCTCATGAAACATCCAATTTGAATATACAGCCAATTCTGAGTTCCCACATGTCTATTATTGCCCGCCAAATAGTCCTGTTGTGTCTCTGCATTCTTCCTAACATGTTCTACGTTACTGTAGTTACTGCTCTTTTCAAACATGCATCTCTGCATGGCCCAGGGATCATATAATGTTCAGTGTTGTGCGTTGTGGCCGCAGTAACCTCGTTTGAATCCGAGTTATGGCATGTAACGTCCTCCCCTTTTTATTTCCTTGTGGTACATGCCAACGATACACAGAAATGAATTAATTGATTTTACATGAAAACTTTCTCTGATATTTTTTTTCATCAAACCCCTCTCACACACATCTCTGTGAGATAAATATCAGAATTCAGACTCACACATTCTTGAAGACTTCTTTCACTCCCACAATCACTGACCTCTTTTAAGTTCCCCCTCCCATTTCCTTTACAATCATTTTCACATTGAACACTGTTCAGTCTGGGCTGCTGCTCTCACTGTTGCTGGGAGAACGTGCCACAATCATAACATTGCGACCTTCAGACCAGTCAATCCATTTCGATACAGTGGTTTTGAGATCAATGGCCAAGTTCAAGCTTTTAATGACATGGATCAGATATTATTGGAACTTCAGGCTCAGGAAACGAACACAGGGCAGCACTGAGGAAAGGAAACTTGTTTTTTTTCAAAAAGACCTCTTTCTGCGGACTTCCACATCATTTATTTCACTTGCTCATTTGGCTCTATCTAGACTATTGTGTGCAGTTCTGCAATCACATTAGTAGAATCTGAGGACTGCAGATGCTGGAGATCAGAGCTGAAAAATGTGTTGTTGGAAAAGCGCAGCACGTCAGGCAGCATCAAAGGAGCAGGAGAATCGACGTTTCGGGCATCTGCCTGAAGAAGGGCTTATGCCCGAAACATCGATTCTCCTGCTCCTTTGATGCTGCCTGACCTTCTGCGTTTTTCGAGCAACACATTTTTCAGCTGCAATCACATTAGCACTGGAAATGATGCAGGGGTGATTTACCAGGGCATTGTCTGGGTAGAAGAGTTTCGATTATGAAGAGAAATTGGATAGACTGGATAGATTTAGAGCAGAAGAGATCGAGAGGAGACATGATTGAGATATACAAAATAATCAGGGATACGGATGGCGGAGACTGAAATAAACGTTTCCTTATAATAGAGAGATCACTCACGGCGTAATAGATTTAAGAACAGAGGAGGAAAGATTTCAGTGAATGCGCAGACAAACGTTTTTGAAACGGCGAGTGGTTGAAATCTGGAACTCAGTGCATGCAAAGGTTGGAGAGGCAGAAATCCTCATAACTCTCAGAAGTATTCAGATGTGAATTTTTGATGACAAGACCTGCAAGGCTGTCGGTCAAGTGATTTAAAAAAAGAGTTCGGATAGTTAATCGATTTTTGATTTCCAGTGTGATACATAGGCTTCTTTTTTGCATTGAACTCCAGGGTAATACCACTGCCTGTCACCGCGTGAGATTGGGTTTAATTCCCATCCGGGACGGGCGCTGGCAGCTTGGGATTGCTCAGAGGCCAGAAACCCGCATTCGATTCCAGACTGATGTGACTGACTGTGTGGATTTTGCACGCTCCTTTTCTCATTCTTCCGTGTGGGTTTCCTCTGGCTGCTCCGATTCCTTCTCACTGTCCAAAGGTGTGCACTTTAGGTAGATGGCAAACAAAACAAAAGAGATAGGAGAGGTCTTGAACAAGTACTTCTCTTCAGTATTTACGAACGAGAGGGACTGTATTGTTGAAGAGGAGAGTGTGAAACGGACTGATAAGCTAGAAGAGATATCTGTTAGGAAGGAAGATGTGTTGGACATTTTGAACAACTTGAGGATAGACAAGTCCCCCGGGCCTGACGGGATATATCCTAGGATTATGTGGGAAGCAAGAGAGGAAATTGCAGTACCGTTGGCAATGATCTTCTCGTCTTCACTGGTAACGGGGGTGGTACCAGGGGACTGGAGAATAGCGAATGTTGTGCCCCTGTTCAAAAAAGGGAATAGGGATAACCCCGGGAATTACAGGCCAGTTAGTCTTACTTCTGTGGTAGGCAAAGTAATGGAAAGGGTACTGAGGGATAGGATTTACGAGTATCTGGAACGGCACTGCTTGATTAGGGACAGCCAGCACGGATTTGTGAAGGGTAGGTCTTGCCTTACAAGTCTTATTGAATTCTTCGAGGAGGTGACCAAGCATGTGGATGAGGGTAGAGCAGTGGATGTAGTGTACATGGATTTTAGTAAGGCATTTGATAAGGTTCCCCATGGTAGGCTTATGCGGAAAGTCAGGAGGCATGGGATAGAGGGAAATTTGGCCAATTGGATAGAAAACTGGCTAACCGGTCGAAGTCAGAGAGTGGTAGTAGATGGTAAATATTCAGCATGGAGTCCAGTTACAAGTGGAGTTCCGCAGGGATCAGTTCTGGGTCCTCTGCTGTTTGTAATTTTTATTAATGACTTAGATGAGGGAGTCGAAGGGTGGGTCTGTAAATTTGCAGATGATACAAAGATAGGTGGAGTTGTGGACAGTGAGGAGGGCTGTTGTCGGCTGCAGAGGGACTTAGATATGATGCAGAGCTGGGCTGAGGAGTGGCAGATGGAGTTCAACCCTGCCAAGTGTGAAGTTGTCCATTTTGGAAGAACAAATAAGAATGCGGAATACAGGGTTAATGGTAGGGTTCTTGGTCAGGTGGAGGAACAGAGAGATCTTGGGGTCTATGTACATAGATCTTTGAAGGTTGCCACTCAGGTGGATAGAGTTTGTAAGAAGGCCTATGGAGTATTATCGTTCATTAGCAGAGGGATTGAATTCAAGAGTCGTGAGGTGATGTTGCAGCTGTACAGGACTTTGGTTAGGCCACATTTGGAGTACTGTGTGCAGTTCTGGTCGCCTCACTTTAGGAAAGATGTGGAAGCTTTGGAGAGGGTGCAGAGAAGATTTACCAGGATGTTGCCTGGAATGGAGAGTAGGTCGTACGAGGATAGGTTGAGAGTTCTCGGCCTTTTCTCGTTGGAACGGCGAAGGATGAGGGGTGACTTGATAGAGGTTTATAAGATGATCAGAGGAATAGATAGAGTAGACAGTCAGAAACTTTTTCCCCGGGTACAACAGAGTGTTACAAGGGGACATAAATTTAAGGTGAAGGGTGGAAGGTATAGGGGAGATGTCAGGGGTGGGTTCTTCACCCAGAGAGTGGTGGGGGCATGGAATGCGCTGCCCGAGGGAGTGGTAGAGTCAGATTCATTGGCGACCTTTAAGCGGCATTTGGATAGGTACATGGATGGGTGCTTAATCTAGGATAGAAGTTCGGCACAACATCGTGGGCCGAAGGGCCTGTTCTGTGCTGTATTGTTCTATGTTCTATGTTCTATGTTCTAAACCTGAATGGACTGTATAATCAAAGACAAAAGTAGGAATTGCAGCTCAGGGAAAACAGAATGACCATTTGGGGTCAACAGATCATTCCTTGGAACAGTTTTTGATTCGCAATGTTAACTCTGATTTTTCTCCACCGATGTTGCCTGACCCGCTGAGCTTTTGAACTCATTTCTATTTTTATCAGTTGATCAATAATGCGGGTTTAGAAAGATCGGGTGGGGGAGTCTGAATCTCTTCGCGGCACAGAGCAGACTCAATTGGCCAAATAGTTTCTATCTGCGTTGTGTCTAATTCCATTAACTTTGATTCTATAAGTTTTGTCCTTTTTTTAGTCTTTGGTATTTCACATCTCCTCTGAAATGTGGGTTGCAGAACAGGACAATCGACGTTTCGGGCATAAGCCACCGCCAAACCGTTACCACCCGCTGCCTGGAAGAGGAACGCCTCATATTCTGCCTTGGGACCCTGTAACCATACGGGATAATTGTGGATTTCAACATCGTCTTCAATTCCCCTTCCCCCACATTATCACAGTCCGAAACATCCAACTCAGCACCACCCTCCGGACCTATTAATCTTTTCCCCCTCTGACGTATCACTTTCTCCCCCACCTCCATCCAATTATCGCTTTCCCAGCTACCTTCCACCCAACCACAACTGCTGCACATTTATCTCTCCGCCCCCACCTACACGTCTCATTCCTGATGAAAGGCTTATGCCAGAAGCGTCGGTTCTCCTGCTCCTCGGATGCTGCCTGACCTGCTGTACTTTTCTAGCACGACAATCTCGTCATGGTGAAGATAAATTAGCTTAGCTCAGGCTCTTTATCTGAGAGCGGAGAAGAGTGAGTGAGGAAGAGATGAAGGAGTACAGTAAGGGGATAGATACGTGTTATAGGAATAAATTTATTATGGGAAGTGTTTACAACCATAGATGTACGTTAAACGCAAGGGGGAGGATAATAAGAGGAGATTATAGAAAGAACATTTTGATTCTGAGAGTGTTGTATAATTGGAACTCACTATTTGAACGTGTCGTAATGCTATTAGTCATCAAAACACTTCAGGAATATTTATCCGAATAATTTAGAAGCTAGAGCACACATGGATAAGGACCAGATACTGGAAAGTGGGACGAAGACGAACAGCTATCTGATCAAATGTCCGAACACCGTATGGAAAGTACGGAGCATGAAAGCATGGGAAGGGTAAAAGCATGGATATTACTGTCGATCTGTTACAAGGGGTCTGTGGAATGCTTCACGAGTAAAAAGGTCACTGTGGTAGGATGGGGCCACTGTGGCTTGATGGGATAAGCGAGTGGAATGCTCCTCCACCAATTAGCAGAGTCAGACTGGGGCTGAACGGTTACTGTGACAGGCTGAGTTATTAGCAATTAGTAACGTCAGCCTTGCCAGCTAAATATCATCATTGCAGGTTCGGACAAGTCGTGATAATAAATATTTAGGACTTGACTTTAAATATTTAATTGATAGTTGCGTCAGCCTGCTTGAAAACCTTGTAGCAGAAAAAAAGACATTAAATATCTAATCAGCTTGGGACAGGAAAACATTGTGGCAGATGTGGTGGCTAAAAATCTAATCATGACAGGTTAGTCTGGGCTGGAAGATCATTGCAGCAGAGGTGGCAGTAAAATACATAATCGTGACAATAGAAAACCCCTATTGGCAGAAGTAGAGCGATAATGGTTTATTGTATACCTGGAGTGAGATAATTCTGACTAACACAGTTGGGCATCCTGGTAAGCTAACAAAAATATAATTGAAGAAAGGGTATAAAGAGCCAGGGTTCCTGAGTTTCGGGGTCGTTCAAGAATTTGCTTTGAGTATCACGGTTTTTTGTCTGCAACAAAAAGATCTACTCCTTGAAGAACTCCCCGCATCTCCTGGAGATTTATTACATTTTCTCCACGACAACCACAACTTTGGGTACAGTAAAATTATGGCTAGCGCGGCTCGGTGGTGCAATGAAAAACGCGTGAGATTTCTACAGCATTGTTAACATTGCGATACAAAATTTGTTGTTTTGAGTTCCACCAGAATCGGAGTTCAGATTTCAGCTGAATCAATTATTATTCTGCTGATTCATCGATAATTCCCGTCGTCTGCGGTTCTTGAAATTGCTGTTTACCACAGAAAATTCCTGACCTCCTTGTTGGTGAGTCTTGACGGAATCATATCAATTGAAACATGATCAGACTAGAATCAACTGCTAATCCACGAAACTTACAAACTTCGTGCAGAAACCCATTGCCTCGAAACGCATTCCCCTCCAATAGTTACACAGGCATTATCAATTGCTTAAATGTCTTTTTCCCTTTGGGTGACAGGCTGTTGTGGATGGACCGGGGAAAGATATTGATGTATTTGGTCAGTCATGACAATGTCAAATGGCGGGGTAGGACCTGTGTTTGGAATAGCGTCCTCCTGTTCCTCTCTTTCAGTGCTGTTTCTGACAGAGGGTTTTCAACAATAACATGTAGAAATGTGAATCTACACCACGGAGCATCAAGGTTCTCCCATTTACCCCACCGGTCTCACAACCAGAATGGAGAGCTCCTATTGCAGCTTTAGATCAGACAATCGAGGATTCGCCCAGGCGGTCTGTCAGACTGCATGCTCCTTCACACAGGTTTCTAACTGAACACATAGAGCAAGCAAACGTGGGGTTTCAGGGACAGATTACCCCTCTGTTTCGCTGCAGTTCTGGACACGGAGACGTACATGAATTTCTGACATTCTGAGTTTTACTGTGAATTCTTCCTACTTTACAATTTAAACTGGAATTGAATTTGCGTCACACTCTTACATCCTCAGTATTCATGGAAACCGTGTAACGTGTTCATGGATGTAGGAATGGTGAAGATTATTGCTCAATGCAGTATGTTTCATGTTACCAGCATGAACTTTCAGAAGGAAGTTGCGAAATTTTATCGACTCGAATTGCAACCGATCGAAGGAAAGGTCTGGCGTCAGCGGCAATGTAACATTGTCTGTTAAAAACGCAGGAACCAACGGAACCCCATTTTTCAAAGAAGTCTATTTTGCATATTTTATGTGTCCCTTTCCTGAGCCCGATGCTTCAATAATCGCAGGTCCATGTCAGTTTCACCTCGTCTGCGTTAGCTTTAATTTCATAACCACAGCAAAAGTAGAGCAGTTGAGTTAAAGTTCCTAAGGTATGAGTAGGGCATGTGACCAGCTTACTGTCTGTGGCTTCAGTCACGCAATTGTTTAGCGCCTGCTACTTAAAGGTGCGTAAAATGCCACGGTTGTGAGTTCAATACTTATCTAAAGATGCTGTTACTGACATTGACATGGGGTTATTAGCGCATCAAACTAAAACGAAATTGAAATCAATATTGAGTAAAGTCGCATTTATTTGAAAACTCCAGTTTCACATTTCTGTCAATTATTATCTGCAAAGCTATAAATATTCCCCAGTTGAATATCCATCTGTGGATAGGGAAACAGAGGTGAAATCTTAGCTTAATTACTTTTCTCAAATCGCTCAGCCTTCACTTGATTACATTCTGGGAAAGTCTGTTTAACTCATTTCAAATCATTCCATTTCCTGCAAACACGCACAGCTCGTTATCCAATCGAAAGTATTAGATTTATCTCTTTGGGGAGTTTGAATATTGTCAGTAAATCTGGCAAAAGCATAACAAGTAGTTTTGCTGTTGGGAGGAGCAGAGGGTGCAAACTTGAATAAGGTCGAGTCTTGTCACAGGATTTTTCAAGCGGAGATCAGTGAGTATTAAATGGACTCACTCTCCTTTCGAGTGATTGTGACCAAATGTTCAAGGCAACAGGTGGCAATGATAATGATGTTTTACATCGACAGTCCAAATCTTACTCACTAGAGACACCATAGTATTACAGATCAGGACAGCAGAGTAGATGATGATCCTTATGCAAACCTGAGACAGTGAGAGAATTAATCCCATGCTGTTGGTCTCACTTTTCTCAAAACTAGTTAGTCAACGGACTGAGCTAACCGACTGCCATTCAATACGGAGTGAAACCAAACAGCTCAGTGCATTTAAAATATATATAATATTTCATGTAGAATGAGCTTCAACACCTATCAATGCCAGCAGCTCTTCTTATACTTAACATTTTCAAATGAAGGTATTATGCAATTTCTTTCCGATGAATGTAATCCACTTCGAGAGTATGTCCCTTTTGCCTCGCCACCCAGGTAGCCCAGAATCTCTGTCGCTGTTAAATTCACTCCTTGTGTGTCTGCACACGATTTTTGAAATATAATGGAATCAGCTCTTAAAATGTTTTTATTCCTGAAAATTCATCTCCGATTTCAATAATTCTCAGAATAAAAAAAAATCTGCTCCAACCATCTTCATCATTCCCCGTTGCTTTTGAAGCTCCAACCTTTAGTTTCCACTCACCTAAACGAAGGAATTTCCCTCAGATTTACTCTTACCAATGTCACATCAGCTGGATAACCTCCCTTCAGACACAACCAAGTCTTTCCTGATTTCTCCCGCATGGTTATTTATCTGTCTCACCTTCCCATTAAATCTGCTCTTTCCTTTTCTAGTGGTGTTATCTCAAAGAAAGCGTCGTGTCTGTTCTTTCTATCGACTTTTTATCAAGTGAACTCTGACCGTGTCCTTCCTAACGTTTTTATATTCCAATAAACTCTACCGTGTCTTTCACCATGTCTTTATATCTCATTAAATTTCAACCTGAGAAAGAATGCTGGGTCCATTTCAACGCATGAAAACTCACCATGAAGCTGTCCAATCTTATTACCGACTCAGGAAAGGTGGAAGCAATTTCAATTACAGCTGAATGGTTTGGCTGCAGCAGCATCGTGTCAAATCCCCGTCACATACGTGACTGTTGTTCTTATATTTATTTCTTCTCTACGTATGCTGAAGTAACACAGTGAGGGATCAATGACTGTTGTCAGACATACATATAGGGGCGTATTAAATATTGAAGTTGTGAGATCCGAGCAGTTTTTATGAACATGGCCTATTCACTGTTCGAATCTCAGGCTCAGGAACTTGACAGAGAGCGAATTTGAGCGAAACTTGAGCGGGGCGTTTACCCCATGGCATAGCACGAGTTTCTGAGGTTGCTTTGTTGTTCACCTCATTTGTGTGTCTTGCATCACTGAGGATTTTGAAGTTGTCCCCTCTAAACAAAAGGCCCGTGCTTTTGCACCATTGTACAAAAGATGCAGTCCAATAACAGTCGATGCTAATTCTGTCTACTTATCCAGATATTGACCCCTGGAAACAGCACTGTGCACTCTCCTCGAGTCTGGAAAACAACTTCCTCACAGATGATCTTATATTCTCGCTCTCATGGCGTTTTTCATTCCATCGGCTTCTGTTTTTCATGGAATCCGATTCAATCGATCTTGTCACTGTGTCATTTCTTTCCATATGGTCAGATCTTGTGAACAGAATATCACAGTGGGAGTGCCCTGGGCCCATAACCCAGAAGTCAGACCATACTCAGTGAACCGTATTCTGCTCTTGATCATTTCATGAACACCAGGAAGAGATATCTACGCTCTTCAAAATTTAATTACTTGTTTTAAGAAGAAAGGGAAACAGTTCCTGGTTCCTGCTTCTGTTACCACACGGACCAAGATTGTAAATGCTGGAACCAGTCGAGACTTTCCGCTCTCCCACATCCAATTTATCCCCAGGTTGTGTTAAGATGATGGTCTGACTTGCTTCCCTCTCTTCCCTGTCACTCTAGGATGATGTGAGCTGTGTAATCTTTGATGTGAACTGGAGGCAACGTGGAAAAATGTATACACAGCAGCTGCGTGAGCGACGGGACTCGCTGCAGTAACATCCCATGCTGATTCAGACAGCAGAAGCCTCCCTGTGACTTCAAGAAGCACAGACACTGTTCCCGAATAATGGGGAGACATTCACGCTTTCCTCGCAGTTCTGCATTTTCTATCTGTCTCAGGTGGCATTATTTGGACAATGGTTCCCAAAAATAAGATGATTTCTTGTGCATGCACGATCTCCCTTTTCTACACCTTTCCAGAATTCCCATACTTCCCACTCCCGCCAGACCCCCTACCCCGCTCCACAAACCCGTGTTTGATAGGGAGCTGAAGAACGCGTTCAAGCTGCTCTCCACCAACACTGCGTGACAATGGAAGATGAGTCCGTCCAGTTCTCAATGAAGTCCGCCCTGTTCCGGGAAAGCAGCTAGCACAGCCTCCTGGGAAAAGCAAGTCAGAACGGAAAGGAGCTGTGATGGAAACTCTGTGCTTCTTTCACTCTGAAACAGCAGAAATAGCCTTAGTTAACCAAATAAAGTCATCTGATTTATGGTTACCACGTCTGGCGCCGTTCTGGATCGTTTATTTCGGGTGTGATATTGCCTCAGACAGGTGACATTCGTGCGAGAAGTCTCGGGTTCACATTTCGGATGCGCCTTGGAATTTTGCACACCACTTCATTTTTGACTGAGAAGATATGATTTCGATGAGATCGAGTTCAGATAAAGATTCCAAAGCTTGAAAACATACACAAACAAGTTCAAGAACCGCTTCTACTCGGCCGTTGCTGCTCTGAGAAATGGATTGTCTAACTTGAAATAATGCTGATCTTGCCAATGTGGATTTTGCTGAGCGCACGTCCTATACATAGTAACTTGAATTCCTGAGTCTGGTCAAATTTTGCTTTTCTCACGCTGTGATCTGCATGTGCTTGATTACTATGATCCGCCTTTCCCAATCTCAAACAACGCTTTCCACTGTACTTAGGTCCATGTGACAATCAATCAATCAAAACACAGTCATTTCCTCATTGCGTGGCGCCAGCAGAGCGAAGGTGGGCTGCATGGCCTCAGTCTGCAGTGTGACGTATGTTGTGATTCTGATTGAAATTGCCAATAAAACAGCAGAATTGGGGAGGTTACAGAGTGGTTATAATGACACAGCCGGGACACATCTGTGCCACAGTGTATCACACAATAACAGTGAAGATCTTTTAACGTCATCCTCGAAGGTACATACTGTAAAAACCTGAAGACTACGGGAAACTGCTGTGGTCAGCGATAACAGAGCGGCCCAGAGGGATCGTGGTGGGCGCATAATGCAGAAATTAATAAATGAAAAGCATCCTCTGCTCGATGACAATTCCAGCTTCCAGTGTGTGTACTGCCACTGCCAGTGTTTCGCTATAACAGTGCTCCGTTCTTCACATTACATATTGATGAACCTTCTGCGTCCTTAAACTCAATGGTATCTGAAATAGATACACCCGCCACATTTATACATTTGAGGAAACACACGTTTGAAGTTATGGAATTTTTTTGCTGTTCTCTGTCGGTCTGTTATGACCTGATTCACAAAGTCACTTGACTGAGCTGGGAATACATTGGCGAAGATGAGAGAAATCAGTTGGTGTGTGGACCGTGCCCCTGACGGCTTGCAGTTGCACCTCTTCCCACCCTACCTCTTGCACTGGATAACACCTCTTCCCACCCTACGTCTTGCACTGGATTACACCTCTTCCCACCCTACCTCTTGCACTGGATTACACCTCTTTCCACCGTACCTCTTGCAAAAATGTCATCCCGTATTCCAATTTCTCCGCCTCCGCCGGATCTGCTCCCAGGAGGACCAGTTCCACCACAGAACACACCAGATGGTCTCCTTCTTTAGCGACCGCAATTTCCCTTCCAACGTAGTTAAAGATGCCCTCCAACGCATCTCGTCTACATCCCTCACATCCTCCCTCAGACCCCACCTCTCCAACCATAACAAGGACGGAACGCCCCTGGTGCTCACCTTCCACCCTACCAACCTTCGCATAAACCAAATCATCCGCCGACATTTCCGCCACCTCCAAACAGACCCCACCACCAGGGATATACTTCCCTCCCCACCCCTCTCCGCCTTCCGCAAAGACCGTTCCCTCCGTGACTACCTGGTCAGGTCCATTCTCCCCTACAACCCACCCTCCCATCCTGGCACTTTCCCCTGCCACCACAGGAACTGTAAAACCTGCGCCCACACCTCCTCCATCACCTCTATTCAAGGCCCTAAAGGAGCCTTCCACATCCATCAAAGTTTTACTGGCACATCCATTAATATCATTTAATGTATCCGTTGCTCCCGATGCGGTCTCCTCTACATTGGGGAGACTGGACGCCTCCTAGCAGAGCTTTTTAGGGAACATCTCCGAGACACCGGCAACAATCAACCACACCGCCCCGTGGTCCAACATTTCACCGCTGCTCCCTCACCACCAGACGCCTGGAGGAAGCACGCCTCATCTTCCGCCTCGGAACACTTCAAACCCAGGGCATCGATGTGGACTTCAACAGTTTCCTCATTTCCCCTTCCCCCACCTCACCCTAGTTCTAAACTTCCAGATCAACACTGTCCCCGTGACCTGTCCTACCTGCCTATCTCCTTTTCCACGTATCCACTCCACTCCCTGACCTATCACCTTCATCCCCTCCCCCACTCACACATTGTACTCTATGCTATTCTCTCCCCACCCCCACCCTCCTCTAGCTTATCTCTCCACTCTTCAGTCTCACTGCGTTAATTCCTGATGAAGGGCTTTTGCCCGAAACGTTGATTTCGAAGCTACTCAGATGCTGCCTGAACTGCTGTGCTCTTCCAGCACCACTAATCCAGAATCTGGTTTCCAGCATATGCAGTCATTGTTTTTACCACCTTACAGTTATTCCCCACACTGTGTCACACAGCAGGGTCCTCTGGTGAAATGAACAGCCGTTCTTCATGGGGTGGAGACAGCATTTCGACACAGACACAGTTCCCTATTATGAGAACAAGCAGCACTGATGATGAATAATTTCAGAGAGAAGCAAGCGATAGAGATTTACCGTGGACTCTTGCTACTGTCGACACGTGAATGACGTCACACGTCTCTGCCGTCCCTCTCCCTGTCTCTGTGACAGAGTGGCTGAGGGAGAAATAATGACTCGTTTTTAATCCTCCCTTCCGCTTTGGACTGCCTGCAGCCCCGCAGCTCCTGGCTGTGGGGATGGTTCTCAGTGAGTGAGGGTTTCATTCGGAGTCACTTCATCTGGGACAGTTGGGACTCAGATGTTAACTGATACTCGATTGCAGCAAAGAAACCGAGGCCTCTGAAAGAAAAGCTTTCTGCTGGATTGTTCTGCGAAGATTGATTCTGAACATCAAATGGGCAGCACAAAAATGCACTAATTTGAATTTTACTGAGGGAAGAGAGTTCACAGCCCATTTCTCTCTTTCCCACCAGCTCAGCACCTTTCTCTCTCTCTCAAATAAATGATATTTGGAGGAAGTTCGCAATCAAAGTTGCTAAGTTCCAGCAGCGCTCTTGCACCTGGCTGTGCTCGTGAGAGGAAGCTTCAGAGCATATCCGTTTTACATCCCCTCATAATGCCTGCAAGTGGAGGGGAATGGCTGAATACTCTGCCAATAGAGACAGCTCAGTTCCAGAGGATGGGATAAACAACACCATCCCGCGTGGGGACATTCTGCAGATCAGACACAGTCCACTTTATCATTCAGATCATACCAGAGTGAGAACGCTCGAGAAGGCCAATCGGTCACTCGTACCTGTGCCAACTCGGGAGTTGCAAAAGATTGGTGAAAGTGGAAAGTGGATTTGTTCACGTTTCAAGTGTTTCCGTGAAGCAGGAAGCAGAAGAAGATACACAGTGAAGCGATTGAGATCTGACTACAGGAGCAGCAAATAAGTTGTTCAGCGCAGAGGAGAGCTTTGAAGTATTGAATTCTGGTTGATGGGACGATCATGCTTTTAGTAGGCCACGCTGCTACAGAAGAAACTATGTCAGTGTCTCTCAACATTATGATGTCACAGGCAAATATCGCCGTTATACTGCAGGAAATCCCTTTTTCCAATGTGAGAGCAATCCGTTTGTAAAGGTGCAGCTTATATATCGAATCCTTTCACATAAATAATTCCACTGCCCCTCAGTGTGTTGTATTGTCTCCTTTCCACTTTACCTGTCATTGTGCCTGCACTGAACTTGATTTTCTCTTTCTGTGTGTCTTTTACAGTCTGGGTGATGTGATGCAGTTGTACTGACCCATCTTCTGACAGAACTTTCCACTTCACTTCAGCCCGCCCTCACTTCGCTATCTGAAACCATTCCCGTTGTTAAGATGTTAAGCGCTCGTCTCAGATCAAGCCTGCCCTCACCGAAAATAAATGGAAAATTCAGTCACACTGTGATCACTGCAATCGAGGGATATATTCACTCTAAGGTCATTGATAATTCCAAGGATAAAGTTAGGTCTGCAGATGCTGGAGATCAGAGTTGGTCGTGTGATGCTGGAAAAGCACAGCAGATCAGGTAGCATCCGAGGAGCAGGAGAATTCAGGTTTCAGGCTTAAGCCCTTCATCAGGAATAAGGCTTATGAGTCAGGGCTGAGAGATAAATGGAAGTGGTGTGGGGTTGAGGGGAAATAGCTGGAAAGCAATAGATGGATGAATAGGAGGGAGAAGAAAATAGGTCAGAAATAGCAGTGATGGAAAGGATCGAGAGGATGGTTCCACGGGAAATGAGCTAACTGTTCAAATTCACATTTATCCCCTGTGGTGTAGGGGTCCCAAGCCGGAATGTGTGGCGTCCCTCCTCCAGGCGTTGGATCGTAATGGTTTGGCAGTGAAGGGGGTCCAAGACCTGTTTGTCTTTGATGGGGTAGGAGGGGGAGTTGAAGTGTTCAGACACGGGACGGTGAAGTTGGTGGGTGCGGGTGTCCAAGAGATGCTCTCTGAAATGAACTGCAAGAAGGTTTCCTGTCTCCCTGATGTAGCGAAGACCACACTGGGCGCAACGGATTCAGTAGATGACATTGGTAGCTGTACAGGTAAGTTTCAAATGGATGTGGAATGATCCCTTCGGGCCTTGGCTGAGGTGAGGGGAGTGGTGTGGGTGTTAGTTTCACCCTTCCTTTGGTGGCAGTGAAAGGTGCCAGGAGAGGGTTGTGGGCTGGTGGTGGAATGTGTGGACCTGAAGAGGGGGACATGGAGGGAATGGTCTTTACGGAATGTTGGCAGGCCTGGCTAGTGAAATATATCTCTGGTGATGGTGTCTGTTTGGAGGTGGCATCAGTGGCAGAATATGATGCGTTTATGCGGAGTTTGATGGGGTGTAAGGTGAGCACCAGGTGGTTCTGTCCTTGTTGCGTTGAGAGGCTTCAAGGGTGGTGGGTGTGTGAAATGGAGGTGATGAACTCGAGGGCGCTGTCAACCACGTGGGAAGCCAATTTGTGATCGTGGAAGAAGGAGACCAACTGGCTCTTTCTGAGGTGTAATTGGTCATCCTGGGGACAGATGTGCTGGAGGTGTAGGAATTGGGTCAAGGAATGGCATTCTTACACGAGATAGGGTTGGAGGAGATGTAGTCTAGATATGTGTGGGAGTCCGTGGGCTTGTCGAATATGTCTGTAATTAGTCAGTCGCCAGAGTTGGTGATGGAGAATTCCTGGAATGTGAGGGAAGTTGCAAAGATGATAAATTTGAGGTCGGGGTGGAAGGTGTTGGTAAAGCTGGTGAGCTATTCAACTCCTCGTTGGAGCACCAAGTGAACCCAAACATTCATCAATTTAGTGGAGGAACAGGTGGAGGATGGTGCCTGTGTAACTGCGAAAGATGGACAGTTCCGCGTATCTGACAAACAGGCAGGCATAGCTAGGTCCTATGCGGGTGCCCATGGCTACCAGTTTTGCTGGAGGAAGTGGGAGAATTGGAAAGAGAAGTTGTTGATTGTGAGTACCAGTTCAGTCAGGTGAATGAGGATGTCGGTGGAAAGTGATTGGTTGGGATGGTGTGAGATTAAGAAATGGAAGGCTTGCAGACTTCTGTCATGGCAGATGGATTTGTACAGGGACTGGATGTCCACAGTGAAGATGACGCATTGAGGGCCAGGGAAACGAAATTCTTGGAGGAGGTGAAGTGCTTAGGGGTGTCACGAATATAAGTGGGCATTCCCTGAATTGGGGAGAGAGGATTGTATCGAGAGAGGAAGATATTATTCGGATGGGACAGGCTCAGGATGAGACAATAGGTCGACTGGGGCAGTCAGGTTTGTGAATCTTAGGAAGGAGGTAGAATCGGGGAGTGCGCAGCTCACAGACAATGAGGTTGAAGGTTGTGGCCGGGAGTTTCCCAGAGGTGGTGAGATTGTGGATGGTCTGGGAGATGATGGTTTGGTGAGAAGAGGAGAGTTTGTGATCGTGGTCTGTAGGAGGAGGTGTCTGCGAGTTGGCACCTGGATTCAGCTTTGTTCCTCTGCCCGACTCACAAGCCTAATTCCTGATGAATGGCTTATGCGTAAATTGTCCATTCTCCTGCTCCTCGGATGTTGCCTGACCTGCTGTGCTTTTCCAGTACAACACTCTCCACTCATTCATTATTACTGTCTCATTTCACACTCCCAGGTCCATGCTGTCTGTTTGATTCTAATGAGCACTGTTCTCATGAACTGCGACAAAATCTGCCAATCTGAAACAAAAAGAGAAATTGCTGTAAAATCACAGGTGAGCTGGCAGCATCTGAGCAGATGAATCACAGTTAACGTTTCCCATCCATTGGGTCCATCTCTCCACAGATGCTGCCAGACGTCCTGAAATATTCCAGCAACGTCTGTTTTTGTTTGATTTTCAACATCAGCAATTTTTTCATTTTTGTTTTGTTATTTTCTGCCAATATGATTTGGCTAAAGATTACGTTAAATGTTTTAAATATGACTGTGATGGAACGGCCAGATTCCACCAGCCGACGACTTTTATTTGGTTCACGTGACCAATGCCTTTCCACTTGGTCATCGCGCCCTACAGCTGCACTGCATTTAAATTGCCAAAATTGTGGCATTCTCTCGGATTGGTAATCAGGAGCGAGATTGATTGAAATTATTGAAAACTTAAGATAAACTGATAAAATATGGTATATAAAACGGGAAACTGAATGGGAAAGAGAGAACAGCGAATGATATTTTTTTGACAAAACTGAAATATAATTGCTCAAGATTCAGAAAGTGCTTTCATCCACAAACATACCATAATACGGAATGTAATATTTGGGACAACCAATGCAAGCAGATAGCAAAATCTTAGTTTTAAAGTCTTGCTGCAATTGTTTTGGTTTTAATGAACGCACACATGGGATTCAGTGCTGTAATGATCTCCTAAAAAGGAAAAGGAAATCCTTGCCTTCGAGGATACGTGGGGAATGTTCACTGATTCAACCCAGTAATGGCAGGACTGTCCTCTGGAAGCATATGAGTAACATCATTCAATGTTCCATGGAGTTTCGAATAAGTGGTGAATGATTCACAAATTAATCATTCAGTAGAATTCAATACAGGGACCCATGAAATGATGAACAAATTGAACAAGAACATGGACATATGATACACAACAGCTACGAAAATTAAGATGTGAAAACTGTTGATTTCAGATCCACGGTGGCCTTTGGTGATGGCATTTACTGTCCAGAACCAGTCTGCACAGGAATGACGGGAGACACACTATGAAGTATTTGAACTTCAGTCGCCTTTAGAAATAGCTGAGACTGACTCAAGACACGGGGATTTAGCGATGTTGGCCTTACAAACCTTTCAGACATTCCGTGGAACAATAAAGGAAGTGATAGATAATTTTCATCTCCATGGAGACGATGTTCATGAACTGGATAGATCGTAATTTACCTTATTGGAGTTTATAAATAGAGGCGTCATATTTAAAAAGCAAAGAGTTCATAGTGTAACTGTAAAATCTTTTGGTCACACTCAGTACTGGGAACATTGTGTGTAATCCTTGTCCTCATTCTCCACCAAAAACATGTGAAGAAGTTAGAAAGGGCACAGACGCTGTTTCCTGTATAGCAAGATATTAGAAAGCCAAGTGATGTTGTTCACTGAGACATAAAAATATCAGAAAGTATACAAACGGGATGATAGAAAGAATGAAGGAGTTTATTCACGAGATTTGGAAATGCTGGAACAGAAACATGCAAGTTTGATGTAAATAAATGAGATTTTCACATAACGCGATGTTTGAATGAGTAAATTGGGGAAATTCCCTCTTTCCAGTGAATCAACAACTTTAGTTAGAGCTTGAAAACCATTCGGGAATGATTAAGAAAAGTTTGGATGAGAGTTTCGTCCATTCAATAGAGTTATTTAAATCGTGAACGACTTTCCAGAAATAAAACGTAGACGCTGACTTCAGAGTATTTTAAAAGATACACGAACAAACATACAAGGAGAGAATTTACCATTGAGTGAAAGTCAGTGTGATTGCGTAACAATTTCGAATTTGTTGACTTCAGACACAAAGACATTTCATGAACACGTACAACTGAATAAGGCTGAGTATAAAAAGTTCATGGATTGGTAAGGTGTGGCGTATTATTCAATGTGAAACTCTGTAAATGGAGCTGATGTCGAAAAATATCTGCAGACAAAAGTTATATCCCAATGAGTAGGAATTGAATCGTCACTTGGAGACGCAACACCTACTTTAAAGCTTTGACCACATTCACATGATGTTATGTATATTTCGTACATTCTTAACTCCACCCAAGAAATCCACCAAGAAGACTCTGTCCTTTTGTATTGGTAACCCTCTGTACTTCTCTGCAGCAAGCCATTTAAGATAAAAATATGCTCAGATCAAAATTCAGTTCAATACAGTATTCAAACGGTCCTATGTGATTTATCTTTTATTATTGCAACAACCTTTGTGAGTTTACAAAAAACTGTGTAACATGAAACCAGTTCAACATCGATTTTCCCGGAATTTAACGCAGTGCACATGGGAAACGTTATCCATCTGATGAAAAATCACCTTCGGCTCTCTCTCCACATATGTCTCTTCACGTTTTGGATACTTGCAGTATGTTTGTTGATCAAGGAGTCATTATCCAGAAAAGGTCGTTTCTCAATCCACAAACACGGGTATTTTCCCATAAACTTGGCTTTGCTCAATATCACCTTCTGTCCGTATCCCTCAACACGAGGACAAATTAAAGCTGCTCCATGTGAGGCTCAAAATTAAAACTTCGGCACAGTACACCCCACTGTACTGGAACAGAGATACCGTGCACTGGTCACCTTCAGCACAGGAGCAACACATTAATGCTTACCTCCACATTCCTGGTTTTACCTTAACGTTTGGGAAACCGAGTTTCTCTGATTCCATGGCTAGTAACGGGGATTATATGATCATCTTCACCAGTGGTTCTGTCCCCGAGTGAGGAAAGTGTTGAGGTACTCATTGTAAAGATGGGTAGATTGATGAAATGTACAATTTCATCTTTTGCCTTCACTAGCCCATGAGCTTTTTATTTTGTTTTGCACCTGTAGAAATCTTAAAATCTTTATCTTGAACAGACTCAATGACAGGTCTCCATTGTGTCTCTGGCATCAAATTCCAAAGTATAAACCCCCTCTGAATCCTTCCACCGCAGTCCGCTGTTTAGGAAGTGTTCCTGTTGTGGGAAATGCACTTCCCCGTCTGTCACCTGCTGCTCCCATCATGCGCTCTGGCGCTGCACTCCTTTTCCTTCTGACACTTGCTCACTGTGTTGCTGTGATCATACAGTGACTTGGTGTCGCACGGCCCAGGAATATGATACAGATCAAGGGTTTTGCATTGTTGAGTTCAATTGTCAGTTTAACCTTATTTTGGATTTTGAATTTATCTGTTCTGTACACAAGTGCGTGTCAAAAACATCTGAGCGGAAGTTAGGTGTTCCGAATAATGACATTGAGCACTATGCACTCTCCTCCAGACTGGAAAACAATTCCTCACAGGCAATTTAATAGACAATAGACAGCAGGTGCAGGAGAAGGCCTTTCTGCCCTTCGAGCCAGCACCACCATTCATTATGATCATTACCGAACATCCTCAATCTGTATCCTGTTCGTGCCTTATCTCCATAACCCTTGATTCCACTATCCTTAAGAGCTCTATCCAACTCTTTATTTAAAGAACACCTCCTGCTGTCCCGGGTTCTTCAGTCCGTTGACTTCAAATCTTCACAGAATTCAACAGACCTTGTTACATATCCATTTCCTCATTTTTGTTCAGATCACTGTGTGCATAGTGTGTCAGTGGGAATGCGCTTGCCCCACAACCCAGGGGTCAGACCATAGTCTTGGAACCGGACTGTGTTATTAATCGTTTCACCAACACCAGGGAGAAATATCTGCTGCTCTGCATAATTTACGCAATTCAATTATTCATAAGGTCATGCCCTTACCCACATCTGTAATGAGGTGGCCGTGAAGTTAAGGCGATGGACTGCTAATCTATTGTACTCTCCACGCGTGGGTTCGAATCCCACTCTCGTTGCTGTTAGCAACAGCTTTCAATGGTGCTCTTTTCAGCTGTCGTATTGGAACTCCAATGGTTAGCTTATATGCATTGATGCTATTACAAAATCTCAAAGAATATTTTGAGCCTGTTGATTAAACTGCATTGAAATGTAGGTTGCATTAGGATAATGAAAAGAAGTGCGGCTTTCTTTTTCAAGTCAAGTTGCTGTGAACGTTTTTTCGTATGAAAGACATCCAGGAAAATCAAATAACGAGAGCTGCAAAGTGCATGATTATGCAAAGGGATTCTTAATGAATGTTTTGTCAGATGAAATCTGGAGGAGGTTGAGTAGAAGTAATTCATCCTGGTGAGAAGAGCACAGTGAGACAGCACAAAATAATGGAGATACTTCACAAGGGGCAGGGCGTGGGTGTAGGGGCACTGCGAACTGGCTCAGTGGAGAATTGCCGCTGTGGGTGCCATGCATGGGCACGGAGAGACTTGCACATTTGTCTCGCCCTCACCCCTTGCTCTCGCCATTGATGAAGGTTGGACATAAGGCACAGATAAACATAAAATGTGGGAAGCAAGCTCCCTCTCGTTATGCACACACTGGATGCATCACATTGAACTATGAACAACTGGAGAAATCAGCATGTTACCTATAGGGAGTGAAATTAAACTGTGGATCAATAACCGCAGATTCATGCAACATAAACATGAAAAATGATTTAAAATGTAGGGTGTAGGTTTGCTCGCTGAGCTGTAGCTTTGATATCCAGACGTTTCATTACCTGGCTAGGTAACAACATCAGTGGCAACCTCCAAGTGAAGCGAAGCTGTTGTCTCCTGCTTTCTATTTATATCTTTCTCCTGGATGGGGTTCCTGGGAATTGTGGTGATGTCATTTCCTGTTCGTTTTCTGAGGGGTTGATAGATGGTATCTAGATCGATGTGTTTGTTTATGGCATTGTGGTTGGAATGCCAGGCCTCTAGGAATTCTCTGGCGTGTCTTTGGTTTGACTGTCCCAGGATAGATGTGTTGTCCCAGTCAAAATGGTGGTATTTTTAATCCGTGTGTAGGATCCCTCTCTCTGTCTCTCACCTTCTCTCTCCCCCCCTCTCTCACCCCCTCTCTCAGGCCCTGTCTTTCAGCCCCTCTCTCTCACACACACCTCTCTCTCAAACCCTGTCTCTCTCAAACCCTCTTCTCTCTCTAACCATCTCACTCTCAACCCTCTCTCTCAACCCTCTCTCTTACCCCTCTCTCTCACACCTCTCTCTCACCCACTCTCTCACACACCCTCTCTCACCCACCCTCTCTTCTACCCTCCATTTCTTACCCCTCTCTCTCTCACCTCTCTTTCTCTCAACCTCTCTCTCTCACCCCTTCTCTCTCAAGGCCTCTCTTTCAGCCACTCTCTCTCTCACACCTCTGTCTCAACCCCATCTCTCTCACATCCCTCTCTCTCTCATCCTCTCTCTCTCACTCCTCTCTCTCTGTATTCTCTCTCTCTCACACACACCTGTCTCTCAACCTCTCTCACATTCCTCTCTCTGAATGCCCCCTCTCTGTCACACCCCCCTCTCTTTCACCCCCCCCACACCCCTCTCTCTCTCACCTTTCTCTCTCTCATGCTCTCTCTCTCACCCCCCTCTTTCTCTCACGCCTCTCTCTCATCTCCTCTCTCTCACCCCTTTCTCTCTCTCACGACCTCTCTCCTTCACCCTGCTCTATCTGTGATCCACCCTCTCTCTCTCCTCTCTCTCATCATTCACTCTCTCTCACTCTCTCACATGCTCTCTCTTTCCCCTCTCTCTCTTACCCACTCTCTCTCACCTTCTCTCTCGCCCTCTCTTTCTCTGCCTGTCTCTCTCTCACCACCTCTCTTTCTCACCCGCTCTCTGTTCCACTCCGATCTCTCTCACACCCCCTTTCTCTCTCACCCCTTTCTCTCTCACCCCCTCTCTCTCACCGCTCTCTCTCTCCCCTCTCTCTTACACACCTCTCTCTCTCACCCCTTCTCTCTCATCCCGTCTCTGTCACCCTCTCTCAGGCCCTTTCTTTCTCTCACCCCTCACTCTCATCCCTCTCTCTCTCTTACACCGCTTCTCTCTTTCTCTCACACCTCTCTAACTCTCACCCATCTCTCTCTCACCCTTTCTCTCATCCCTCTCTATTCTGACACCCCTCTCTCTCATATCCCCCTCTCTCGCTCGCTCTCTCTCTCCTAGCCCTCTCTCTATTACCCCTCTCTCTCTCTCACCCTCTCACCCCTTCTCTCTCACCCCCTCTCTCACCCCCTCTCTCTGAGGCCCTCTCTTTCAGCCCCTCGCTCTGTCTCACCCGTCTCTCTCACACACCTCTCTCTCAACCCCTGTCTCTCTCAACCCCTCTCTCATCCTCTCGCTCTCAACCCTCTCTCTGTCAACCCTCTCTCTCGTAGCCCTCTCACATACACCACTCTATCACCCTCTCTCTCACCCTCCCTCACTCCTCCCCCTCCATTTCTTACCCCTCTCTCACATCTTTCTCTCACCCTCTCTCTGCCCTTCTCATTCACCCCTCTCTCCCCCTCTCTCTCTCACCCCTCTCTCTCCCCCACACTCCCCCATCTCTCTCACCCTCTTTCTCATTCTCACCCGCTCTCTCCCCCACCCCGATTTTTCTCGTCCTCCCCCTCTCACCCTTCACTCTCTTTCCTCTCTCTCTCTCTCTTACACCCTTCTCTCTCTTATCTATTTCTCTCACCCCCATTCTCTCCCCCACTCTCACTCACCCCCTTTCTATTTCTCACCCGCTCTCTCTTCCACACCGATCTGTATCGCACCTCGCTCTCTCACCCCTCTGTCTCACCCCTCTCTCAGGCCCTTTCTTTCAGCTCCTCTCACTCTCTGACCCCGATCTCTCTCTCACCCATATCTCTATCACTCCCTCTCTCTCACATCTCTCTCTATCACCCTCTCTCTCTCACCCATTCTTTCTCACCACCTCTCAGGCCCTCTCTCTCTGTCTCTCCCCCTCTCTCTTACATCCCTCTCTCTCACACCTCTCTCTCTCATCCCTCTCTCTCTCGTCCCTCTCTCTCACACACTCTCTCTCACCCCCGCTCTCTCACCCCCACTCTGTCACACCCCCCTCTCTTTCACGCCTCTTTTTCACACCCCTCTCTCCCCCACCCCGATTCTCATCCTCCTTCTCTCTCTCACCTTTTCACCCTTCTCTCTCTCTCACCCTCTTTCTCTCGCCCCCGCTCTCACCGCCCCCTCTCTCACCCCCTCTCTCACCCCTCTCTCTCACACCCCTCTCTCTCACACATCTCTCTCTCACCCCTCTCTCTCTATGCCCTCTCTCACCCCCCTCTCTCACCCCTCTCTCTCTCACCCCCTCTCTCACTCACCCCGCTCTACCTGTCATCCCTTCTCTCTCTCTCCTCTCTCTAGCCCCCTCACTCTCTCCCTCACACCCTTTCTTTCTTAGTCCTCTCACTCTCTTATCTCCCTCTCTCACGCCTCTCTCATCTTCTCTCTCTCACCCTCTCTTTCTCTGCCTGTCTCTCTCTCACCCCCTCTCTCTTTCTCACCAGCTCTCTCTTCCAATCTGAACTCTCTCACACACACCCTCTCTCTCACCCCTCTCTCTCTCACCCCTCTTTCTATTAACCCTCTCTCTCTCACCCTTTCTCTCTCACCCCTTCACTCTCACCCCTCTCTCTCATCCCTCTCACTCAGCCTTCTCTCTCTCTCTCAGCCCACCTCTCTCTCTCCCCAGTCTCTCCCACCCTGATCTCTCTCACACACCTTCTCTCTCACGCCTATCTCTCTCACCCTCTCTCTCTCATCTCCCTCTCTCTTGCCCCTCTCTCTACCTCACCCATTCTCTCTCAGGCCATCTCTCTCTCACCCCCTGTCTCTCTTTCACCCCTCTCTCTCTCTTATCTCTCCCTCTCACCCTCTCTCACCCCTCTCTCTCACCCTCTCTCTCGAACTCAGCCTGTCTCTCTCCCTCACCCCTCTCTCTCACCCCTCACTCTCACTATCTCACCCCTCTCGCTCTTACCCCTTTCTGTCTCTTATCCCTCTCTATCACCCCCCTCACCCCACCTCTCTCACCCTCTCTCTCTCTCTCAGCCTGTCTCGCTCTCACCCCCTGTGTCTTTCACACCCGCTCTCTCTTCCACCCTGATCTCTCTCACACCCCCTCTTTCCCTTACCCTTTCTCTCAATCTCCCTCACCCCTTTCTCTCTCACCCTCTCTCTCTCAACCCTCTCTCTCTTAAACTCTCTCTCACACACACCTCTCTCTCACTCCATTCTCTCTTTCTCTCACCCTCTCTCTCCTACCCCTCTCTCTCTTACCCCTCTGTCACTCACCCTCTCTCTCTCACCCCTTCTCTCTCACCCCCTCTCTCACCCCTTCTCTCTCAGGCCCTCTCTTTCAGCCTGTCTCTATCTCCCACCCCCTCTCTCTCACCCTTGTCTCTCTTTCCCTTCTCTCTCTTACCCCCTCTCTCCCACGCCTTTCTCTCACCTTCTCTCTCACCCTCTCTTTCTCTGCCTGTCTCTCTCTCTCACCCCGCTTTCTCTTCGACTCCGATTTCTCTCACTCCCCCCTCTCTATTACCCTCTCTCTCTCTCACACACCTCTCTCTCACACGCTCTGTCTCTCACCCCTTCTCTCTCACCCCTCTCTCTCACCTCTCTCTCTCAGTCCTCTCTCTATCTCAGCCCCCTCTCTCTCTCCCCAGTCTCTCCCACCCTGATCTCTCTCACACACCTTCTCTCTGACACCTCTCTCTCACCCTCTCTCTCTTACCCCTCTCTCTCTTTCACCCCCTTCTCTCTCTTACGTCTCTCTTTCAATCCATCTCTCTCCCCCACTCTCACTCACTCCCTTTCTCTTTCTCACCCGCGCTCTCCCCCACCCCGATCTTTCTCATCCTCCCTCTCTCTCTCACCCTCTCTCTCTCGCCCCCTCTCTCTCCAACCCCCTCTCTCCCACTCACTCTCTCTCACCCCCTCACCTCCATTCTTTCTCTGATCCCCTCTCGTTCATCCCCTCTTCCTTTCTCCCCCCTCTCCCTTTCCCACACCTCTGTCCCTTTTTCACCCTTCTCTCTCTCAACCTCTCTCTTACATCCCCTTCTCTCTCTCACCCTCTTTCTCACACCCACTCATCCGCTCTCTCTCTCCTCGTCTCTATCCTCCCTCTCTCTCCACCCTCTCTCTCCTCCTTTCTTTCCCCCTCTCTACCCCTCCCCCCTCTCTTTCTCCCCTCCCTCACACAACCTTTTGTCTCCCCCTCTGTCTCTGACCTCCTGTCTCTCATCCCCTCTCTCTCACCCCCTCTATCTCAGCCCGCTCTCTTCCTCACCCCCCGCCTCAGCCCCCTTTCTCTTTCAGCCCACTCGCTCTCTTCCTCTCTCTCTCAGCCCGTCTCTCTTTCACCCCGTCTCTTTCTCACCCTCTCTCTCTTCCACCCAATCTCTCTCACACCCCCTCTCTCCCTCACCCCTCTCTCTCCCTCACCCCTCTCTCTCCCTCACCCCTCTCTCTCTCTCACCCCCCTCTCTCTCTTACCCGTTTCCCTCTCTCATCCTCTCTCTCTTTCCCCTCTCTCACCCCCTCTCTTTCACCCTCTCTCTCTCTCTCAGCCTGTCTCTCTCTCACCCTTTCTCTCTTTCACACCCGCGCTCTCTTCCACCCCATCTCTCTTCCACCCCGACCTTACTCACACCCGCTCTCTAACTCACCCCTCTCTCTCTCTCACCTCTCTCTCTCACCCCGTCTCTCTCACCCTCTCTCTCTCATCCCCTCTCTCCGGCCCTCTCTTTCGTCCCCTCTCTCTCTCTCACACACCTCTCTCTCAACCCTCTGTCTCTCTCACACACCTTCTCTCTCACGCCTCTGTCTCACTCTGTCTCTTGCCCCTCTCTCTTTCACCCCCCCTCTCTCTTACGTCTCTCTCTCACCCCCTCTCTCTCCTCCACTCTCACTCACCCCCTTTCTCTTTCTCACCCGCTCTCTCCCCTAACCCAACCTTTCTCATCCTCCCTCTCTCTCTCACCCTCTCACCCCCTCTCTCTCACCTCTCTCTCACCTCTTCTCTCTCACCCCCTCTCTCACGTCTCTCTCAGGCCCTCTCTTTCAGCCCCTCTCCCTCTCACACCCTCTCTCTCTCTCACACACCTCTCTCTCAACCCTTGTCTCTCTCACACACCTCTCTCACCCTCTCTCTCTCACACTCTTCTCTCTCCCTCTCATCCCTCTCTCTCTCACCTCCCCTCTCTGTACACCCCTTTTTCTATCTCCGCGTCTCTCACTCAGCCCCCTTTCTCTCTCAACAACCCTCACCCCGCTCTCTCTCATCTCTCCCCTCTATCACACACCCTCTCTCTCATCCCCTTCTCTCACACCCCCTCTCTCTGACCCCCTTCTAACCTTCCATCTCTCACTCCCCTCTCTCTCAAGCCCTGTCTCTCTCACACTTCTCTCTCTCTCACCCTCTCTCTCTCTCATCCTCTCTCTCCCACCCATTCTCTCTCAGGCCCTCTCTTTCTCACCCCCCTCTCTCTCTCTTACACCCCTCTCTCTCCCACCCCCCCTCTCTCACCCCTCTCTCTCTCCCACCTCTCTCTCATCCCTCTCTCTCTCCCTCTCATCCTCTCTCTCACCCCCTCTCTCACCGCCCCCTCTCTCACTCCCCGCTCTCTTACACCCTCTCTCACACACCCTCTCTCTCTCTCTCTCACCCCCCTCTCTCTCTATCATACCTCTCTCTCTCACCGTCTGGCTCATCCACCCCCTCTCAGGCCCTCTATTTCAGCCCCTCTCACTCTCTCATCCCTCTCTCTATCACCCCTCTCTCTCAGCCCCTCTCTCTCACACCTCTCTCTCACCCCTCTCTCTCTCACCTCTCTCTCTCTCTCACACCCTCTCTCTCTCACCCCCCTCTCTCTCACCCTCCTCTCACCGCCCCCTCTCTGTCACAACCCCCCTCTTTCACCCATCTCTCTCACAACCCTCTCTCTCACCCCTCTCTCTCACGCCTCTCTCTCTCACCCCTCTCTCTCTCACCCCGCTCTCTCCCCACTCTCACTCACCCCCTTTCTCTTTCTCACCCGCTCTCTCCCCCACCCTGATCTTTCTCATCCTCCCTTTCTCTCACCCTCTCACCCTTCTCTCTCTTTCCCCTCTCACTCTCTTACTCCCTCTCTCTCACACCTCTCTCTCAATTTCTCTCTCTCACATTCTCTTTCTCTGCCTGTATCTCTCTCACCCCCTCTCTATTTCTCACCAGCTCTCCCTTCCACTCCGATCTCTCTCACAACCCCTCTCTCTCACCCCTCTCTCTCTTGCCCCTCTCTCTCACACCTCTTTCTCTCAGGCCCTCTCTCTCTCACCCCCTTTCTCTCTTTCACCCCTCTCTCTTACTTCACCCTCTCACCCTCTCTCTCACCTCCGTCTCTCTCTCTCACCCTCCCTCTCTCACACCCTTTCTCTCTCAACCCTCCGTCTTACCCCCTCTCTCTCACACACCTCTCTCACCCTTCTCTCTCTCACCCCCTTCTCTCTCACACCCTCCCTCTCTCTTCCCTTTCTCTCTCAGCCCTACTCTCTCACCGCCTCTCTCATCCCCCCTCTCTCAGGCCCTCTCTTTCAGCCTCCCTCGATCTCCAACCATTCTTTCTCTCTCTCACCCGCTCTCTCTTTCTCACTCACTCTCTCTTTCTCACTTACGCTCTCTCTCTTTTTTACTCACTCTCTCTCTTTCTCACCCCCCCTCTCACAGCCCCCTCTCTCACCCCCTCTCTCACTCCCTCTCTCTTTCACCCTTCTTTCTCACACCCCCTCTCTCTCACCCCCTCACTCTCACACCCCACTGTCTCTCACCACTCTCTCTCTCACACACTCTCTCTCTCACCCCTCTCTCTCACCCCTCTCTCTCGCCCACCTCTCTCTCACCCTCTCTCTCACCCCCTCTCTCTCACAACCTCTCTCTCTCTCACCCCTCTCTCTCATCCCTTCTCTCTCACCCCCTCTCTCACCCCACCCTCTCAGGCCCTCTCTTTCAGCCCCTCGCACTCTCTCACCCCCTCTCTCTCCTACCCCTTTCTCTCACACACACCTCTCTCTCACCCTCTCTCTCACACACCCCTCTCTTTCACACCCCTCTCTCATACCTCTCTCTCTCTCATACCTTCTCTCTCAGGCCCTCTCATTCAGCCCCTCTCACTCTCTCACCCCTCTCACTCTCTCTCCTCTCTCTCTCACCCTCTCTCTCTCACCCCCTCTCTCTCATCCTCTCTCTCTCTCTCACACTCTCTCTCTCACCTTCTCTCTCACCCATTCTCTCTCACCCCCTCTCTCAGGCCCTCTCTTTCAGCCGCTCGCACTCTCTCTCCCCTCACTCTCTCTCTCACCTCTCTCTCTCACCCCTTCTCTCTCACCGCCTCTCTCACCCCCCCCCCCCCTTTCTCAGGCCCTCTCTTTCTGCCCCTCGCACTCTCTCACGCCTCTCTCTCACCCCCTCTCTTTCACACCTCTCTCTCTCACCATCTCTCACTCACCCTCTCTCTCTCACTCATTCTCTCTCACCCCCTCTCTCAGGCCCTCTCTTTCAGGCCCTCACACTCTCTCACACCTATCTCTCTCACCCCCTCTCTCGCAGCCCTCTCTCTCTCACCCTCTCCCTCTAACCCATTCTCTCTCACCCCCTCTTTCAGGCCCTGTCTCTCTCTCACCCCTCTCTCTCTCACTCCCCGCTCTCTTACACCCTCTCTCACACACCCTCTCTCTCTCTCTCACCCCCCTCTCTCTCTATCATACCTCTCTCTCACCGTCTGGCTCATCCACCCTCTCTCAGGCCCTCTCTTTCAGCCCCTCTCACTCTCTCATCCCTCTCTCTCTCTCACCCCTCTCTCTCAGCCCCTCTCTCTCACACCTCTCTCTCACCCCTCTCTCTCTCACCTCTCTCTCTCTCTCACCCTCTCTCTCTCACCCCCCTCTCACTCACCCTCTCTCTCACCCCTCTCTCACCGCCCCCTCTCTGTCACAACCCCCCTCTTTCACCCATCTCTCTCACAACCCTCTCTCTCACCCCTCTCTCTCACGCCTCTCTCTCTCACCCCTCTCTCTCTCTCAGCCCGCTCTCTACCCCACTCTCACTCACCCCCTTTCTCTTTCTCACCCGCTCTCTCCCCCACCCTGATCTTTCTCATCCTCCCTTTCTCTCACCCTCTCACCCTTCTCTCTCTTTCCCCTCTCGCTCTCTTACTCCCTCTCTCTCACACCTCTCTCTCAATTTCTCTCTCTCACATTCTCTTTCTCTGCCTGTATCTCTCTCACCCCCTCTCTATTTCTCACCAGCTCTCCCTTCCACTCCGATCTCTCTCACACCCCCTCTCTCTCACCCCTCTCTCTCTTGCCCCTCTCTCTCACACCTCTTTCTCTCAGGCCCTCTCTCTCTCACCCCCTTTCTCTCTTTCACCCCTCTCTCTTACTTCTCCCTCTCACCCTCTCTCTCACCTCCGTCTCTCTCTCACCCTCCCTCTCTCACACCCTTTCTCTCTCAACCCTCTCTCTTACCCCCTCTCTCTCACACATCTCTCTCACCCTTCTCTCTCTCACCCCCTTCTCTCTCACACCCTCTCTCTCTCTTACCTCTCTCTCACACCCCTACTCTCTCACCGCCTCTCTCATCCTCCCTCTCTCAGGCCCTCTCTTTCAGCCTCTCTCGATCTCCCACCATTCTTTCTCTCTCTCTCTCTCACCCCTCTCTCTCTGAACCCCTCTCTCTCACCCGCTCTCTCTTTCTCACTCACTCTCTCTTTCTCACTTACGCTCTCTCTCTTTTTTACTCACTCTCTCTCTTTCTCACCCACCCCCCCTCACCCCCTCTCTCGAACCCTCTCTCTCCCTCTCTCTTCCCTTCTCTCTCCCCCTCTGTCTGCCCAATTTATTCATCCCGTCTCTCACCCCTCTCTCTCCCTCTGTCTCCCCTCTCTCTCTCCTATCTCTCTCCCCCTGTCTAGCCCCTCAATCTGTACCCCCCTCTCCCCTGTCTCTCACATCCCCCTCTCTCTCTCCCATCTCACTCTCTCACCCCACTCTCTCTCTCTCTTACCCCACGTCTCTCTCTCTCCCACCCCCTCTGTCTCACACCCCTTCTCTGTCAAACACCTTCTCTCTCTCACCCTCTCTCTCTCAACACCTCTCTATCACCCACTCTCTCCCCTCTCTCCCACATCCTCTCTCTCTCACTCTTCCGGTCGCTCTCTTCCTCTTGCTCTCACTCTCTCACTCTCTCATCCTCTTCTCACGCTCTCTCTCTCTCCCTGTCTCTTTCCCTCTCTTTTGCCTCCCTGTCTCTCTTATCTCACGGTCTCTCTCGTTCAGTCTCTCTCTCGTGCTCTCTCTCTGTCGCTCATGCTCTCTCTGTCTGTCACTCACTCTCTCTCTCTCAGTCCACCCCACCTCTCTCACCTCTTCTCTCTCACTCTTGCTCTATCGTTTTCTCTGTCTGTCGCACTCTCTCTCCGTCTCTCTCCGTCTCTCTCTATCTCAGTCCTCCCCCTCAACTCCTCTCTCTCTCAACACATCTTTCTCAACCCCCCTCTCTCCCCTCTCTCTAACCCTCTGTCTCTCTCTCACCCCCCTTTCCGCCGTCTCTCTCTCTCATCTCCTCTCTCTCAACCCCTCTCTCAACCCCTCTCTCTCAACCCCTCTCTCTCAACCCCACTCTCTCTCAACCGCTCTCTCACTCCTTTCTTGCTCACTCCCCTCTCTCTCACTCCCCTCTCTCTCATCCCCCTTCTCTCTCTCACCCTCATCTCTCTCAACCCCTCACTCTCTCATTCCCTCTCTCTCACCCCTCTCTCTCTCACCCCATCTCACCCCTCCACCCTCTCGCACCCCCTCACCCTTCTCCCTCTCTCACACCCTTTCTCTTTTACCCTGCGGTCTCTCTCCCCCCACCCCCTCTCTCTCTACCCCCCTCTCTCTCACCCCTCCTCAACCCCTCTCTCTCACCCCTCGCTCTCTTACCCCTCTCTTTCACACTCCCTCTCTCTCTCACCCCTCTCTCACACACCCTCTCTCTCACTCACATCTCACTCTCTCACCCCTCTCTGTCACCACAGTCTCTCTCTCTGTCCCACCCCCTCTGTCTCTCACCCCTTCTCTCTCACACCCCTCTCACCTCACCCACTCTCTCTCACTCCTTCTCTCTCACCCGCTCTCTTTCTCACTCATGCTCTCTCTTTCTCACTTACACTCTCTCTTTTTCACTCACACTCTCTTTCTCACCCGCTCTCTCTGTCAGCCACTCTCTCAACTCCTCTCTGTCTCCCCCTCTCTCTCCCCTCTCTCTCCCCCTCTCTTTCTCCCCTCTCTTGCCCCCCACTCTCTACCCCCCTCTCCATCGCCTCTCACACAGCTTCTCTCTCTCACTCCCATTTCACGCCACTCTCACTCTCTCTCTCTTAGCCCACGTCTCTCTCTCTCTCTCACCCGCTCTGTCTCCCACCCTTTCTCTCTTACTCCTCTTCTCTCTCACACCCCTGTTTCTCAACCCCTCTCTCTCAATTCCACTATCTCACCTCTCTCTCTCCCCCTCTCACTCCCCCTCTCTCTCATCCCCTCTCTCCCCCTCTCCTCCACTCCATCCCCCTCTCTCCGTCATCTCTCTCCCCCTCTCTCTCCCCGTCTCTCCCCCTCTCTCTGCCCCCTCTCTCTCTCCCCTCTCTGCGCCCTCTCTCTGCCCCCAATCCCACCTCCTCTCCCACTCTCTCTCCCTCCCCCTCCATCGCGCCCCTCTCTCCTCCTCTCTCCCCTTCTCTCTCGCCCCCCTCTCTTGCACCCCTCTCTCACCCCTCTCTCTCTCTCTCGCATCCTCTCTCTCTCTCACTCTTCTGCTCGCTCTCTTCCTCTTGCTCTCTCTCTCTCACTCTCGCCTTCTTCTCACGCTCTCTCTTTCTCCCTGCCTCTCTCCCTCTCTCTTGCCTCCCTCTCTCTCTTTCCTCCCTCTCTCTCTTATCTCATGGTCTCTCTCATTTGCGCTCTCTCGCTCGTGCTCTCTCTCTCTCTGTCTCTCATGCTCTCTCTGTCTGTCACTTTTACTCTCTCTCTCAGTCCATGATATCTTTCTCACCTCTTCTCACTCACTCTTGGTCTATCGTTCTCTCTGTCTGTCGCTCTCTCTCTCCGCGTCTCTCTCTCTCTGTCCTCCCCCTCACCTCCTCTCTCTTGCAACCCATCATTCTCAATCGGTCTCTCTCCCATCTCTTTCTAACCCTCTCTCTCTCACCCCCTCTTTCCCCCATTTCTCCTCTCTCTCCCCACCTCACCCCTCTCTCTCAACTGCTCTCTCTCACCCGTCTCTCTCACTTTCGTCTCTCTCACCGCCCTTCGTTCTCTCACCCCTTCTCTCACTCAACCCCTCTCTATCTTAACCCCGCTCTCTCACCCCTGTCTCTCACCCCCTCTTTCTCACCCCCTCCCTCTCTCCCACCCTCTATCTCTTTCTCATCCCCTCTCTCTCCTTCTCACTGCCTCTCTCTCACCCCCCTCTCTCTCTCACTCCCCTCATTCTCACTGTCTCTCTCTTCCCCTCTCTCCCACCCTCTCTCTCACTCACTCCCGTCTCTCTCTCAACCCCCCTCTCTCTCTCACCCTCCCCCTCTCTCATTCACCATCTTTCACCAACCTCTCTATCACCCTCACTTTCACTCTCAACCACCTTTCTCTGTCAGCCCCCCTCACCCCCTCTCACCCAGCTGTCTCTCACACACCTCGCTCTCGCCCACCCCCTCACACCCGCTCTATCTCCCCCCCACATCCCTCACTTCCCCCACCCCCTCTCCCACCCCCATCCCCCACACACCCCCTCACCTACTCTCCCTCTCCCTATCCCTCTCACCCTACTCTCCCACCCCCCTCTTACACCCCCTCTTTCTCCCAAACCCCTCTCTCTGTCACCCCTCTTTCTCTCAACACTCTAACTCTCTTACCTTCTCTCCTCCTCTCTCTCCACCTCTCTATCCCCCCTCTCTCACTCCTCTCTCACCCTCTCTCTCTCACCTATCTCTAG